>NC_056746.1:414501311-414846311 GCF_019279795.1 Protopterus annectens
TGGATAGCAATTGGTCCGAGAGGAAGAAGAGGGTGGAGAGCTTGTGACACCAGTAACACAGCTCTGAGCTGTAGAACGTTGATGTGTAAGTCGATTTCTAGAGGAGACTACGTGCCTTGAACAGATTTTCCCTGAAAATGGTCCCCCCCCACCCTATCAGGGAAGCATCCGTAGTCACCGTGGCGCTGGGCTGAAGAGGTTGAAAGGGGCGACACCAAAACCTTTCGTCCCACTCACCAGGCTGAACAAGGAGAAGGTCACTGTAAGCTGCCTGTCAGGTGCCAGGATCCGCCACAACACAAGCACTCGGGTCACTCCAAAGCAAGTACAAGTATGACTCCATCATTATCTATGCAGGTGTGAATGACCTGAGACATACCTCCCTGGACTACATGAAAAAAGACGTACAGGAGCTCTTTGATCATGTAGCCCAGGCCGGTATGACCCTGACCTTGAGTAGCATCTTACCCTCACCAAGAATGATGCCACAGTATAAAGACAAAATGATCAATTTTAAAAATTGGCTAAAGTATTGGTGTCATTCAAAGGGGATCCAGTGTCTGTCAGCCTGGGATGACATGCTCGACAAGCCACGTTGCTTCACTAGGGACGGCATGCACCTATCACCCCTGGGTTTTCGAATACTGGCTAAGGCTCTTGCCTCCCCCATAGTGCCTTTTTTAGGCAAGGCTCAAAAGACAAACCCACCCCCATAGACAACACAAAGAAAAAAAAACTAAGGGTAATGCTGCTCAATGCCAGAAGTCTAAACCTCAAGATGCACGCACTCGAGACTCTCCTCAGTATGGAGAATATCAATATCTGTGCAGTAACAGAAACCTGGTTCAAGGCCTCTGAGAGCACCCCAGCACTACCAGGCTATACTTCATACCATGCTTTCCGGCCCCAAAACTCGGACCGAACCACAAAAGGAGGGGGAGTATCCATATTTATTCAAAGATACCCACACCTCCAGGTTAGTGGCACTGCACGAAGATTCGGAGACCATCCATGTGCAACTAACAGTGGCAAAACTGCCTTTCAGTTTGTAGCCTGCTACAGACCACCCTCCCAAACAAAGGAACCTCATTCGGCTTTCCTGAGAACACTGGAGAATATGAAGGTCTCTCCAAACACTATTATATTGGGTGACTTCAACTACCCAAACATCGATTGGGAAAACTACTGAAGCCCAAACACCCTTGCCCAACGTTTCCTAGAATTTATAAACTCAAATGCTATGGAACAAGTTGTCCCCACTCCCACAAGAGGGGAAAACATAATGGATCTGGTCATCACCAACATGGGGTCTCGATGTTCCACACCAGAGGTATACCCCTCATTGGTAAGATCAGACCATAAACAAATCTCACTGGACATCCATATTCCATCCCCACCCCTAGCCAAGGAAACCACAGTGAAGAACTTCTCAAAACCAAACTTCACACTTCTCAAAGCTGAGGTGGAATCCTTCAAAGCTCCCGGGCTAGTGGACAATACGGCCCAAAATGCAGAATCCTTTACAAAAGCATTCTATGGACACCTACAGGAATGCATGGAGCATGCTATCCCAAATAAAACCAAGACTCACTCCTCCAAAGGCAGGAGATCTGTCTGGTGGACCCCAGCCATAAATAAGCTATACAACAGAAGGAGAGATCTACTACATGACAGAGCAAAATCCCAAAAAGGGAAGGCGTCACTGATCAGTACTAGCAAGAAACTATGATCCCTCATAAAATCTTCTAAGGCCAGCTTTGAAAGAAAAATTGCACAAGACACTAAAGATAATCACAAGGCCTTCTTTAGTTATGTCAGAAACCTGGGAGGCAACTCTCAGATATGCTCTGAGTTAGTGCAAAATTATCAAAAATTCCCTGAATCCACAGACATTGCCAACATCCTGGCAGAAAGGTTCAGTACAAACGTCTCCCCCCTTTCCCCCCCAAAAGAGCAAATGTCTATCCCAACAGAGCCTTCCTGAGACCACAGATGCACAGGTGAGAGCTGCCCTCTCCAAAGCTAAAAACACAGCATCAATGGGACCAGACGGTGTCCCGGGCTGCGTCTTACACGAGCTCCAAGAAGAACTAAACCCTCATATAAAGTCACTGCCACTGTCACTACTACAGGATATGTTCCCAAGGAATGGCGTACAGCAACAGTGGTCCCACTCCACAAAGGTGGTGCCACAACAGACCCCGGAAACTATCGCCCTATAAGCCTGCCTAGCCTGGTCTGCAAAGCTATGGAACGTATCATTATGGAAATCATAAACAAAGACATTGGGAACCTCCAGACACTGGACCCTACAAAATTCGGCTTCGTTAAGGGCAGATCTTGCCTCTTGAACCCGGTCGACTTCTTTGAAACAGTTACCAAAGCCATAGATGAAGGGAAGGTAGTCCACAGAGCCTACCTGGACCTCGCAAAGGCCTTTGACACAATACCCCACTCGGACATCATAAATAAGCTCACCAGCTTAAATATCAACCCCTATGTCACAAGATGGGTTGCAAACTGGCTCAGGGATAGAACCCACATGGTCAGAATAGCAGGTGCCATGTCAAACTCTAAACCAGTTACAAGTGGTGTCCCACAAGGCTCAGTCCTGGGACCTCTCTTGTTCGGTATATATTTCTCCGAGGTACATGCTAACACAGGTGGACTATGGCTGACCAGGTTCGCAGATGACTGCAAACTGGCTGCTATAATCGACTCTCCGACTGACACAAGCATCCTCCAAAAGGGTCTCACAGAGACGGATAACTGGTGCCAGAGTCATGGCCTAAAGCTAAATGCCAAAAAGTGCATAGTCATCCCTTTTGGAAAAAACAAAGTGCCCACAAATTACCACATAGGTGGTAATCCATTAAGTACGGAAGAAGTAATTAGGGACTTGGGGACCCAAGTAGATAGCACTTTCTCCTTTGACAATCCCGTTGCCAAAGTGGTTAGAAAGACCTTCTATATAGCCCACCTTATCATGAAAGGGTTCACATCTACATCAAAAGAGGTCATTGTGCCCCTCTACTCATCACTTATCAGGCCCATAATTGAGTACAATGCCCCGTTTGGGATGTACCTTACCCGACACCTTCAGCTACTGGAAAGACCCCAAAAGTATCTCACCAAGAGGATCAAGGGGCTCAAACAGATGCCCTATGCAGTTCGGCTAAAGAAACTCCAGCTCTACTCAGTTGCGATCTGTGTCTGACGTATAAAGCCATGTCCAACCCAGAATTAATGGACATGCTTCACCTCAGGAAATTACACGCTCCAGGGACCTGAACCTCAGCACAGAAATAAATAGGACATGCTGGAGGCACAGATTCATATCCCAGAGGCTCCCCTCACTCTGGAACAAAATCCCAATCCATGTCAGGCAGAGCCCCTCACTGACCCTCTTCAAGAGAAATCTTGACGAATGGATGGGAGATCGTAAGTTTACCCCTGGGATCTCTTCTGTGTCGCTGCTTGACAGAGGTACAGTAAATAAACCTTAAAATGGCTACCTTCTGTGACCTACTATACAGAGGTACAGTCAACTAATCTAAAAGGGTGGCGTAAGCCAAACATACTCTGGCGAGGCTTATAAATGCCCTAGGGCAGATAGCCTAGTATCAACCTATGAACCATTCTCATCCACTAGAGGAGATCCTGTTTGCAAAGATCGGTTATGAGGATTAGTGCATTCAAGGGATGATGATTGTGTATCCACTGAGTTTGAAGAAGCAACTGTAACAGGCGCATATGAAGCCTAGCCAATGGAACAATGGGAATGGCTGCTGCCATGGAACCCAGAGACTGCAAAACTTCCCTTGCAGACACTTTCCTGCGGTCAAGTATCACTTGCACTTGTGTTCTCAGTCTTAAGAGCCTGTGATGAAGAAGAGATATTAGGCCAAGCTAAGTGTTGAACATAGCCCCTATGAATTTCAGTTGCTATGAGAGCTGAAGGTTTGATTTTAACCAATTGATAGTAATACCCAGAGACTCCACCAGAGACAGAGTGTGGCTCAGGGCCCTGGTCAGTAGACGCTCGGTGGGGGCGGAGAGGAGCCAATTGTCCAGATAAGGAAACACCTGGAATCCGTGCAGTCTCAAGTGAGCTGTCACCACTGCTAGACATTTCATGAACACTCTGGGGGCTGTCAATAGACTGAAAGGCAGGGCTCTGAATTAAAAATGACTGGCTCCCAGCCTGAAGCGCAAAAGCCTCCTGGAGCATTTGTCCATTTTGATGTGGTAATACGCATCCCAGAGAGCTAGAGAGCACATCCACACACCCTCCCGAAGGCATGGAAGGATGGATTGAATAGTGACCATGCGGAATTTGGTCTGTATAACTGACTCGTTCAAACAACTGAGATCCAGAATGGGCCTCCAGTCCCCCGTCTTTTTTGGCACCAAAAAGAGTCTGGAGTAGAACCCTAATCCGCATTGATCTGGGGGGACCTTTTGGATGACTCGATTTAGAAGAAGCTTCTTGATTTCAGAACTGCCTCCTCCCTTTGACTGGGTGGAATGTCGGGAAGGGAGAATTGAGGTCTTGGAAAGGATTTGAGGGGAATGTGATAGCCTCTGGTGATAATTCTCTGCACCCATAGATCATCGGTAATCTGCTTGGTGCAGACAGAAACGAACGACTGCTTCCAGAGGAATGCAATCAGGCAAAGCTTCAGGAGTGCTGATAGGACCTACCAGAGAAAGAATCTCTGGAGCCCTGATTCTGGTAACCCCCTCTGCCCCTAAAGGGATGTCTTCCACTGTCGGACCCTTCTCTACCTCTGGAGGAGTTCTTGCCACGTGCATCACAAAAGAAACCTTGCGACTTCTTGTGCCACAACTTTCCACTCCTCTGATTCCTGGAGAAGGAACGCTGAGGTTTGGAGAAGCGCAGGCCCACAGCAGACAAGGTCTTTCCATCCTGCTCGCACCTGGCCAAAGTATCCTTGACCTTAGAACCATAGAGCGCGAAGGGCTCAATAGGGGCGTTCAAAAAGGAAGACTTGAAGGAATCCGGTAGGTCAGAAATGCGCATCCAGGCATGACATCAGACAACCACGCCAGCACCTGCTGCTCTAGCTGCTTCTTCGGTTGCGTGGGAGAGCAACCTCATGGAGGAATTCGAAATTGCTTCAAGGTTGGCAAGTTGGGAGGCCACATTGTCACATGCTCCATCAGACACTTGACCTGCGAGGCTACCAGAGAGTTCGGAAATAAGGTCTCTCTGGAGTCTCGTAAAGTGTGCCAAGAAATTCAGCGAATGCACGGCAAAGGTCGCTGCAGCAAAGACTGGCTTCCCTAGCCTGTCCACCACCTGGGACGCCCTGTTGGGCGGATGAACAGCCAGACTCTCTTCTGCCAAGTCCTTCTTTGTGGCCGCCGGCACAATCACAGCATCTACTGGCAAGCCTTTTGACCAATGGGCGTGATCCTCTGGAAGAAAAAGTACTTTGTCTGATCTCCTGGGGATAGCTTCTACTGAATCTGGACTCTTCTACACTCGCTGCACGATGAATTTAACCAACTCATCTGCAGGAGGGGTCACCCAGGACATAGTGGGCCAGGAACGGAAAGTTTGCAAGAATACGGATTCCTCCGGGGAACGGGTGGAAGATTTCCAGTCACCCCGCTGACTCAAAATCTCCAAGATGTCCCCAAAGGAAACATCGTCAGGGGGTGATCTAGGGGAACCTTTCCCATCATTGCAATCCGTATCCTCAGTAAGGGACTCTTCAGGTGAGACCATCTGTTTTCTTTTGCACACTCTCTTCCGAGGGCGCTCATCGGTGGGAATGTCCGAAGAAGCCTCGGAAAGGGGGATGCTTTGGATTAGTGGTCCCCTGCAAAGGGCTGGCGATGGCTGAGTAAGAGGGGGAACCAAAGGCAGAGCTGAAGGAGAAGGATTGCTAGCTGCCAGCGCCCTCTCCATAATCCGGAAGGCAGGCCCACCCAAAGAGGGATGGGAGCCCGGAACCGAAGAGGACTGAATCGGAACTGGGGTCACACCCCGCTCTGAATGGCCCACCTCCAAGACTGACATTTGAGAAGGGTTCAGTGTGGAAATAACTCTCAGATCCGAGACGGGAACCAAGAAGGCCGTAAGTGCCGGGGCCGGAACTGAATATTCCACCCCCGAAGCAAAGGGTTGAGTAAGGTGAGCCATCGTCAGAACTGAAGCCCACCAGGACTTACATTCTTCAGGCATCAAAGCAGTCAGCGCCGAAGGAAGGGGTCCCGTTGAAAGCAATGGGCAAGGGGGCCTTGGAACAGAAAGATCCCCATCAGGAGAATACGAAGGAGTCGAAGGAGGGAAAATCCCAACATCCGGAGTGGAACAGGGTCTGGAGATTCCTCTTGCAGTCAATACCTGATCCACGAGACGAACAATGTCTATTTTGGACACACTCCTGGTAGACCTAATCAATTCAGGCCGGTCCAGAAAAGGACTGTAGGGTAGCCCAGCAAACGGGTCCACAGAAGACGAATACCTGGTCCATGGTAATGAACTCAATGGAGCCGAGGATTCTGATTTGATCTGCGTAAATGGTAAAGTCGGCACCGAGAGGGAACTCGGAGCCGAAGTCACAATCGGGGTAGCAGTCAAAATCGGATCCAAGGTCATCAGAGCCAGAGCCTGTAATGGCGAGGTTGGTGCCGAAGTGTCCTGAACCAGACTGGTCGGAACCGAAGTAATCAGCAGTACAGTAGTTGTCAGTGCCAAGTCCGGCACAGACAATTCAGACTTCCCAGAAACTGCGCTAGGTGCCGAAATCAGTGGCACTGAGACAGCGAGTCGATGCATGGAGGAAGATCTACCAGTCTTAGATTGATGATTTTTGCCCCTATCACCAGCCGGTGAAGAAGGATCTGAGCGGGGGCGCTTCTTATCCTTGCCTGGAGGGGTTGAGACCTCCGCAGAAATAGCCTCCGAGAAAGGAGAGGAAAGCAATCCTTTCAAAATCAACTTGTTACGCCATTCATTCAACGTCCATTGACTAAAACTCACACAAATATTACATGGGGGAGTTGCAGAAAGGTGTGAGACGCCCAAACAATAAATGCATTTAAAATGCAAGTCACTGTTAGGTAATTTACCACTGCATGACATGCAATGTTTAAAACCTGAAGTACCCTTTTTCTCAGACATACTAACACTTGCTCAAACAGAGAAAAGAAGGAGAAAAAAAGCCAGACTACCAGCAATGGTATGAAGAGTTACCATGAGGGTGGTAAAAGGTAAAGAAAAGGCAAGAAAATACCACCAATGGTAAGAAAAGGAATACCTGTGAGTAGACCTAGACTATAAGAAGACACTAGAAGAGAAATTATGGAAGAAATACAAGTCTGAATAATTCAAAACTACTTAGCTGGAGAGCTCGGTGAAAATGGTGCTATATGGCTGCACGGCAAATGAGATTTGGGGTATGGGATGAAGGGCATTGTGGATAGTAGTGTGGCTCGAGAGTTTGATGTACGCTAACTTGGCATTTGGCAGACTCATCAGTGAGGAATGGAAGAAGATTAACAACTTCAGATAGTTAATTTCCTGTTCCCCTGTAGAGCAGGGAAATGGAAGTGATCCCCGGGGTGTATTTCCTATTTCCCATCCATTCATCAAGATTTTTCTTGAAGAGTGCTAATGAGGAACTTTGCTTGACATAGATGGGTAGCTTGTTCCAGAGTATAGGAAGTCTCTGGGACAGGAATCTATCCCTCCAGTATGTCCTCTTTATTGTGGTGACAAGGTTTAGGTCTCTAGAGCGTGTAGCTGGGAGGGATTGGGATTTCTTTAAGTGTAGAATGTCCAACAGCTCTGGGTTTAACATAGCTTTATATGTTAGGCAGAGATCTCCTCGGAGTAGGCGATATGCCACAGAGTAAAGCTGGAGTTTTTTTGAGATGGTCAGTGTAGGGCATTTGTTTGAGGCCAGTAATCCTCTTTGTGAGGTACTTCTGTGGCCTTTCCAGCTGCTGCAGATGTCTTGTGAGGTACATTCCCAAAAGGGGCGTTGTACTCTATAATGGGTCTAATGAGTGCCAACTAAAGGGGAACAATGATCTCTTTTTTCCTGGATGAGAACCCTTTTGTGATGAGGCGTGCCACATAGAAGGATTTCCTGACTACTGTGGCGATGTGATTATCGAAGGAGAGACTACTGTCCACCTGGGTCCCAAGGTCTCTTATCACACATTCGGCATTAAGTAGACAGCCATTTATGTGGGAGTTCATGGGTATAGAGTTTTTACCAAAAGGGATGACAATGCACTTTTTGGCATTGAGCTTGAGGCCATGCCTCTGACACCAGGCATCTGTCTCAGTGAGGCCCTTTTGTAGGATGCCCACATCATTTAGAGACTCGACTATGGCTCCTAGTTTGCAGACATCTGTAAACTTCATTAGCCAGAGGCCTTCTGTCTTAGCCTGTACTTCAGAGAAGTAGATACCAAACAGGAGAGGTCCCAGGACTGAACCCTGTGGTACTCCACTTGTCACTAGTTTGAACTCAGATTTGGAGTCTGCAACTTTTACAGTGTGGGTTCTGTCAGTGAGCCAGTTGGCAACCCATCTTTTGACATAGGGATTTATACCTAGTTTAGTGAGTTTAGCTATAATTCCAGAATGGGGGATGGTGTCGAAAGCCTTGGTGAGGTCAAGATAGGCTGTGTGAACCACCTTACCCTCGTCTACGGCTTTGGTGACTACCTCAAAGAAGTTGATCAGGTTCAGAAGGCATGATCTGCCTTTCACAAACCCGAACTGGGTGGGGTCCAGAGTTTGGAGGTTACCAATGTCTTTGTTTATGAGTTCCATGATGATACATTCTATGGCCTTGCAGACCAGGCTCATCAGGCTGATAGGGCAATAGTTCTTAGGATCAGTTGTGGCTCACCCTTTGTGGAGTGAGATAACTGTTGCTGTGTGCCATTCACTGGGCACAAAGCCTGACGTGAGACTATGATTGAACATGATGCTTAGGTGGGGAGCCAGTTCGTTCTGAAGTTTGTGTAAAACGCAGCCTGGGATGTTGTCCGGTCCCATGGATGCTGTGTTTTTGGTTTTAGCGAGTGCAGCTTTTACCTGCATAGATGTGATTACAAGGACTCTACATTTTTCCTGTATAGATATGGGCCCTTTAGGGGGTGAGAGGGGGGTAAATTTAGCATTGAACCTATCTGCCAGGATGTTGACAATATCAGTTGGTTCTGTAATTTTCATGCCATTGTGCTGTAACTCAGAGCAGATCTTGGTGTTGCCATTGAGAATCTTGACATAGCTATAGAATGCTTTGTGGTTGCCCTTAGAATCAGTGTTGATTTTGTTTTTGTAGCTAGCTTTGGAGGATCTTATAAGGGATCTCAGCATCTCACTGAGGCTGACCAGGCAGCTCCTCCACTCATGGGATTTTACTCTCTTTTGCAACAGTTTCTTCCTTCTGTTGTAGAGTTTGTTTATGGCAGGGGGCCACCAGATTGGCTTCCTTTTTTTGGAGGATAGCGTCTTGGTTTTGTTTGGGATAGCACAATCCATGCACTCGTGTAAGTGCTTATAGAGTGCATTCTTGTAGGATTCAGTAGTCGTAACTGTATTGTCCATCTGCATGGGTGTCATGACTTTCATCACTTCTGTCTTAAGATGCATGAAGTTGGCTTTGGAGAAATTTTTTACAATGGTTTCCTTAATGGGGGGTGGGGGCAGGATGTGGATATCTAGGGTGATTAGTTTATGGTCAGATCTGACCAACGAGGAGTTGATTTCAGGTGTGTAACACCGGTCGCTCATGTTGGTAATGGCTAGGTCTAGGATACTGTTGCCCCTGGTGGGGGTGTGGATAAGTTGATCCAGGGCATTGGAATTTATGAATTCCAGAAAGTGTTGAGTGAAGGAGTTGGTACATGAGTAGTTTTCCCAGTTAATGGTGGGGTAGTTGAAATCGCCCAATATTAGGGTGTTTGGTTGAACCCTAATATTTTCCAGTATATCAAGAAAAGAGGAGTGGGAATCCTGGGGCATGGTGGTGGATCTGTAGCAAGGTACAATTTGGATTGTGGTTTTGCCCAGAGTTAGATGCACTTGGATAACCTCGGATGCATTATGCTGCGCAACTAGCCTGGAGGTGTGCCTATCCTTAATGAATATGGACACACCTCTGCCTTTGGTGTTCTGGTCCAGGTTAGATGGCCGAAAAGTGTGGTATGAGGTATAGCCTGGTAATGCAGGGATGCTCTCTACAGCCTTGAACCAGGTCTCAGTCACTGCACAGATATCAATGTTCTCCATTTTAAGGAGTGCCTCGAGTGAGTGTATTTTGAGATTTAGACTTCTACCATTGAGTAGCATTACCCTCAGTTTTTGCTTGCCTATTCCTGTTCCGGTGGTGAATTTGTCATTTGAACCTTGCCTAAAAAAAGGCACTATAGGGGTGGCAAGAGGCTTAGCTCTGGAATCCCAGGGGCAACAGGTGCAGGCCACCTCTGACAAAGCATCGTAGTCTGTCGACCATGTCGTCCCAGGCAGACAGATACTGGATCTCCTTAGAATGACACCAGAAGTTTAGCCAATTGTTGAAGTCAATAATTTTGTCCTTGTACTGCGGTATCATTCTGGGTGATGGCAGGATGCTAGTCAGGGCTAGGGCCATACCTGCCTGGGCTAAAAGATCGGAGAGCTCTTCCATGTCTCTTTTCATTTAGTCCAGGGAGTTACATCTCAGGTCATTCACACCAACATGGACAATGACAGAATCATATTTGTACTTGTTGTGGAGTGACCTGAGTGCGTGGGTTATGTGGCGGATTCTGGCACCCAAAAGGCAGCTGACAGTAACCTTCTCCTTGTTTAGCCTGGTGAGTGGGACATCAGTGTACCTGACTATAGAGTCATCTATGACTAGTGTGTTGGGTACGCTGGTTTGCCTTATGGGCTGTGGTTTATTGGCACACTGAGTCTGTGGGCTATGTGTCGTTTAGGTTGTGTTGGGGGGGGGGTTTGCGTTTCTGCTTTGGAGGTCTCTGTTGCTTGAGCAGATTATTACCGAGAGCCTCTGTGAATGTTTTTGTTTTTCTATGTGCGGAGTACGGTGGTGTAGGTTTAGTGGGACTATGTGATGAGTGTGGTGTGGTGCAAGTGATTACCTTCTCCTCTTGACTGTCAAGTTTAGTCTTGGTTGGAGAGAGGTTTACCTCCAGTTTGGCTAGATAAGTGCATCTCTCACAGGTTGTTGTGATGGGTATTAGGAGGAAAGGGTTGCCTGTGTACATGAGGAAATTGCTACATTGCCTCAAGATGCCCAGATTCATCAAATAGACAAGAGAGAACACTGGGAGCTGACCCCTGGACATGCCTGAATAAAAAACTACTTTCCTCTTGACAAGTGAGGAAAGTGAGTATAAGAGCTGTTTTTCTCTAAGCAAGTGAGGAAAGTAAGTACAAAAAACTGTTTTCCTCTAGGTAAAGAGGAAGGTTGAGTGCTGTAGTAATTTGTAGCTTATGTAGTGCTAACAACAAGTTCTGAACAAGTGCTGAGTATGAATAAGCACATTCAAGTGTTAAAACTAAGAATCTGTACCTGGATCTTGTGGTAGATAGGCTACCTAGTGCTTACCACTCCCACTGATAAGCTAGAATGCTTCCCCCTCCAACACAGAAAGGCTTGGGGGCTCAAAAGCTTACAAACAGTCCTGGATACAGAAAATCTGTATCTGGACTAGACTAGTTACCGGAAAGGGTGCAAACAAGTGCAAATGCGGGCTTTTAAACCAAAAAGTTGAAAGAGATGGAAAAACTGCTCAAACAGCCAATAAACTACAATTTCTGGGCCAGAAACCACTCTTGTGGTAGATAGGCTACATAGAGCTTACCACTCCCATTGATAAGCTAGAAGGCTTCCCTCCAACACAGAAAGGCTTTGGGGGCTCAGAAGCTTACAAGCAGTCCTGGATACAGCAAATCTGTATCTGGAGTAAACTAGTTACAGGAAAGGTGGGAAATGAGCCAAACACGAGCTTAAACCAGAAGGTTGAAAGAGATGGAAAAACTGCCCAAACGGCCAATAAACTACAATTTCTGGGGGGCTCAGAAGCTTACAACAGCCACAGGAATGCTTTAATATTTCAGTTTTCTGCTGGCAGACTCAAACACTGCCCCCAACAAGCCATATCATTTTTATTTGTAAACAATGTTCATGTAATGACCTTATATTTTATTTCATGTACAAAATGCCTCCACACCTATTCTGAAAAGGTAGCCATCTTCAATACATATCTCTAATATTTGATGGACAGAAAAAAGAAACAATGACTACAAAAATATAGCAATTTGCACATGTTGCTCTTGGACATGTATACTAACCCCCTGTCCAATCACACTAACCAACCATATCAAGGAGTATTTTATATGAATCAAGTGATCTCTGGTCATACACATCAGGTTTCCCCCTCAACACAGGACAGCCACTGTCTGTGCATATTTCTGATATGTAAGTCTCCCTTGAAGATGCTGAAAATGATGTTAGTATCAGTGATAAATTTAAACTCACTGTCCATAGCACATAGACTGCCCAAAAGCAAGCCAGAACACAATTATCCTATACCCTTGTCCAGAACTGTACCTAGGCATTCTGGCATGTGGTGCAGTTCCTCAATCTGGCACGCCCTCAACTCTTAAGTTGAGACGAGGAACAAAAAAAGAGACAAAGAGAGAGAGAGAAAGGTCTCCAGGGTGAGTTGAGGAGTGAGGAGCAGGAAAAAAAACTGGAATTCATGCAAACCTGTAGCATTCCACTAGCTACAATGGAAAAGGCAGCTTGCTACAACTAAAAACTACCCACAAAGTGCTAAAGCTTTTCAGCCCTAACTGCAAATGCAATATACATCTGAATGCTGGTACTGCACCATCACACAATCTGCATGTGCTGATCACATCTCCCTAACACCTTGCCCTCAGTGTGGCTGCCATCTTTCACCAATCCTAGCTATTCCTCTGACTGTGTCTCTCCAATGTCCTCCTGAAGATGACCACCACTGTGTACTCATTTGATAATACACTGTAATGAAAGAGAAAGCATAAACAACATTTTTTAACTTGTGGCTCTAAGACACTATGTACTATTCCCCCACTACCACCACTACACCACAGCAATAACCACTTTATAGGCTATCCTAACAAACTTTCACTTTATCCACAGACTGCCTTTTTAAACAGGTAACCACTTGTATTAATCACAGTATCTGTTCTTAAAAATAAATGCAGTGGTAGCATTGTCGCCTCACAGCAAGAGGTTCTCCGGTTCGATTCTCAGCTGGGGTGCCTTCTGTGCAAGTCTGCATGTCCTCCCTTTGTTCATGTGGGTTTCCTCTGGGTGCTCTAGTTTCCTCCCACTTTTCACAGACATACATCTGGAACGGTTCTCCGTGGGCCTATTCTGAAAATTGGCTTTCTTCTAAGTCAGACTTTCCCAGTAAACAAATTTTAAATAAATAAAATAAAATAAAAAATATCACAAGCCTGTCGCACTCCGAAAAGCATAAAGCAATACAATAGAATACAATCCTAGTCCCACTGTCCACCTTGGTGCCAGTACAGCTTTCCAATAAAAAGTTCTCAGTCTACTACACCTTGTTGCTATCCCCACATCACCATCTTTAATCAAGAGCACAGGACCTAGCTGTCTAAATTCTCTTCCTTTTGGCACTATGGTTCCACCCATGCTGGAGTTCTAGTTGCTCAAACTGAGTGCGCACATATGCAGTCTGGATCTAACACAAAGTACCCTCAGCCCGCAGGTCCAGTTTGAATCATTATCAAGCCTGAACCAAGTATATATATATATATATATATATATATATATATATATATATATATATACATATATATATATATAGACTCCAGGTCAAACTAATTCTGACTGCTAAGTTCTTGTATTTATTTTTGTAGCTACTCATACCATTTGTCTTTCTGCATTACAGCATGGTTGGCACTAGGAATGAAAACCTATAGGTAAATGAAGAGGCATTTTTTAACCTATCATTAACTGAAGGAGATAATCCTGTTCCTTTTGTCACTGGTGCCCTATACTGGGTAAATAAAAAAATAAATCATTTTATTTTCCTGTATCATTTTGTTATTTTAGAGTTTAAGGCCCAAATCATTCTCTTTACCTTCTCTACAGATAGTGAGTGAAAGGGCATATTAAATCATTGCTGAATCCCTAACAAGTTGAATGCCTTTTTTTAATGATGTATCCCATGAAACTGGTCCACTGTTGCTCTCAATAATTATGTGAAAGAGCCAGTGAAAAAAGACATTTGCCCTAAGCAACCTGGCCCTACTGTGGGCTGTACTGTTGATTGCTGGCAAAACTTTTATTCATTTAAAGAACATACTAATAACTCTTAGGTGGATTTTTGTAACCACCCTTTGCAGGAAGGAAGGGTCCTATAAATTCAAACTGCAATAACTACAATTGTCCCGCTGCTACTGGGATTTTTTTTTAAACTAGTTTGATAGTGTAACAATCAGTTAAATTTATTGTCCATCCAGTATCTCAGGTTCATAGGTGTGTACTAAGCTAATAGCCCTGGAGCCTTTACAAGCCTAGCCCATAGGATTACCCTGGCATCGTGTCACCTGACCTTAGTTCCCAGTGCCTCTGTCAAGTACAGCCACTGGAGTGATCCCGGGGTAAATTTTCTATTTCCCATCCACTCATCAAGATTTCTCTTGAAGAGGACCCGTGAGGTGCTCTGTTTGACATGTATGGGAAGTCTGTTCCATAGCATGGGCATTCTCTGGGTTATGAACCTGTCCCTCCAGCATGTTCTGTTCATTGCAGTAATAAGGTAGAGGTCTCTGGAGCATGTGGTGTGGAGGAATTGGGATTTCTTTAGATGTAGCATTTCTAACAGAGCTGGGTCAGACATGGCTTTGTAAGTCAAGCAGAGATCACCTCTAAGTAGGCGATATGAGACAGAGAATAGTTGGAGTTTTCTGAGTCTGTTCATAAAGGACAAGTGTTTAAGGCATAGGATCCTCTTTGTGAGGTACTTTTGGGGCCATTCCAGTTGTTGCAGGTGTCTAGTGAGGTACATGCCAAATGGGGCACTGTACTCGATGATTGGCCTAATGAGGGAAGAGTAGAGGGAGACAATGACCTCTTTCTTCCAGGATGCAAAACACTTAGTAATGAGATGTGCCACATAGAAGGACTTTCTGACCACAGTGGCAATGTGGCAGTCAAAAGTGAGGTTGCTGTCAACCTGTGTTCCCAGGCCTCTTATAACGCCTTCTGTGTTCAGTGGACTACCATCGATGTGGTAATTCATGGGAACTAGGTTTTTCCCAAAGGGGATGATGACACATTGTTTGGCATTGAGCTTAAGGCCATGGTTCTGACACCAGCCGTTGGTCTCAGTGAGGCCTTTCTGTAGGATGTCAATATCACTTGGGGAGTTAATAATAGCTCCCAACTTACAATTGTCTGCGAACTTTGTCAGCCAGAGTCCATTCCCATCAGGTCCAAATACTCACTAACAGCTGACCTGTACACAGAAAACGGGATCTTCAGATAAACATCGTCATTGTTTAGGTGTCTATAGTACATATCCAAATATTGGGTTACATACATAATGACAAGTTTGTCAAGTGGATGGTAATAATTTTGAATTTATGGCACTTATTTTAAGGATAAACTTTTATATAAAGAAGCCATCTATATTCTTAAGATTGATACTCTTATACCTAATGGTATGAATTCTGAACTTAATTGGAGAGTTCTCCTTTAATTATGCTTGTGATTTTCTTTAATTGAATTTTTATTGAATAATTGATTGTGCTATTTATATGAGTTGTTTTTTGGGTGTGTTTTCTCCTTTGAAGGCATTCCAGCCGAGACATCAGAGAGTGAAAAGAGTGAATAAAATACTTCTGGATTCTACTGGGTTATGGGTCTTTTGGTTGTTTCTTTGTATGAACCACCTTGCCTTCATCCACAGCTCTGGCGACTGACTCAAAGAAGTCGACCAGGTTGAGCAGGTATGATCTATCCTTCACAAAACCAAACTCTGTGAGATCCAGAGTTTGGGGATTCCCTATATCCTTGTTTATTAGGTCCATGATGATGCATTCCATAGCTCTGCATATCAGACTCATCAGGCTAATGGGGCGATAGTTCCCAGGGTCTGTAATCGCTCCTCCTCCTTTATGGAGAGGGATGACTGTAGCAGTGTGCCATTCGGTAGTGACATAGCCTGAGGTGAGGCTGTGGTTGAACAGGGCACACAGGTGAGGTGCCAGTTCACTCTGTAGTTCATGTAGAACACAGCCAGGAATATTGTCAGGTCCCATAGAAGCTGTATTCTTGGCCTTGGACAGTGCTGCTTTAACCTGTGCAGCAGTAATACTGGGTGCCTGGCAATCTACTGGTACTGTGATTGGTCCTTTGGGGGGAGGGGTAAAATTGGCATTGAATCTGTCGGCCAGTATATTGGCAATATCTGTTGGCTCGGTATAGGAGATACCATTGTGCAGTAGCTCAGAGCAAATCTGGGTATTGTCATGGAGATTCTTTACATAACTATAGAAGGCCTTGTGGTTGTCTTTACTATCTGCTGCAATCCTGTTTTCATAGCTAGCTTTAGAGGATTTGATGAGGGATCTCAGCTTTTTGTTGAGGCTGATAAGGGAGTTTTTTCCAGTCTTGGGGTGTCACCTTATTCTGCATCAGTTTCCTCCTCCTGTTGTAGAGTTGCTTATGGCAGGGGACCACCAGACTGGCTTCCTTTTTTTGGATGAAAGCATCTTGGTTCTGTTGGGTATGGCAAGATCCATGCATTTTTATATGTGTTCATACAGTGCATTGGTGTATGATTCGGCAGTCATGCAACTATTCTCCATTTGCATGGGTGCCGTGAAGTTAGCCACCTCTGTTTTTAGGAGCCCAAAGTTAGCTTTGGAGAAGTTTTTCATGGTGGTTACCTTTGCGGGGGGGGGGGGGGGTGTATTTCCAAGGTGATTAGTTTGTGGTCGGATCTAACCAAGGAGGAGTTGACTACTGGTGTAGAGCAATAGTCGCCCATGTTAGTAAAGACCAGGTCAAGGATGTTGCTACCTCCAGTGGGGGTAAGAACGAGCTAGTCCAGGGCACTGGAATTAATGAATTCCAGGAAATGTTGGGCAAGTATTGGTACGAGTAGTTTTGCCAGTTAATGGAGGGGTAGTTGAAGTCGCTCAGTATGAGAATGTTAGGTTGGACCCAAATATTCTCCAGGCTGCTTAGGAATGTGGAGTGTGAGTCTTGGGGCATTGTTGGGGTCTGTCAGTCAGTCATGTCATCCCAGGCATACAGATACTGGATCCCCTTAGAATGACACCAGAAACTTAGCCAGTTGTTGAAATAATCATTTTCTGCTTGTACTGTGGTATCATTCTGGGTGATGGTAGGATGCTGCTCAGGGCTAGAGTCATACCTGCCTGGGCTACAAAATCCGAGACCTCCTCCATGTCTCTTTTCATGTAGTTCAAGGAGGTACGTCTGAGGTCATTCACACCCACATGTGCAATGACAGAGTCATATTTGTACCTGTTGTTGAGGGACCTGAGTGCATGTGTTATGTGGAGGATCCTGGCACCTGACAGGCAGCTGTTACTTTCTCCTTATTCCACCTAGTGAGTGGGACATCGATGTGCCTCACTATCGAGTCACCTATGACTAGTGTGTTGGGCATGCTGTTTTGCCTTAGGGGCTTTGGCTGAATGGCACACTGTTTAGGAGAATTATGTGATTAGTGTTGTGTTGTGGTGGTCAAGTGTGTTTCTGCCTTGGAGGTCTCTGCTGTTTGGGCAGATTTTTATTGAGAGTCTTTGCAAAGGTGGGTGTGTGGTTTGTCTCTTTTTATGTGAAGGCAGTGCTGGTGTGTGCTCTGGAGGGCTATGTGGTCCATGTGGTGTGGTGCAAGCGCTGACGTTCTCCTCTTGACCAGCTATTCCAGTCTTGGCTGGAGAGTGCGTGGCTTCCAATTTGGATATATAGGTGCAGCTCTCTCAAGTCTGAGTGTTGGGAGGTAAGAGCAGAGGGTTGTCAGTGTACATGAGGCAGTTGCTACATTGACTCAGGATGCTCACGTTCACCAGGTTAATAGGAGAAAGCACAGGGAACTGACCTTTAGACATGCCTGGAGGAGTAGGCATTAATAATAAATACTGCAGCAATTTCCTTCTAGAACTTTTAGCGCTGGTAGCACTTTGTGTGTTACAATAATTGGTACAAGAAGTCTGGTAAAGTGCTAGCTAGTAAAAGTGCAGGAGAGGAGAGAACTAGCAGATCTAAGGGAAAAAAATTAAGAGCAGACTTTGGCATCACTCAGAAGCTTGCAAACAGTCCAGGATACATCAAATCTATACTTGGACCAGACTAGCTACAGGAAAAGTGGAAAATAAGTGTAAATGTGGGCTTTTAATCCAGAAAGTTGAAAGAAATGAAAAAAACTGCCCAAACGGCCAATAAACTAGAATTTCTGGGCCCGAAACCACTCCTCTTGTGATAGATAGGTCACCTAGTGCTTTCCACTCCCACTGATAAGCTCGAAGGCATTCCTCCAACACAGCAAGGCTTGGGGAGCTCAGAAGCTTGCAAACAGTCCTGGATACTGCAAATCTGTTATCTGGACTAGACTACTTACAGGAAAGCCGGGAAGCAAGTGCAAACATGGGCTTTTAAACCAGAAAGTTGAAAGAGATGGAAAAACTGCCCAAATGGCCAATAAACTACAATTTCTGGGACAGAAACCACTCATCTTGTGGTGTATAGACTACCTAGTGCTTACCACTCCCACTGATAAGCTAGAAGGCTTCCCTCCAACACAGAAAGGCTTGGGGGGACTCAGAAGCTTACAAACAGTCCTGGATACAGCAAATCTGAGACTTATCAATCACATCTACGACTGTACTCAGATATCTCTTACGGCACCCTAGGCATCTTCTTTATCTACTACCAAGTTTCCAAAAACATGGTGATTTGCAGGCAATTTTAAGTGTGCTTTGACTTTAAAGAATGACTACCAACCAGGTCTTCCTTTTCATTTTCTGATGTCTTCTCTAAGATTTTAGCATGATGCAAAGGCTTTTCATGTGAATCTTCTATACTCCTCTTGGCACAGAACAAAACTGTAGTAAGAGTAAAGCTCCTACACAAGCAGTAGGACTGAACATGTAGACTGGCTTGCTGCAAAGTTCCATAATACGCAGGGCTGCCCCATCACCCTCTTAGCAGACACAGAGGTGGTATTCATACTGATTAGGATAAAACTGGCCTGGACAACTGGGAATTTCCTCTACTCTTTTTAATAATAAGTGGCATGGGATCTTTTGCATCCACCCAAATTACAGTTTTACAACAATCATTGGTGTCTGCCTCTATTATAGCTAATACTTCTACACTTCTTAGTGTGAAACGTCTCTAACACTACATACTATATTTCAGGCAGGCCTTATAATATCTAATAAAGCAGTACAATGGCTCTAGGTCAACTGATCCAACATCACTAAAATGAACTGAAGCTGACTGTACAGAAACTGCCAGGAGCATCATTTCTCAAAACGTTACAGAGAAGAGAAGAGTACCTTAGCATGTCAGGAAACAAGGTAGCAAAAACACTGGTCAACTGGGATAAATTATTTAGTAAACAGGGAAATGCACAGATTAAATAAGACGAGATCTTTAGTCTTTATCTTTCCAAACAGTTAGATATACCAATGATGACATCCCTTCTCCTTTGCTTAATTGTTGGACTGATTATAATATAAATCTTTTAAGGAAGTAAGTAGAAAAGTACACTGTAGGCAAGATTAATGTCTTTACTTTAAATAGTACTATATCTATTTTGATACTCCTATGCTTTAATAGTTTATGATTTTCTACTGTACAGTAGTTTTGAATATATGCATGGTGAGTTTATTAAGGATGCAATTATTTTACAATAAACTTGTTCTACTTAAAAAACAAATCATAACAATATACATTTCCACACTTAAATTAGTCATTTGTACTGATACAATCACAGCTGCTACAAGCATGTGAAAAATGACCACGACAGTCAAAGGTACTGCAGCTCTAAGAAAGTGATTTACAGCCAGTGACTCAATACATACCTTGTCCGTGTCATACATATGTTGTAAAAGCCAGGTTTGTCTTGCTTTCTGGAACTTCCATTCTGATCGATTTCTAGACCACCTGTAGGAAGCAGAAAGAAGTTAATGCAAAACTATATACAAACTTTCATTTGATGAAATAACCGCTGTGCTGCATAAACATATAAAATGTACATAAACAAAAGTACATATCATTATTGTTAATGAGTCCCTTGTTTCCCAAAGCACACCCCCACCATGCCTGCCTATGTTACATAAATTAAATGAAACATAAGCAAAGTAGAAGGTTTTGAAAGTGGGACAGGTCTGGCCATCTAGCAGCAAGATCGGATTTAGGGCATGTTTTTTTACAATAATGTTAGCATTCACAGTTACTTACATTGATCTTTTTTTTTTTTTTTTTTTTTGCAGTCCCATCTGACCTACTGACCCATCCATTCCTTCAGGGACAAGAAGCGTACAACCCATTTGTTCTTTTCGCAATAAAAGCTGACACTGGGGGTTGTGTTAGTCATATGTGGAGAAGAATGGATTTTTTTTCCACTACTGAGTCCAAATGTCTTTTGCTGTGGCTGTATTGTTATTTTATGATTGTGCCACAGGGGTGATTTCACACAAATGTAGTCTCCAGTTGCAGTACCACAAGCTTTTAATGAAGCAAGAGCCATGGTCTTCACCCTCGACCAACTACTGCACACACAACCCCCCCCAAAATAGGAAAATCAGCATTGCTGCTCAACTCTCACCAATCCTATGCCAATTCCTTCAGTATCTCAGCCACTAAGTGAACCTGGGTCATTTGCAGCAAAGGAACAGCTTCATCTCACTATTCCATGCAGTTAACCAGGCTGGCACTCATCATCATGTTAAGGAATTTTGCTTATCAGTTACCCATTCTTCCAAATGTTTTTGACGTATTTATTTATTTGCTTTTGTTTACTGGAAAAATCCAAGGGAGTATAATGCCTGCAGATGCCAGGCAATAAAAGGTCCAAGAAATAGTAGCCATACAATATAACAAAGTTTAAATAAACACTAAAGAAATGTGTATTAAAATATTGAAATTCATTAAAACTAAAACAGAAAATATCACAAAAAGATATAGAGTGTAAGTTCTAAGAAGTGACACTTGTACATATTATAGCACATTACTGAAGCAAGCAATTATTTGTGCAAATGTAATAATGTCACTAAACAGTAGACAGTATCATTTGGAAGTTAAAGTAATATGATGCATCTATAAACATGCTGATTTTTAAGTTAAAATAACAGACATGCCTATTTTTCTTATGGGTGGAGTGCAATTCACTTATTTCAGTGAGATGTAACAAAGCAGTTGGGAAGAAATGGTTTAGCTGGTAAGAGGAATAAACTATTAGTAATAGGGTATTTTTAATATGGAGATTCGATATTTCCAAATTCTAGTAAAAATTAGATGAAGTTTGAGGTTGGCCTTAAAAATGAGATTATTTATATGTCTGAAGCTGAAAGGAATGCTGTTCATAGTCTAGCTACAATTACTGACTATAAGGAGTACCCATGCAAGTTGCTGGATTTTTGGGCCTCTACTAGATGTTGGTCCTTTGATTAAAGGTTCCTTTTCGGTAAGTACCATTTTATTGTACTGCTGATGGCTGGGGTACTTGAGAGATGGTGTAGTATTTTATGTGCCATTATGTGGTATGGTAGTGCTAACAAGTTCTGGTTCTGCAAAGGAATGCAGCTGAGATCCCTCATCAAATCCTCCAAAGCTAGCTATGAAAACAAAATAGCAACAGTTACTAAAGACAACCACAAGGCCTTCTATAGTTATGTCAGAAATCTACAAGCCAATGCTCAGATTTGCTCAGAGCTACTACACAATGGTAACTCCTATACTGAGTCAGAAGACATTGCCAGTACACTAGCTGATAGATTCAGTGCCAACTTTAACCCCCCACCCCCTAAAGGGCCAATCACAATACCTGAGGAATGCCAAGTACCCAATATTACAGATGAATAGGTTAAAATTGCACTGGCCAAGGCCAAGAATACAGTTTCCATGGGACCTGACAACATCCTGAGCTGTGTTCTATATGAATTGCAAAATGAACTGGCACCACACCTGAGTGCCCTGTTCAATCACAGCCTCATTTCAGGCTTTGTCCCTGCTGAATGGGGCACTGCTACAGTAATCCCACTCCACAAAGGGGGTGCGACTACGGACCCTGGGAACTACCGCCCCATTAGCCTGATGAGTCTGGTATGCAAGGCTATGGAGCACATCATCATGGACCTAATAAATAAGGACATAGGGAATCTCTAGACTCTAGACCCCACGCAGTTCGGATTTGTTAAGGGCAGATCTTGTCTGCTCAACCTGGTAGAATTCTTCGACTCTGTCACCAGAACTGTGGATGACGGCAAGGTAGTTCACACAGCCTACCTCAATCTGGCCAAGGCCTTCAATACAATTCCTCACTCAGAAATCATAGACAAACTCACTAAATTAGGCATCAACCACTATGTCACAAGGTGGGTCGCAAACTGGCTCATGGATAGAACTCACACAGTGAAAGTAGCGGGCTACAAGTCAGACTACCGACCAATCACAGGTGGAGTTCCACAGAGTTCGATCTCAGGACCTCTCCTCTTTGACATCTACTTTTCTGAAGTCCAGGCCAAAACCAAGGGACACTGGCTGATCAAGTTCGCTAATGACTGCAAATTGGGATCCATTATTAGCTCCCCAAATTATGTTGGCATTCTACAGAAAGGCCTCATGGAGAACAATGACTGGTGACAGAAACATGGCCTCAAGCTCAACGCCAAAAAATACATCGTCATTCCCTTTGGGAAGAACATGGTACCAATGAACTACCACATTGATGGTAGTCCACTGAACACCAAAGGTGTCATAAGAGATCTGGGAACACAAGTGGATAGCAACAGTTACCTATTACAACCACAAAACCGCAGTTGCACAAATACAGAAACGTCGACACATATTGAGCGAACCGCAAAAACACAATGTCCTGAAGTGCAAAATTCAAAATGTCAAATCGTCATAGTTGGCCCTTCTCCAGTATAGCTCCTTAAGGTAAGTGTGCAATAGTTACGGACCTTAGGGTCAGGGTGTGAGTTAAGGTAAGTGCATACATAGTAATATATGTAAGCTTTACTTTAGGGTTAGAAGTAGGGTTTTGTTAAGTGTATGTATGTTGATTATTTATTTTGTTTGGGTATAGCTCCTTAACATAGTTGTGCAATAGTTATGGACCTTAGGGTTCGTGTGGGGGTTAAGGTAAGTGCATACATAGTAAAATATGTAAACTTTAAGTTAGGGTTTGAAGTAGGGCTTTGTTAAATGTATGTATGCAGATTATTTATTTTGTTTGGATAGGTAGTATGTAGTGGGTGGTGGGGCTGGCCAACTATGGCGATTCAACATTTTGAATGTCGCGGTTCAGGACGTTCGGTGTCAATATGTGTCGACGTTTCCATATTTGCATATGTGAGGTTTCGCGGTTATAATATAGACCTGATAACAACCTATCCTTTGATAATCACTGTGGTCAGCAAACCCTTCTGTGTGGCACATCTCATTACAAAATGTTTTGCCTCCAGGAAGAAAGAGGTCATTGTCTCTCTCTACTCTTCCCTCATTAGACCAATTATCGAGTACAATGCCCCATTCACCATGTACCGCAGTAGACATATGCACCAACTAGAAAGACCACAAAAATACCTCACTAAGAGGATACTTGGCCTTAAACACTTGCCCTGTGCAGAAAGATTAAAAAACTCCAACTTTTCCCGGTATTACATCGCCTACTTAGAGGCGATCTCTGCTTGACTTACAAAGCTATGTCAGACCCAGCACTGCTAGATATGCTACAGCTAAAGAAATCCCAATCCCTCCATAACACACGTGCCAGAGACCTCAACCTCATTACCACAATCAACAGAACTTGTTGGGGGACAGGTTCTTAATGCAGAGACTGCCCAAACTCTGGAATAGACTTCCCCTACAGGCCAAACAGAGCACCTCATTGGCCCTCTTCAAGAGAAATCTTGACGAGTGAATGGGAAATAGAAAATTCACCTCGGGGATCATTTCAGTGGCCCTGCTGGAAAGAGGCACGGGGAAATAACATTGGGCGGTATGTTGCCAGGGAATCTTTTGGGCTAGGCTTGTAAAGGCTCCAGGGCCATTAGCCTATTACACTCCTATGAACCTATGATGGGTATGGTTTGAGAAGCTGGATGCAAATATATTTATTTTACTATAACACTGTCCAAGCTTGGTCATTAGTGTAGTCTGAAGATTAATGAAACTTCAGATGCAGACAGCAAGCTAGGAAGTAAGACGGATGCTGCAGTTACATTCTTGTTGTGGTTAGTGAGAAATGGTCTGGCTTTGTAAAATAGCTCCAATATGTGGTGAGTGTTTTTGGACAACAGAACTAATGTGCTGGTCATCTACGATGACTCTCAATTATTTGGTGTGAGTGACTTGTTCTATTTTGGTGTTGTTGGGTGCGACTATATTTGGTGCAGTGCTAGATGGATGGTGTTATTGGAAGCAAATGTGATTAATGTATTTTCAGGTGGGTTGAAGAATCATTAGGATTGTTCTAATCAGGTCTCAACAGAGGAGAAGGACTCTTGGGTGACTGATTGGAGTTTAGATAGTATTGTGGCTGAGCAAACAAGAGCTGAGTCGTGCATGTATTGTATGATAGTTGCATGTCTTTCATGACTATATTAAATGAGAGGGGTCACAGTACTGACCCTGTGGTACTATTGTTTGTACTGGCTGGTGAGTAGAGTAAGAATCCTACCACTGACAAATTATGTATGGCTGTTGAGGCATGTTCATTGAATACAAATATGAGCAGTTCAGATCTGTGTATTTCAAAACTGTATATCTACATTTAGTACTGTACTTCTAAATAGTGCATGAAACAGCACTAAAGTAAAGCAAAACAAACTATGCTGGCCTTACAGATACCACATGTATAACATGAAATCAAAATAAGTTAGAAACTTGGGTTGTCCATTTGCAGTGGAAACCCAAGAAGAACTTGAGCAAACAAAAGGAATCAATGAAACTAATACCTACAAGTAATATAGATAGATAGCTAGACAGATAGATAGTCCATGTCAATTTACTGAAAAGAAAAGAAACATATTGAAAGTTATAATCCAAATAACAATGAGTACCACAGGAAAATGTACGCTCCTGAGCAGAAAGCACAGAAATAAAATCATAAAAAATAAAGGAAACTGCTCAGGTGCAAAACCATGCAGAAAATAGCAAGCAGCATGCAATGAATCTCTTCAGACCAAAGTCATATAAATCACACCAAACAGCATACGACAAGCCTCTTCAGACCAGGAATATAAGAATAATCCAATCCAATGAAACAAAATGCTGTTAACTTCTTTAAAACCAAATCGTTTATTAGCAGATCTGGCTCCCGTGAAGGGGACACCTGTTACACAGGGAAAAATGACCTCAAGTAGAACAAGCTTGGTGATCAGCAAGCACAGGGGCAAGAAATGTACAGAAAATATATATTACCAACAACAATATACTCACAAATGGTTATGAAATGAAATACAAAGTACATTATTTCCCAGAGACATCAGCAGAACAGCATGAGAGGTTAACAGAATGGAGTAAAACGAAGAGGGCAGATACCATGAGAGATTTAATTTGCCAGTAGCAGACTTGTGGATTCCAAGCACCAAAGTGGAAAGGAAGTTGACTAAGGTCTTGGACCAAAAGGAGTTGAGGTTAATAGTGTAATTTGCAGCTTATTCATCAGGAAAGATCTGGGCAGCAACAAAGTGATCAGCCATTCTCTTTAAGGTGGAGGACAGACTGGACATCCCAACCCCTTATCACCACCCTACAAGCCTTACATGTTGCATGAATGCTTTTTCATTGACAAGTTTGTCATTATAACATATGTCTTTCTTACTTTACAGTCCAAGGCAATCTTGAAGTCTATGGTGGAGAGTTTATTGTTGTACATGAACAGAGTTTTCTATTTATGAGTATAATGATGTGAGAACTGTGATCTCTGCAATATTCTCTAAAAACTAAGGGTTGGAGCCATACACCCTTAGCCTGGTTCTGGTCATCTTGGATGTGCTAGGCCAAACAGTTCATCAGCTACTACAGCAACTGTGAAGGTTGGGAGTTTTCCAACTGCTTTGAAGGTCACTGTTTCTCCAGGTTTCATGAAACCTTCTTTGTTCCCTTATGTTTTTACAGTTTCTGTCTGGTCTTAAACCTTCTTTCCCTTGGTAACATTACTGAGAAAGTTGTCTATGCACAACTTGTGACTCACCTCATGGGCTGAAGATTCATGGATCCCTGTGATCTTTTCCTGTGATTGTTCTGAGACTGCTCTCATTCAGGGAGCAAACAAACCCCTGAGGCTGGAGGCCAGCATTCTTCCTCTGTCTTCCTCCTAATGGATTACTTTGCTGCATCTGACACTAATGACCATGGCAACTAAGCAGGTGCATGCTTAGTGTGATTTATCTATCTAAGACCTAGACTGGTTTACTTCCTATATCTCACTCCATACCAGAGAGTAGTCTTGGGTTTAAACTGTTCCTCCTCCCATCCCCTGAAACGTACAGTACCACAGACCAAGATTTTTTGCCCTTTACTGTTCACAGCATTTATGATCTCATTTGGTGAATTCATTAGCAGAGCAGATTTTGTATACCATAACTATACTGATAATTAGCTATAACTTTTCTTCCCTCGTGAGAATTTGGCAAGTCTATTTCCTTGATGGCAGTTGTGAGACCACTCATCATTAATTAACTATAAATTGGTTGACATTTTACACTTACAAAAGTGAGGCCATGGCTGTTCAATCTACTCTGAGAGATTTTTCTATTTTTTCCACTTCAACCAGTCATCTTTTATAGTGATAAAAGGTTTGAATTTATAAGGTATATGACTTACGAGTGACTCTGAACAATCAACTGGCTTTAAGGAGCCAGGTGTCACCAGTGATTAAATTATTATGACACCATCTGTAGAACAATTACCCAATCAAGCAATTGATTTTTCAAGAGAACCCTCCAATGGTATTTCATTGTTCTGGCCTCAACCTATCTCAAAATACAGTAATGCCCTTTACTGAGGCGACCTAATACTGAGCTCAACCATCTGCAGCTATCTCAAAACTCTACTGCCAGACTACTTACTAGCATGCCTCATTAATATCATAATAACCCTGTGTGCAGTGATGCACTAGCTCCTAGATGTTTATCATGTCAACTTCAAAAGCTTACCTTTGGTATATTCCCCACACAAAACTTGGATCCCACATACCTGAGGGAGCACACAGTGCCATTCTGCACATGCAAGGCACTGTGCTCCGACTCCCAGGGATGATTAGCTGTTTCGCAAATGTGGCTACTGATCTCTAGTTATTAGTGTTTTGCTTACTGAGCCCCCCCACCATGTGGAGCCTACTATCACTATGGTTGTGCGTGTGTGTGTGTGTGTGTGTGTGTGTGTGTGTGTGTGTGTGTGTGTCCTACACTGGCATGCTTCTACAGCTACCTCAAAAAATATTTATTTTAGTTGACCTTTGGACAGAGCATTTTCTACTGATCCTTTACCTTCATCCATTGGCCTTGTTTATGTCTACCTCAAACAATCTTAATATTTCAGTACGCTGTTATGTGGAAGTTATGAGTACGCTGTTACACAGATGTCTTTTTTTACAATCTTCATATTTCTTTTAACTACTCAGCCTCATATCATTTAACTTTGTAACGATCTTCTATAGTCATTGTTTAGTTTACTTATGAATCCAACATTTACTTACTTGTTCTCATACCTTATTTTTAATATCTGATTATTTTTTAATTTTAGTATGTGTTTTTCTTTACTGTAGGTTCACAGGTAGTTACTAGACTAAACTGGACTGCACTATAGGCCAAAGGGCCAATTTAAGCCAAGCAAAGCTTGCCCCAAATTTATCAAAATATGATGTGTCAATACCTCAAGTAATTTTATGGTTATGATATAAGCTTGTACACATCAAGCGTTACTGGTAACTGTAACTTGTTTTGGAGTAATGATGCTGAAGTTGGTGTTTAAAGGAAAAAATCTGGGTTGCTGTCCAAACTAAGGTAGAAGGGATCATGGATATCTAAGTGGAAATGTCATCAGTGAAAAACAAGCATGCTACTCTGCTATTTAGAGTAAGGACAAAAAGACAATGTTGTAAGATTTTAGGGAAATGCATTATGGTGAGCTGGGGACAAGGTAAAAGAAAAGTTAAGTGCATGGGAATAGACTGAGGGAGTGAACACATTATGAGAATGGGTCGATCAAAGGAAAGGGCATACAGAAACTAGAAAGGAGAGATAACATAAGAAGGCCAAAAGAAAAGCAACAAGGGTGATGAGAGCAGCAAAGGTGAAAGCTAAAAAGCAGATGGCAGAAGGGAATGAGGAAAGGGAGTAAAGGGTTGCTTAGGGACATTGCAGAAAGGAAAATGGGAGGGCAAGACAGACCTAGCCAGACTTAAAATTGGATGGGGGATGTGAAATCATAGATCACTTACAAAAATCATAACTACTGAATGAATACTCTGCTACACTCTTCAAACTCTGCAAAGCAAAAGGAGGATGCCATGTTGGAAGGGAAGTAGCAGAGAGTGGGGAGAGCTGTGGATAGACATAAGAACAGACACACAGGAAGAGGAGGCAAAGAGGAAATTGAATTGAACTGAGCAAAAGGACCACATGGGCTACCTCACAGGGTCTTGGGAATCTGCAGTTTTCCTGGTAGGTCCCTTGACAGAGATCTTCAACAGCTCAATGGCCAGTTCAGACCTGTTGGATTATTGGAAAACAGCAAGAGTTGTACTCCCATGCAAGGAAGCATCAGAAAAGAGTTGAAGAACCACATACTAAACATGATGGCAAGGAAAGTCAAGGGGGGGAATCCTAAAGGAAAGACTGGTTGCTTTCCTAGAGGACAGCATAATCTAGCACAGCACCCAGTAAAGGACCATGGTTAAGAGAAACTGTATGCCAAATATGATCCATTTGTGTGCCTGGGTTACTGGTGAACTTGACAACCGAGTAACAGATGATGTGATGGGCCTGGCTGTAACAAAGTCTTCTGACTTGCACCCACACAGATACCTGGAAAACTAGATATCTTAGAGTTGTCCTAAAATTGAGGAATTGGGATGCTGCATACAATATGGATAGGACACATAGAGCTGTAGAAACTTTGGGAATGATGTCAGTAATAAGGAAAGTGACTAGTGGCATACCACTGGGGTCAGTCCAGGTGCAGTATTCTTCAGTGTATTTGTTTCTGACATACCTGAGATACTGAGAACAGGATATACCCATTATCTGAAGGCATAACGATAGGTACAGTAGTAGAAGATGGGATAAGAAACAGACTAGGGGAATAACTGAAAAACTGACCAAGTGGCTAAAAAAGTGACAACAGAGGCTCACTGCAGATTAATGAAAAGTACTCCAACGGGACCCTCACTACCATGTGCAAAATATCAACTGGAAGGAGTCAAAGAGTTGTAACAGAGGAGGAAGCAGACCTGAGGGTGATGATTACACCTGGACTGGACCATCATAAGCACAGTGAGTAGGCAGTGGCAACAGCAAACAGAAAACTTCAGTGTATCCTCACAGAGATGGACTCCAAAAGCAAAGACGTAATGCTTTCACTCTAATGGGCCATAGCATGACTACATCTTGATTACAGTGTGCAGTTATGGTTTAGCTGTCATTGTTCTAGGTCTTTATACATACTTGTTTATTTACATATTCCATATGCTGTATATCACCTTAACTTATGACTTTTCATTACTTCATTTTTGATCTATATTTTTTCTTTTTTCAAAAGCTAGTTGCCTCTGTGATAGTACTTTTTTATTATATAGCTTTTAATACTATACACTGTTACTATCAAATTTTTTCAGACTGTAGAAAAATTTACTTCACACGTGAGAATAGACATGCAGAAGGAGGCAAAGAGGAATTCACATACTGGGAGACTAATCACCACAAGCACACTCACAACATACAGTTAAAAATAGTAAAACCCACCATGACTAGGTGCAAAATTGAATATACTCTTATGGATTTGCTACCTAATTGTTGCATAATATAAAAGCAATATTTCTAAATTTTATCTCAAGTTATTATTTAAATATTCTGCATTTAATCTGCAACAGAACCATAAAACAATTTCAAATATGAACTCCAGTGGGAAAGGCTTAGTTTTTCTCATCATCTTCCTGAAGAGGAACAAGATTAGAATAAAAGCACTTTTTTGCTCCTTCGAGATATGTACTAAAATGTCCATGTTCTGTAAGTGTAAGGTTTTCTCTGATGGTAGAATACAAAATTATGCCATTAACACAAAAATGAGGAAGAAAGAAAGAAAAATCTTAATGCTCGCAGTTTTGCCCTGGTCAGATCACACCTGGAGTACTGTATTCAGTTCCAGAGCTCACATGAGGGGAGGGATATCAGGCTGCTGGCAAGGGTTCACAAGAAAGCCCATACAATGTTGTATATGACCAGAGACTACAGGCACTGGACCTATTCTCACTAGAGATCAGAAGATGCGGAGATCATGGTATGTTTGCACAAGCTCATGTGCAGGACGTGTAACTGGTACACCTGCAGAGGAAGGCCAGAGGGGAAAGGAGAAGGCAGCAGATTACTGGAACTAACTACTCCCTGGATTTCTTATGGGTTCATAGGAGGTTACTAGGCTACTGACCCGAGGGTCATTTTAAGGCTAGGCTATTACACTCATTATATTTCAAGAGAAACAATCTAGTCAATGCCTAAGATTATTATTAGTAATGACTGCCCATGTCCAAGATGGATGTGGGAGCTATTCCTGGTAAGAATTTGCAGTTTCCCATCCACTCATCCAGGCTCCTTTTGAATAGAGTCTTAGAGGTGCTCTGCTTAACATGAATTAGTAGCCTATTCCAGAGAAGTGTCAAACACTGTGAAATTAATTTGTCTGTCTAGCATGTCCTATTTAAATTGCAGGCCAGATTTTGTTCACTGGAGTGGGTAATTCTAGTCCCATTTGACTTACAGATGTGCAGCAACTTCATCAGGTTGGGGACAGAGATTGCTCTGTAAGCCAAGCACAAGTATCCCCTATGCAGCCTATATGCTACTGAGTACAGTGACAAAGACTTCAGTCTGTCTGTGAAAGGCACATGCTGAAGACCCTGGATCATCTTAGTTAAAAAATCTCTGGGGTCTCTCCAGTTGCTGCAGATGGCTGGTATGGTACATATCAAAGGGGCATTATACTCAATTATGGGCCTGATAAGGGATGAGTATAGGGTGGGTTATAACCTCTTTTGCTCTTGAGGCTATGCCTTTGATAATCAAATGTGCAATGTAGAATGCCTTTCTTACTACAGTGGACACATGGTGGTCAATGTTTAGGTCACAGTCTACTTGTGTGCCCAAATCCCTCACTACAGCATTCGTACACAAGGTATTGCTGTTTCTTTGATAGTTAGTAGGGATACTGCATTTACCAAAGGGGATGATGATGCTTTTTTTTTTCTATTTAGTTTGAATCCATGGCTTTGGCACCAATCGTTGGTCTGTGTAAGCCCATCTTGGAGTACACTGACATAATTTGGGGAGTCAACGATCAGGCCAAGTTTGCAGTCATCTGCATACTTGATCAGCCATATCCCCTTTGTTTTGGCCTGAACGTCCGAGAAGTAAATACCAAACAAAAGGGGGCCCAGTACTGACCCTTGTAGAACTCCAGTGGTGACAGGTCTGCTGGCTGAGCTGGTTTTACCCACTTTGATAGCACATGCATGGTTAGTGAGCCAATTTGCGACCCACCTAACAACAAAGGGGTTGACACTTAGGTGGGTGAATTTTGCAATAATGCCTGAATAGGGGATTGTGTCAAACGCCTTCACCAAGTCCAGATATGCTGTGTGCACAGGTTTTCCCTCATCTACGACCCTGGTCACATTTTCAAAGAAGTCTATTAGGTTTAAAAGTCATGACTGACCTTTTACAAAGCCAAATTGGGTTGAATCAAGTGTTTGGAGGTCACCTATATCTTTATTTATGAGGTCCATGATGAAACATTCCATGGCCTTGCAGATAAGGATAGTCAGGCTTATGGGTCTATAATTCCCTGGCTGGATATGTTGCTAAGATGCCCTTGTAGAGGGGGATAACAGTCGTGGTTTTCCATTCAACTGGGACAAATCCTACATTCAGGCTGTGGTTAACTAGGGTGCCTAAGGAGGTTGGTAATTCCTGCTTTAGTTTGTCTAGAATGCAGCCTGGGATGCCATCAGGACCCATAGAAGCTGTGTATTTGCCTTAGACAGAGCTTCGATGACCTGTTCTTTAGATATATAGGGCAGGGGAGCTGTTGAAGACATGGTTTGTGATACATTTGGAGGGGAGAAATTTTCGCCAAACTTGTCCTCTAGTAGGTTAGCAATTTCTTCAGGATCAGTGTCTGGGATATCGTTTGTCACTAGTTCAGCACATGTCGGGGTCCTACCTTTTAGGAAATGGATGTAGCTAAAGAAAGCCATATGGTTATCTTTAGTCGTGTTTGATAAATTTTCTCAAAGTTGTCCTTAGAGGATTTTATAAGCTGTCTTATTTGTTTATTTAGGCTTAGGAGGGTACTTTTCAAGTGCTGGGACCACCCTTTGGTATTCTTAGACAACAGCTTCTTACACTTGCTGTATAGTTTATTTATGCAAGATGTCCACCAGGGTGGCTTATTTTCTCGTGAGACTCTTGCTTTGGTTCTATCTGGCACATCCGAGTCTATGCATTTGTATAAGTGTTGGCACATGGCATCAGAGTATACTTTAGTATAGTTGCCAAAACTATCTGTGGGGACTGGGGCTTGGAAATCATTTATGCCAACCCCTAGGAGAGTACATTTGGTTTTGGTGAAGTTTTTTAATCTGACTTCATCTCTGATTGGTTATGGAGTTATTGCTACTTCAAAAGTGACTGAATTATGATCAGATTTTACTAATGAGTGTCCTACACTTACGGTAGTGGAATGGTATCTCATATTGCTGAGAACCAGGTCAAGTATATTTGAGCCCCTTGTATGATTTTGTACAATTTGTTCCAGGGCATTTGAGTTAACCAAGTCAAGGAACTTTTGTGCAAGTAAGTTGGGGCTCATATAGGTTTTCCAGTTGATGGCAGGATAGCTAAAATCCCCCACGACAAGAGTGCTAGGTTGTATTTTGATTGACTCAAAGTCAAATAAGCCACATGAGCATCTTGGTTCATGGAGGGGGACTAGCAATGACTTGAAGGGTGGTCTTACCCATGGTAATCTGAACTTGCAGTAGCTCCATAGCATTGTCTTGTCTAACCAGTCTGGAGAAGTATTTATCTTTAACATAGATACTCCACCACCTTTGGTTCTCACACTTTCCTTTCATTTTGTAGCCTTGCAAGGCTGGGGTACTTCTCTGTGGTCTTGAACCAAGTTTCTGAGACTGCACAAATGTCTACATCATCCAAGGAAATGAATGCTTCCAGAGAGTGCAGCTTTTGGTTTAAACTGCTAGCGTCCAGCAGGATAACCCTTATTTTGTTTGTGCTGGATATTTTCATGTCGGAAGTTTTGTTTGGAGACCTTGCCTAAAAAAGGCACTATGGGGAGGCAAGAACCTTACCCAGCAGCCTAAAGCCCAGAGGTGGCCAGGTGCAGATCATCTCTGGCAAAGCAGACAGGTCTATTAACCATGTCATCCCAAGCTGACAGAAATGGAATCCCCCTTGAATGACACCAGAAACTAAGCCAATTATTATTAAAGTCAATGATTTTTTTGTTTATATTGTCGGCATCATTCTAGGAGAGGGTAAAATGCTGCTCAAGGCTAGGGACATACCTGCCTGGGACACATAATCAGAGAGCTCAATCATGTATTTCTTCATATAGTTCAATGAGGTACATCTCAAATTGTTCACACCAACATGAACTATGACTGAGTCATGACAGTATTTGTTGTCGAGTGACTTGAGTGCATGTGTGATCTGACAAATCCGGGCAGCAGACTGCGACTTTCTCCTTATCCAACCAGGTGAGACAGACATCAGTGTGTCTCACTTCAGAATCTCCAATAACAAGAAAATTAGAGTTGGGTGTGTTGTGCCTTAAGGGCCTAGCTGGTGAGACACTGGTCTTCCTCTGTGTCTTGGGTGCTGTGTCAGGTGTAGCAATCTTGTGCTTAGGTCGTTTCTGGTGTTTATGTAAATTTTTGGAGAATACCTCTGCATATGATGGTCTGTGTGTTGAGTTCAGGCTTTGTGTATGAGTTGTGATGTGTGTGCTTTGTGTAAGAGTTGTGGTGTGTGAGCTGACAACCTCTTCAGTGTTAATGTTTGGTGCATGAGAGTGCAGAGATTCCCGCTTCTTGGTGTAGATACAACTCTTACACTCCATACTGGAGTGATTTAGTAGTAAAGGGTTGTATGTGTACATGTCAAGGAGGTTGGCAGGAGAAACAAGGATAGTCTGACTCTCCATAATGCTAGGTTTACACCTGTTACTGAGTAGACCGTTCGTTGATCACACAGTAGTTTTGGAAGATCAGTGGAGCAGAGGCAGGTCGCCATATTCACTTGAGCTGTATTAAAAACAAGTGCAACCAAGAATCAGAACACAGTAAAAACAGTAAAAAAACTGTTGAAATTTCAGCAGACATGGCTTAAAAGCAGCAAATACAATTAAAGCACAATATAAGTGCAGAAAACAGCTTAAATAAGGCACTTAGTGTTCAGTGATCACATGGCAGTTTTGGAAGATCAGTGGAGCAGAGGCAGGTCACCAAACTCACTGCAGCTGTGTTAAAACAAGTGCAAACTCGCATAAACATGGGGCTTTTATAGCAAACAAGAGGAAATGGTTGGAAACAAATTAACTAATCCTAGAGCTCAACAACTGAGCCGTGTTGCAGTAACCTTCTGTTAACCAGTCCAAACTGTACCTTCCTACCATGAGGGCACAGGTGGACCTCTCCAACAAAAGATTTCATGATGGTTGGAAACAAATTAACTAATCCTAGAGCTCAACAACTGAGCCGTGTTGCAGTAACCTTCTGTTAGACCAGTCCAAACTGTACCTTCCTCCCATGAGGGCACAGGTGGACCTCTCCAACAAAAGATTTCATGATTTAGTGCTCAATCTGCACAACCAGAACTAGATTCAGCAGGTCTGAATCTAACCTATGTTATAGCAACTAGAACTGCAAACAATAATCAGAACACAGTAAAAACAGTTGAAATTGCAGCAGATATGGTTTAAATACAGCAAATGCAATTAAAATACAGTACAAGTGCAGAAAACAGTTTAAATAAAGCACTTAGTGTTGAGCTTAAACCAGAAAAAAGAGACTTAGAATAGCAGGCACAATAAGCATGCAACCAGCAATTCCCAGCTCAGAAGGGTGAAAATTACCCTCTTCTCTGACAACAGTCTAGACCAATAAACCTTCTTAATGTAAAATAACTGGCCTGCAGCCCAAGTGCTTAAACCAGACCTAAGACACTTTTAGGATAACAGACACAATAAGCCTTCAACCAGCAATTCCCAACTTAGAAGAAAGTAAGCTATCTCTTCTGAACAAGAGTGTAGACTGCAACCTTCCTTATGTAAGATAACTAGTTTGAAGCCCAGTAGTTAAATTAAAACTAAGAAGCTTAGGATAACAGCTACAACTGAAAAGACTACTAACAAGCATAATAAATGCAAATGGTATTTCTTCTGGAGAAGACCGTGGATCCACGGAAAAGACTGCCATAATGAGTAGTAGATGTGGAATTCATTTATGTATTTAAGAGGGAATCAAACAAATGAGAAAGGGGAATGAAGGATGATAAGGATTTAGAATGTTAAATGCACTTAATGAAAAATCTAGATAAGGTTTAGTTTTTTCTTTGTCTGTCAAATAAATGCAATCTAGTATTAAAAAAAGTGCAATACTGTATCACAAAAATAGATCAAGATAAAGTTCACATTTAAACTTAGGCATTTCATATTTTTCTGCACATGTGCAGTCACCACACTCAACAGGTTGTGAGCAAGGTTCAGCAATACCATCTTCAAAATGTTTTTTAATGCTCAGCCCTTCTGACTGATATGGTCGTACACCCAATTGTTAATACTTAATGTATGTTTAGTGAAAGTGTTTACATAGGTATTTTTATACCCCAAGTAGACTCCAAAGAATTTTTCCTCAGGTAGACAGCAAATGTTCGAGATGTGATGGGAAAGAAAGAGGTAAGTGGGAACATTTTCTGGGAGTGTAATGAGTTGGCAGACTTTAAAGATTCCCTGCAGACTGCTCTGTCAGAGATACTGGGTGTAACTAAGGAAATTATTTTTTTTTGAGCTGTGATACAGAATCGGAATTGCCTAGACATAGTAAGACCTTGCTAAGTCTAATTATGGTGGCTGCCAAAAAAGCAATCACTAGAAAATGGAAATCAAAGTCTAAACCAGATTTGCTTGAAGTAGTGAATATAGTAACAGAGATAAAACAACTGTAATTGGGGCTTTAAGAAAGGGGTAGGAGCAAATTACATAGGAAAAATGGGAACTGTGGGAAGAATATATGTAGAGGAGGAACACAGTTTAGAAGAAGGTAGGATTTGCATGAGCTATGTAATGTTTGAGTGACAATGACTGGATAGATTATAAGTGATGTATAATGTTTGCAACTGCAATTATGTCAGCATAGTTTGTGATGTACATTATTTGCATCTAAAATTATGTCAATATGGTTTGCTTTCATTTATATAAATGTATGATTGCCTATGTCATACATGATCATTTAATAAAGATGTTTCTTGTTTAAAGAAATAAAGAAAAATAAAGTTCACAATCATAAATTGAACTATTACTCTTATATGCCAAATATTATCAAAAACAAACAGCTGAATAACTAGCTATCTGTCGAGTATTCTACCAAAGTTCACCTGAAATGACAAACTTAAAAGTCCGTTATCAAAGATAATCTACCTGGTATAATCCAAATATTACATTAAAAAGAATGACACTCATCATTCATTGTTCATGGAAAATTTCTCAACATTAAACACTAGGACCAAATTCTACATTACAATATATTATTGGTGGCCGTCTTTTTCTTTGGCCTTAGAGTAAATGTAAATTGAAAACAAAACACTGTGCAGCATCTTAACCTAAATCAGGAAGAGGATGCTGAGGCAACAACTTTTATTAAACCAAGGACTTTATTCATCAATAATTTGCCATTGTTATAACTCAATAACAGGAAGCACAGAGAACATTTAAAACTAACACTTAATAAAGAGGGGATGCAGGGTACCTAGACGACAGTGACAATTCAGTCATTTGTTAGTAGCTTACACCTTTTTGTACTGGAAGATTTCAGCATCCTTGTCCTCTCAGTCTTCCCATGGTTGGGTAGAATATTATTAATCCAAAGCTGGGTTGTAGGCAGAGCCATTCTTGGACCAAATTAACCAGTTTTGCCCAAAAAGAGCTGCACATTCATAGGGGGTCCTTCACTATGTCAGAGGACCTCCAGTTACTCCTAATTCCAATCTGTAATCATCTGAGGCTGCTCTCTATATATTAGTGGGATTTACCTGAGTAGTGTCGCAAAGTGCAATATATTTTCATATTTGTAGCCTTGCTCCCAGACTAATATAATACTCATAAGTTTGTAGTGGACTACTCTTCCTTGTATTGCATTGCACAAGTGAAGGCTAGTTTGTGTATAATACAGGGTTGCTAACTTGTGCACCACTATTCATGTTGGAGAACAGTAACTTAGAATGGAATTTAGTATGTGAACAATGGAGTTACTTTATTGGAACTACTTAACAGATAGTTGTCCTGTGACATGTACAGTTAGCTGACAGTCATGTGACTCAGGACAGGGACCCTGTTTTGAGAATAAATTGGCCATGGCTTTGCTTTCATTTCCATGTGAATAATCAGTGAAGAAACAGTCTATCTTGCTTCCAACGTGCCTCACTCTTTTTCAGTGTATTTATTTTTAGTTTTACTTTGTTGACCTGGTGGGTGGAGTGGCTCCTGGACTCTTTTCAGCCTTGACCCAAGTGCAAATGCACAGTTACAGAGGTACTGCAGAAATGGAGAGTAATTCAATTACATCAATGAGAATAATTCAGACACAGAAAATCTCAGGTAGAGAAAGCAGCAGTCATACAGTAAGCAAATATGTGTTCTTCCATGTTATATAATACTTCAGTATATTACTTAAGTTTCTTAAGTGTAGAAGCCAGCACTGTTAACATGTGGTAATCATCAGTTACGCAACTATTTACATATTTACAGAAAGTCTGATTAGTGGAGGGTGGATGGTATACAGGCAAGATTGTGGGTCAGAAATAATATGCATTTAGGTTTCATTATTATGTATTGCAATGTGGGTACTTAATCAATCTTTCAAGACTAGAACAAAATGTGAAGAAATATTTATAGTATAGGAGAGTCTCTGATCATAACCAAGTTGTTCTATGTCCTAGAAATGGATATATAGAATTTCACCTCGGTAGCAAAGTGAAGTTTGAGAAATGAATCTTGATATCCCTTTCAAGAACACGTAACATCAAAAATGGACAGCCCCAATCATAATTCTTTGTAGTACATGGTGGTCTACCTGCTCTATGTATTTTCAGTTATGCAGTTACCGGAAAAGTAAAGCAGCATTAACTGTTTCATAGCTTTGACAGCTGTAACATCCTTAGTGATGTCACACAATTATTTGTAATACTATAAGCTTTAGCTGCTCCAGAGTAATACCAGATACAGGGAAGAAATAAAAAAACATACAGGAGAGCAATGTGTTTTACAATTAAGATGCAACACACTTTTAACAGATGGGACAATGGCCAGAAGCAAAATGCGTGTCTCATCCACTAACAAATATGCAAGCTGTAATACACTTTGAACTGCTACACATATTCCTTCATGCTTTGAAAGGACAGAGCGAATGTTCATGAGATGGACAACCACAGATGGATTTTCTACGTATACTGAGCAAACTTTTAAGTTCAATGCTAAACGAGATGTTTAGCAAATTAAAGGCAGACTCAATTCACAGCTTTGACCATGCCTCTTAAATGTTCCTGACTTGCAGAGATGTCTGAGATTTTAGCTCAAAATTGTGTTCTATCCCTCCCATTTCCTCCTAAAACTCTTGATTGTTGGGGAAAAGGTGGTGTATTACAGTTAAAAATAATGACAATAATTAGTTAACTTCTTTTACTTCAGAAAATGCATGTGAATTCACATTCTGTTATTCTGTCAACTTCTTAAGTTAACAGTACAAATACTTAAAAAGTGTCCTTGATTATATCTGGATTTGTCCCTGATTCTGTACGTAAGAAGCTGAGTGCCATGACTCTGGCAGTTAGCAACATTTTGGTGAAAAGCTTTCAGAATACCCATCTATGGAGTCTATATCAAAATGTCTCAAAAGTTAGTGAGACGTATCATCTTTAAAAGTGATCACAGTTGCTTTTTGAAACAGTCATGCAGCACTGGTGTTAGCTGTCTCAGGCAACACATGCACTTGCCCTCCCCTCTGTGTTGTCAATGAGATTTTTCTTAATGAAACTTGTAATGTCTCAGACTTTCCAAAGACGTGTGCAGTTTCAGTGAGGACTAAGAACAGTACCACAGTGTCAGTAATACGCACCAGCACAAGAATAAAGTCAGAAAGCTGTGTAAAAACTTTAATACCAAACTTTGTTGAGCATTTTAGTCCAGCACTCGTACAATGGACTTCATCAGAACAAAGCACGTACAGTACAACACTGGTATAAATAATAGCGTCACTCAACTACCAAATTCATCTTAATACCACCTCCAAAAATGAATACATTAAATTCATCTTAACAAAACCTACTAAGATGCCAAATACAAATATTAATAGTTAAGCAGTCTTACTCCAAAGATAATGTATGAAGAAATTTATATATATATATATATATATATATATATATATATATATATATATATACACATGTAAGATTAAAATTTAGGGCAGCTAAATTTTAGAAAACAAATTTCTACTCAGGGTGACCTTTTCATGTTTTTTATGTTAAGTTCTATTACTCTCAGGTGTCATTGTAATGGTGTAATAGTGTTAATAATATATTTATATATATATATATATATATATATATATATATATATATATATATATATATATATAAAATCTCTGTTATCTCTAACTCATTCATCTAGTCAATGCATATACTTTACAGGTATGCATAGACTAAGTCAAAGTCAAAGTAAACTTTATTGTCATTCAGAATCACACAAGTACAAAAACAGAACGAAATTCCGTATCTCTGGACTCAAATGTGCAGATATCACATAGACTTAATACACATTAATTCATATATAACTACTTACTATATACCATAATGTTCTAGATAGATAATCCTAATACTGTAAATAAATTAACCTCACTGTAACATTTATTATACAGTGATCTCTTTGCTTGCTTGAGTATTGCACATTACTGAGATAAGACATTGCATTAAAGACTTACATTGAGTATTGTCCCGAATGAGACATTCATAAGTACTGCACTGTGACTGAGTTACATACTAGCATTAGATACTGCACTATTATGAGACATTTCTCTGGCCTTACTATCACCTCTGATGACCAGTCAATTGACTTGACTTACTGAGTACTGTACTACTACAGTACTATTTCTACATTATTATTGTTATTATTATATTTTCCTACTACAGTTCTGTATGTATAGTACACTAACCTATTACAGACCTGCAGCTGCTAAGTACAGTATATGTACAACTTAAAATATGTACACTGATAAAACGAATGAGAAAAGATGGCAGACCAATATGAACACCAAGAAGCTTTACTTTAAACAGATTAAGAATGCAAGGTCATAACAGCAGTACCTCCCTTAAACACAAACACCTAATAATATCACATATGCCTACATATGTAGCTTCACATTTATTTTAAGAAGAAGAAAACTATAAATATTATACAATTTATAACTTAATTTAACATATAATAATCTACTGCCATATCTGTGATATACAAAGATATACAGAACCAAAAGCAATTCAACTTGATTTGTGGAAAGTGTATGCTTCACATTTATACACTACAATATAATCACAATAATAAACTTTTCTTTTAATCAGCCCTCAAAACCTAAAATAGTTACGTACAGTATTTTGATTCAAACTGTCTCACTAAGTAGTTTGAAAATCTGATACAATGTTGTAAATTATCAGCATCAGAATCACTCACTAAAGAAAATTCTGGATGAGCCTAATTATTATTCATACAATTATTTTCTCTCTCAGAAAGTGATGAGTACCACTAATAATTTCATAGTGTCCAGAATCATAGGTAACTGAATATCTCCCGTTTCTAGTTGCTTAATTAAATATTCCCCATTTCAATTGTACACCTGTCTGTTAAGATCTGGAAATAAATATGATCTTCGATGCTCTGTAGAACCTATCAGTGTTCCTGGAATCTCACTTTTCTACAAGTCAACATAAATATTCATCCTTTCCCTTTCTGCAAAACTGAAAGAATTTTGATGCCATGAAGTTGCATATAACTGCACAACTCCTTTAAATGTTGTACAATATTATAAGCATAAGAAATAAATCAGGTCCCACTTTCATCCCAGGTAAACTTGCAATATCAAGAGTCATCTTGTCCTCTCTCGATTTTTATTTCTGGACATGTAATAGACTTTGCCTTTCTTTCCATTTGGTCATGCATAGGTGTGAGTCATGGATTTTACTTAAGACTTCTCACAGGTGAGTAGGAATACCAATTTTGTCACTCTTGAACAGTAATGTTGAAATACAAGGAATCTCATGTCAATATGAAAAAAATAAGCACAGACCACTACAAGCTGCAATGACTCTATTGCCATCCTGTTATAATTACATCATGCAATAGCTGCAGCTGAAACTCTTTCCTTAAACAACACATACTCTTCTAGCTTCTAAGCAGATGTAGACAACTAAGCACTTTCACAGCTTTCTCAAACAAATCTTCCTTACATTCATGCAGCTGACCATGGATCTATGGCAAATCAGCAGAGTTGAGCCTGATTAAAGATATCTACTGGAAAAATAAAGTTGTGAAAGTTAACTTACCATAACAATAGATGATTGAATAAATCATTGTTGTATTAACATATACCTATATGGGACATATCCTGCCAAGGGTATTAGATTTCTGCTTAGTCTACTAATGCTTTAGGGGCCTTTCTCATGCAACTCATTTCTTCTTCAGCGCACAAGTTTGTTAGTATAAGAAGGACATATCAGTGCCAAAAGTCAGAGCTTTCTTGCCCAAAAGTGGGAGACTGAAGCTTAATGCTATAAAAATCAGGTGCAGTTGTAAAATGTCATGTCTGATAAAGGAAACCAATGTGAGAGGGACCCCAACCTGACCAGAGGAAGACAGGAGAATGAAAAAGGGGGGAAGAGGGAGGGCATTAGTACTGCAAAATGGATCTACTTGAATGTCTATTACTTCTTCTTTCGGCTGCTCCCGTTAGGGGTCACCACAGCGGATCATCTGTTTCCATTTCTTTCTGTCCTTTGAATCCTGCTCTGTCACACCAACCACCTGCATGTCCTCTCATACCACATCCATAAACCTTATCTTAGGCCTTCCTCTTTTCCGTTTACCTGGCAGCTTCATCCTTAGCATCTTTTTCCCAATACACTCTGCATTCTTCCACAGATGCTTCCAAAGAAGAAGCAGTAGAAGTTCAAGCAGATCATTTTTGCAGTACTAATGCCCTCCCTACAGATGCGATGTCTGCTCTGACAGTGTTGATGGAGAAGTACAGAGAAGGGCAGAAGTAGTTGCATTGTGTCTTTGTGGACTTAGAGAAAGCATATGACAGGGTGCCTAGAGAGGAGTTGTGGTATTGTATGAGGAAGTCGGGAGTGTCAGAGAAGTATATAAGAGTGGTACAGGATATGTATGAGAGTAGTGTGACAGCGGTGAGGTCTCCGGTGGGAGTGACGAATGCTTTTAAGGTGGAGGTGGGATTACATCAAGGATCAGCTCTGAGCCCTTTCTTATTTGCAATGGTGATGGACAGGTTGACAGACGAGATCAGACAGGAGTCCCCGTGGACTATGATGTTTGCAGATGACATTGTGATCTGTAGTGAAAGTAGGGAACAGGTGGAGGAGACCCTGGAGAGGTGGAGATATGCTCTAGTGAGAAGAGGAATGTAGGTCAGCAAGACTAAGACAGAATATATGTGTGTGTGAATGAGAGGGAGGATAGAGGAATGGTGAGGATGCAGAGAGTAGTGGTGGCAAACATGGTTGAGTTTAAATACTTGGGATCAACAGTTCAGAGTAATGGTGAGTGTGGAAGAGAGGTGAAGAAGAGAGTGCAGGCAGGATGGAGTGGGTGGAGAAGAGTGTCAGGAGTGATTTGTGACAGACGAGTACTAGTAAGAGTGAAAGGGGAGGTCTACAAGAGGGTTGTGAGACCAGCTATGTTATATGGGTTGGAAACAGTGGCACTGACAAAAAGGCAGGAGTCAGAGCTGGACGTGGCAGAGTTAAAGAAGTTAAGATTTGCACTGGGTGTGATGAGGGTGGACAGGATTCGGAATAAGTATATTAGAGGATCAGCCCAGGTTGAAAGGTTTAGAGACAAAGCCAGAGAGGCAAGATTATGTTGGTTTGGACATGTGCTGAGGAGGGATGCAGAGTATATTGGGGTAAAGATGCTAAGGATGAAGCTGCCAGGTAACACGAAAAGAGGAAGGCCTAAGATAAGGTTTATGGATGTGATGAGAGTGGACATGCAGGTAGTTGGTGTGACAGAGCAAGATGCAGAGGACAGGAAGAAATGGAAACAGATGATCCGCTGTGGCAACCCCCTAACGGGAGCAGCCAAAAGAAGAAGATTATTTTTTTGGCTTTGTACATAATTCTAAAGCAAAGAATATGCAAGGTATATTAGTCTGTATCTTGTAAAATCAGTGGCTTCCGGCAAATTGTTGCAGACTATGTCACTAAATAATGACAGGCATGTGAGTTTCAGATTTTGCATCCTTCTGAAAATGCTTGATGATGCATTGCTTGTTATTTTATCAACTTTCTAACTAAATAAGACAAATATTTAAACGCTGTTCTTGATCTTGTTTGTTGTTTCTGATTCTTGAACTAAGAAGTTGAGAGAGCAGGCAGGAATTGAACTGGGCAAGCTGAGATACATTTTTGGGTGATTATGAATTTATTCATTCACTTGATGTTAAGCAAATATCTGCAGTGCACAGTTATACAAATGGCTTTAATTTATATAGGTGTGTGCGTATGTGTGCGTGTATGCGTGTTTGGTCAAAGATCAAAGTATTAGCAATGTAGTGGGCAGAATTAAGTAATAATAACTGATATGGGGGAAAAAGACTAAAGTTGTTTATCACTGAGGATTTGTAACAATGAGATGTTAAGAGAGACTATGTGAGTACGTTGCTTATTTTGAGTGTGCATGAGTGAGGTGGTGGTCCTGGATGTTTTCAAATGACTCTCAAATTTCTAATGTTTGAAGAGCTGGGTGTGTGGTAAAGTACTTATATTACAACTGCTAAATAATTTGTTTGTGTTTTAGATACTGTAAAAGGAAAATTTGACATTGCAATCAAGTGATTGTTCTGGCAAGCAAAGAGAAACTAGGGTATCAGATAACTTTTTATACGTATAGAATCCTTAGTTTAAGTATGGTGGGAGCTTCCTTCCTAGTTAGAAACTGGGGGTATCCAGGAACTTTTTTATAAGAGTAAAGCCCATAGTTTAAGGGTGGTGTGAGCTTCCTTCCTAGTTCTTAGTAAATGTGTCAAGCTTTACCTATATGTTCCACATTCTGCAAGATAGTGTAGTATTCTGCATTTTGAAGATGGAAGGATGACTGTGGCTGTATTTTCTTTAATTCTTTTGTTTGTTGGTGTTATGGAAGGTATGGTATTTATGATGTTGTAAGTCTGATCTTATATGCTAACTGAAGTTGCTTTATTTTGGGGGAGCCCTTGACTTTTGTAACTGGAGCTGTTTCTCCCGAGTCTCTAATGGTTGAAGAACTGGGCATGTGATAAAAGAAGTATAAAGTAACATTTTAACCATGCTGTGAGCTCCCTCCCTAGCCGTTAGTAAATGTTCCACATTTTCTGAAATTTGTTTTGCCTGGGAGAGAGAGAGTATAGTGTTCTGTATTTTGAAGAAGGAAAGTTGGTTATGGCTGTACTTTCTTTAATTATTTTGCTTGTTGGTGCTATGGATGTTATAGTAATGTCAACAAATACTAAACTGTCATAAAATGAAGAAGCCTCTTCTTAAGCATTTAAGGATACATAGTTTTAATGATCTAAGACACAACCACCGGCAGGTGAAGCAGGCTGAAAGTCCAAGCCAGAACAGTAATATACCAAAAAAAATCAACAGAAAAAATGGCTGAAAAAAACTTCCAGATACTTCACAGACTTAATATATAAACTTCAGAACAACTAGCTCAACAGATTTCACACAAAACACTCAATCGGGGCTAAACCTTGCAGTAAAAAAAATAGAACCATTTAAATAACCTGATTCAGTGACATCATTTTAATTAACATAATCATCTCTTAAAGGCAAGCAAATAAATAATAGCCAAATACAGAAATCCTAGTTTAAAACAGTAAAAACATTCATGATTTCCGTGGTTGCATTTTTCAAAATGGTTTTAAATTACACATTTCTTTCAACCCTGGTAGCCGATAGCTGAAGCTTCAGTTCTGCTTAACAAATCCCCACCTCTATCATAGTTCTTAATTAACTACTTGTAAAACTACAAATTTAATGTGATGTGTTTCACCATTTTCTAATATATGCTTCACGAATTTCTTTATATCAGACATATGACTAATAATCCCTTTCTGTTTTCTGTTTGCTTACCTATATAGAATGAGTCACATTTCATACAGGTAACCATACACAACAGTAATGGTATTACAGGTTGCATAACTTTTAAATCAATATTCAGTTTTTGTAGCAGGATGAAGAAGAAAGGAATTTCTGTTTATAAGCACATAACAAGTACATTTATAACATGGAAAGGTGCCCCTCTTTTGTGGTACTATATTATTTCTCATTCTAATATATTTATAGAACAACCTTTGCTTTTAATTCTTACCTTTCATATATAGAAACTTTGGAGTTAGAGAGGCAGAGCATTTCAATGCTTCCACTTCTAGCAGTATGTACCAGTTCTTCTTTAATCACATTCTGAAATGCTTCAGTGTCCTTTCCATGCTATAACTGTACTTGTATGCTTATAAACAGAAATTCCGTCTTTCTTCATCCTGTTACAAAAACTGAATATAGATTTAATAGCTGTGCAACCTGTAACACCATTAATGTTGTGTATACTGTATGAATTGTGATTCATTTTAAATTGGTAAGACAATATGTCAGATGTAAAGAAATTAGTGAAGACAAATGGTTTAGCGAAGCATATAATATAGAATGATGAAATACATCACTTTAAATTTGCAGTTTTACAAGTGATTAAGAACTGTGAAGCCACGGTAGCATTGTTGCCTCACAGCAAGAGGTTCTCCCATTCAATTCTCGGCTGGAACGCCTTCTGTGTGGAGTCTGCATGTTCTCCCCGCAGTCGAGTGGCGTTCGAAAGACATACGTAGAATGGGTGTGCCTTCGTTGAAGGTTGGGCATCAAGCTGGCACCTCGGCACCTGTAAAAAATCTAATGCCAATCATTAGCTGACCGGAGTTCCGCTGTGGCAATCCCTAACTGGGAAAAGCCGAAAGAAGAAGAACAAGTGATTAAGAACTGTGATAGAGGTGGGGATTTGGTAAGCAGAACTGAAGCTCTAGAAATAAAATGGATGAAAATTTTAAGGTCTTATCAGCTACCAGGGCTGAATAAAATGTGTAATTTAAAACCATTTTTAAAAATGCGACAAATGAAATTATGAATGTTTTTATTGTTTTAAACTAGGATGTTTATATTTGACTATAAGTGATTTGTTTGCCTTTAAGAGCTGATTATGTTAATTAGGATGATGTCAATGAATGAGGTTATTTAAATGGTTCTGTTTTTACTGCATTATGTGAAAGCAGTTGAACTAGCTGTTGTGAAGTTTGCATGTTAAATCAGTAGACTTTCTTTCTAATTTTTTTTTTTTTTAGTTTTAATGATGCCGGTCATTAAAGCGACAAATTCTTAAATGCTTAAGCTGAGACTTGCTCATTGACAGTTCTAACAGCATTCAGAAAATTATAAATAGGTTCATAGGTTCATACTAGGCTATCTGCCCTAGGGCATTTATAAGCCTAGCCAGAGTGTGTTTGGCTTCTGCCACCCATTTTAAATTAATTTTGCTACGCCCTTTTTCGAGGTTAGTATACTGTGCCTCTAACAGTGACACAGAGTGATACCCGGGGTAAACCTACGATCTCCCATCCACTCATCAAGATTCCTCTTGAAGAGAGTCAATGAGGGACTCTGCCTAACCTGGACTGGGATTTTATTCCAGAGTGAAGGGAGCCTCTGGGTTATGAATCTGTCCCTCCAGCATGTCCTATTTATTTCAGTGCTGAGGTTCAAAGTCTCTCGAGCACGTAGCTCGATGGGATTTGGATTTTCTGAGGTGCAGCATGTCCATTAATTCCGGGTTGGACATGGCTTTATACATCAGGCACAGATCGCCTCTGAGTAGGCGATATGCCACTGAGTAGAGCTGGAGTTTCTTTAACCGGGCAGCATATGGCATCCGTTTGAGCCCTTTGATCCTCTTGGTGAGGTACTTTTGGGGTCTTTCCAGTTGCTGCAGGTGTCTGGTAAGGTACATCCCAAAAGGGGCATTGTACTCAATTATGGGCCTGATGAGGGATGAGTAAAGAGGCACGATGACCTCCCCTGATCTAGATGTGAATCCCTTCATGATTAGGTGGGCTATATAAAATGTTTTTCTAACCACTTTGGCCACGTGGTTGTCAAATGAGAGGTTGCTATCAACTTGGGTCCCCAGGTCCCTAATTACTTCTTCTGTACTTAATGGATTACCACCTATGTGGTAATTTGTGGGCACTTTGTTTTTGCCAAAGGGGATGAATATACACTTTTTGGCATTTAGCTTGAGGCCATGGCTCTGGTACCAGTTGTCTGTTTCTATGAGGCCCTTTTGGAGGATGCTTGTGTCAGCTGGAGAGTCGATTATGGCGCCCAGTTTGCAGTCATCTGCGAAAATTGGTCAGCCACAGTCCTTCCGTGTTGGCCTGTACCTCTGAGAAATATATACCAAACAAGAGAGGTCCCAGGACTGAGCCTTGTGGGACGCCACTTGTAACTGGCTTGGAGTCTGACATGGCTCCAGCAATTCTAACCATGTGGGTTCTGTCCTTGAGCCAGTTTGCAACCCATCTAGTGACATAGGGGTTTATATTTAAGCTAGTGAGCTTATCTATAATGCCCGAGTGGGGAATTGTATCAAAGGCTTTTGCGAGGTCCAGGTAGGCTGTGTGGACCACCTTCCCCTCATCAATGGCCTTGGTGACTGTTTCAAAAAAATTGAACAGATTTAAGAGGCAGGATCTGCCCTTAATAAAGCCGAACTGGGTAAGATCCAGTGTCTGTAGGTCCCCAATATCTTTATTTATGAGGTTCATGATGATCCTTTCCATAGCTTTGCAGACCAAGCTAGTCAGGCTTATGGGGCGATAGTTTCCAGGATCCGTTGAGGCACCACCTTTGCGGAGAGGGACCACTGTTGCTGTACGCCACTCTTTGGGTACATATCCTGTAGTAAGGCTGAGATTGAACAGAAGTTTTATGTTTGGGTTTAGCTCTTCTTGGAGTTCATGTAGGACGCAGCCCAGGACACCGTCTGGTCCCATTGATGCTGTGTTTTTTGCTTTGGAGAGGGCGGCTCTTACCTGAGCATCTGAGATGTCAGGGGGGGCAGCACTCTGCTGGGATGGGGGGGGAGAAGTTTGCGCTGAACCTGTCAGCTAGGATGTTGGCAATGTCTGTGGGTTCGGTGTATTTTTTGTCATTTTGGACTACTTCTGAGCATATCTAGGAATTCCCACCCAGGTTCCTAACATAACTAAAGAAAGCCTTGTGATTATCCTTAGTGTCCTGTGCAATTTTTCTCTCGAAGCTGGCCTTAGACGATTTTATGAGTGCCCGTAGTTTTTTTTCTAATACTGATCAGAGATGCCTTCCCTTTTTGGGATTTTGCTCTATCATGTAGTAGCTTCCTCCTTCTATTGTATAGTTTGTTTATGGCTGGGGTCCACCAGACAGGACATCGGCCTTTGGAGGATTGGGTCTTGGTTTTATATGGGATTGCATGATCCATGCATTCCTGAAGGTGTTCATAGAATGCGTTTATAAAGGATTCTGCGGTCTGGGCTGTATTTTCCACAGGCCCAGGGGCTTTGAAGGATTCCACCTCGGTTTTGAGGAGTGTGAAATTTGCTTTAGAGAAGTTTTTCACTGTGGTTTTCAAGGCAGTGGGTGGGGTCAGGGTGTGAATATCCAGTGAGATTAGTTTATGGTCTGATCTTACCAGTAAGGGATACACTTCTGGTCTGGAGCATAGAGTCCCCATGTTGGTGATGATCAGGTCCAGTATGTTTTCCCTTCTTGTGGGAGTGGTAACAAGTTGTTCCATAGCATTTGAGTTTCTAAATTTTAGGAACCTTTGGGCTAGGGTGTTGGAGCTAGAATAATGCTCCCAGTCTATGTTTGGGTAGTTTAAGTCGCCCAATATAATGGTGTTTGGAGAGACCTTCATATTTTCCAGTGTTCTCAGGAAGGCCGAGTGGGGTTCCTGGGTTTGGGAGGGTGGTCTGTAGCAGGCTATAAACTGGAAGGCAGTTTTATCCACTGTTAGTTGCACATGGATAGTCTCTGATGCTTCGTGCAGTGCCACCAACCTGGAGGTGTGGGTATCTTTGACGAATATTGATACTCCCCCTCCTTTTGTGGTTCGGTCCAAGTTTTGGGGCCGAAAAGCATGGTATGAGGTATAACCTGGTAGTGCTGGGGTGCTCTCGGGAGCCTTGAACCAGGTTTCTGTTACTGCACAGATATCGATGTTCTCCATGCTAAGGAGAGTTTCAAGTGCGTGCATCTTGAGGTTTAGACTTCTGGCATTGAGTAGCATTACTCTTAGTTTCTTATCCCTTGTGATACCTATGGAGGTGGGTTTGTCTTTTGAGCCTTGCCTAAAAAAGGCACTATGGGGGTAGCAAGAGCCTTTGCCAATATCCGAAAGCCCAGGGGTGACAGGTGCAAGCCGTCCCTAGCGAAGCATTGTGGCTTGTCGAGCATGTCATCTCAGGCTGACAGGCATTGGATCCCCTTTGAATGACACCAATACTTAAGCCAGTTGTTGAAATTGATCATCTTGTCTTCATATTGTGGCATCATTCTTGGTGAGGGTAAGATGCTACTCAAGGTCAGGGTCATACCAGCCTGGGCTACATGCTCAGAGAGCTCCTCTATGTCTCTTTTCATGTAGTCCAGGGAGATACGTCTCAGGTCATTCACACCAGCATGGACAATGACTGAGCCATATTTGTACTTGCCTTGGAGTGACTTGAGTGCTTGTGTTATGTGGCAGATCCTAGCGCCAGAGAGGCAGCTCGTGACCTTCTCATTGTTCAGCCTGGTGAGCGGGATGTCAGTGTGCCTGACGATAGGGTCACCTATTACAAGTGTATCAGGTGTGTTGTTTAGCCTTATGGGCTGTGACTGTTCGGCACACTGGCTTTGTGAGCTATGTGTTGCACGTGCTTTGTTTTGGGGTAGCGGTTGCTTGGGTGTCTGCTTTGGAGGTCTCTGCTGCTTAGGCAGATTTTTATTTAGAGCCTCCAAGTATGTTTTTGTGTGTTTGGTTTGCTGTCGTGGTAGGTCTATGTGAGACTGCAATTGTAGTGAGTGTGGTTTCCTTCTCCTCCTGACTGGTTACGCCAGTACTGAGTTGAGAGAGCTTAGCCTCCAGTTTGGCTATATGGTTGCATCTCTCACATGTGTTGGAATTTGTTGGGAGGAGGAGAGGGTTGTCTGTGTACATGAGGCAGTTGTAACATTGCCTCAAGATTCCCAGATTCACCAGCTGGACCGGAGAGGAGATTGACAACCGACCTTTGGACATGCTAGAATAGTATAGGGAATTCCTTTATAATTGAAAAAAGGGTCAGTGGGGAACAAGGTACTCAAGGGGAGTTTGTGAGGGTGTAGTGCTTTTAATTTTTTAGTGCTGACTTAGTGAGCAAGTGCCAGGTAACTTAAATGCAACGTGTTATAGGTATCTTAAATGCAAAAACGACAGTCACTTTCTTTCAAGTGAAACAAGGAAATAAGTACAGTAAGCAATGCAGATATCACTAGGGATCCACAGAAGTGCTGAAAAGCTGCATTTTAGGTGGAATTAGCGTTTCAGGGAAATAACAAGCAAACAAAAAACAAGCATACAAACAAAGCTAGATTCATCAGGCCTGGATCTAGTCTATGCTATAGCAAACAAGGTGTACTAATTTCAGTAAGAAACAGTTCAAATATGCAGGCACTATAAGCCTTTAACCAGAAATTCCCAGCTCAGAAGGGCAAAGTCTAGCCTCTCCTCCCACAAGAGTGCAGACCACGAACCTTCTTAATGTAAAATAACTGGCCTGAAGCCTAAGTGCTTAAACCAGAACTAATACACTTTTAGAATAACAGACACTGAGCCCTCAATCTTCAGTTCCCAACTTAGAAGGATGTAAGCTACCTGTCCTGCCACCACAGTGCAGGCCACAAACCTTCCTAATGTAAAACAACTGGTCTGAAGCCCAAGTTCTTAATCCAAAAGACTTAAAATGATAGCTACACTTTAATCAAGTTACTACCAAGCAGTAATAAATACAACTGAATACTTTAAAGAATGCCTGGATTAGTGCTCATGTTATACAAACAAAGCTAGATTCAGCAGGCCTGGATCTAGTCTATGCTACAGCAAATAAGGTGTACCAATTTCAGTAAGAAGCAGTTCAAATATGCAGGCACTATAAGCCTTTAACCAGAAATTCCCAGCTCAGAAGGGCAGAGTCCAGCCTCTCCTCCCACAAGAGTGCAGACCACGAACCCTCTTAATGTAAAATAACTGGCCTGAAGCCCAAGTGCTTAAACCAGAATAATACACTTTTAGAATAACAGACACTGACCCCTCAATCAGCAGTTCCCAACTTAGAAGGATGTAAGCTACCTGTTCTGCCACTACCGTGCAGACCACAAACCTTCTTAATGTAAAACAACTGGTCTGAAGCCCAAGTGCTTAAACTAAAAGGCTTAGAATGAGTTACACCAAGCAGTAATAAATACAATTGAGTACTTTTAAGATGACACAAAAGCAAAATAAAGTAGGAAGAAACACAAATACAGTAAAAGCAGATACATTTTTTTTTTCATGGTTTCATGGATTTGTATCATTTAAAATTCCACTCATCCAAAAAAAAAAGTATTCAAAGTCTGAAATGGGTTATTGGGACCAGACATTCCCTTTTAAGTGCTATCTATACCGCTCAATGGTCCCTATTTTTGCAAAATGTTCTTGACTTTGTTTCAAATATTTGTTCTATCCCTCATAAATTTTTTGATATTCTGGCGAATCACTTATGATTACAGCCAGTCATTAACGATAGTCAGTGTTATACTTCTTATTGTACAAAACTGTATACTGATGCAAAACTTGTTTTATTACCTTTTTAAGTGAATTAGAGTAATATTTAAAAAATGTTCCTGATTCTACCCCATCCCCTTATTTTTTGAATTCTTGATCAAATAAGTTGAGATGTACAGTTCTACCCTAAAACATTTGGATCTAAATTATTTCTATTTATGTTATTTAATCAAACAAGAAAAAAAGCACAAGGCGGTCCATGTTACTGGATTTGCTTGGTACAGTTTTTTCTTTATCAATGCTGTTTTCCTTGGAGGGGGATCGAAAACTAACATACTTATTTGCAGTCTCAGTAGCTCAAGAGTGAACACACTTGCCTTCAGTGTAGAAGGCTGTGGGTTCTTTCCCCATACCAGGTACTTGGATTACATTTTCCAGTACTGACCTGCAGTGGAGCTTAAGGGGGGTGCTGCATTCTGGGGTGTGCCATGCTTCAGATGAGATGTTAAACTGAGGCTCCATCTGCCTGAATTGGTGGTAGCTCAGGTGGATGTAAAAGATCCCATAACATTTATCAAAAAGAGAAAGGAAAATTTCCCAGTATCCTGGCCAAATTTCCTCTAGTTAGTCTAAATACCACCTCAGGTCTCCCCTCAAAAGAGGCAATTTGCCTAGTGGGACTATCCCAGTCAACAAAAAGAATAAATAAACAAATAATGGGTGCCTCTATACCTCAGTTATTTCATTATACCTTTGTCCTCTGACTATTTTAATGCATCACAATCAATAAGTGTCTATGGTTATTATAGTGCAATGGACATGTCACTGTAAAGTGATCTTGGAGGTTTTTTCTCAGAATCCACTTCAAGCCCCCTTTATAAGAGTCATGCTAGACATAAGGAAACTTTTAACTTCAGTCTAAATAGAATGGCAGCAGTGCAAGTCACATGCATCTTGTACAGCTTCTGGAATTTTCATTTTCACTTTTTTTGCTTAAATTACTCAGATTTGTTTGAAATGCTCAACAAATGAAACTAGCTGGACTCCATGTTTTAAGGCTTCCAATTTTTACTCCAGGTGCTAAAAGACCGTGTCTCACAAACTTCCGGAGGTGTCAAACTATTATTGCAATCCACAAGTCGATAACTAACCACTCTTGCTTCTGCTTCAAAGAGCAAACATTTAAACTGCTTTGTTATTCACCAGTGTCTGCAGTGTGAAGATTTGTGTTGCATCCTGAATGTTAGCAAAATGCACTTGTATTTGTTATAAAGTATTTTTCTTACAATGCAGCACAAAACAAATAAATCAGACTTTCTGTTTTTGAATTTGGGTTGATAATACTTTTCTTTCCACTGGAGTACAAATTTTCCCACCTCTGTTGCACTGGTAGTCACACCCTTGATTTGTCACAGTATAGCATACCATCACATCATCCAAACTACAATCCGTGAGCATAACAGATTACAGTAGTAATTTTTCTGTGTTGTGAACATTGCCAGGATTCATAAGATTATGGCATTAACTTTTTTTATAAAGAAACGGTCTTTAATTTTTAACAGTGGATTATGGGTGAAGTGTTAGCGTGCATAGTGTATTCTATACTTTATTGGTATGGTTTTCCCTCATGTCATATGTGCCCTATCAGCTAGCTACTGTGATCCTATTGTGCCCCAGGAAGAAAGGATCCTGGTGCTGCTACTGGTGGTGTCTCTCAAGTCTGGAAATATTTATAGAGATATGATATTCATACATATTTGCATATTGATTGATAAATAAATATAACTAGATGGACAGCAGTACTAGTTACACACCAGAAATTTGCAAGACGTTTAACAAGATTATGTAAGCTTTCAATTGATAGAATGGAGGTCCATGTAAACTTCTTCTACTTTAAACTATTAACAGAAATATTAACATATGATGCATATGCATAAGTCTGCATGGCAATAAGTCACATTTTCTAACGTACTTGCTACCATGCTTGGACCAGGAGCCATTTCTGCTCTATATCCTAATGATTACACCTGTGAAATGCTGTTTCACAATGCTTCCAAGTGAACACACTGCCTGAGATATTTAAAGAAATATGATATTTATTCATAAACGCATAATTTTACTGATAGATATGAATAACTGCAAAGCCATGTAACAGTAAGAAGCTTTCCAGCATTATGTAAGCTCTCACCACATACCATGAAACACTATATAAACTCTTTCTGTGACACATTATTTTAAAGAAATATTAAAGTAGTGGATATTCATAATTTGGTAGGATATTGCCAAGTCAAGATATGCAATGCTGACAGACTCCTACCCAAGAAGACTGAATGCTGTAATTAAATCAAAAGGTGCTTCAACAAAGTATTAGTTTAAGGGTGTGCACACTTATGCAACCAGCTTAGTGTACGTTTTGTATTTTTTATATTTTTTCACCTAACAGATTTGTTTTTCAACTGTATTGCACAGGTTGTAGGTCACATTAAAGGTGGGAAAAGTTTTGAAATTATTTATTGTGGTCTCATTTTTTTATCTCAGAAAAAACTGGCATTTTAACAGGGGTGTGTACACTTTTTATATCCACTGTAGGTTATAATGTTTGGCAAAGATGATAATATAGGCCAGGTTGCTATGGCACAAATTTCATTCACAGTGGAATTCTTGAAAAATGCTCTGGAACTGGCTGCAGATGTTGTGGAATCAGCTTTTGCTTTGGAAGACATATAGATAAAGGAGATGCAATGGGATAGCCACCTGGAATGAAACTTTAGATAACTTTCTTCCCAATCTGTTAGGAGTGAAGGGGTTGAAAAGCTGAGCATCTTTTCATACTGATTCAGCTCTGTAGAGAGAGAATCTTTGTTGGCTATGTAGGGAAAAGATGGATATAACCTCCTCTATTAGAGGAGTCTAAAAAGAAAATAGGTAAATGAACTGGATGGTTCAAATTAGTTTCTGAAGGAACTTTGGGAATAAATAAATGTTTAGTCTGAAGGGATATCCTATTGTTATGAATTTGTAAAATCCTTCTTGCTGATGTAATAAGTTTCCAAGACAGGAATTTTAACTGTGCAGACAAAGCTGGCTCAAAGCTGCTTTTCTTTAAAACTTCTAAAACAAAGTCAAGGTTCCAAGGGGCAACTAGCTCCTTTAGTGGAGGACATAGGAGAAAGGTACCTTTCAAAAAGGCTTTGCACAACTTATGAGAAGTTACAGAATGGGAGTCAAAGCCATTATGGTATTTGGATATGGATGACAGCTGGATTTTAATGGGAAAGTAACTGGAACCTGAGTCAAATAGGTGTGAAAGAAACAAGAATATCAGGGATAGAAGAAGAAAAATGGTTAATGCCTTGGTTGGATGCCCGAAGTGGAAACCACTTCCATTTGCTTTAAACTCTACGGGTGGATGGTTCCTGAGATGCAGAAATTATCAAAGTCCAAGTAAACTTTATTGTCAATCAGATGTACCTAGCAGTGCCAGTTGAATAAAATTTTGTTGCTAGGTCTCAGAGCAGCACATAACATAACATATAATTAGAGGGACAATAAGAGAGATTGACATATAGTAGTAATTAGGATACTTGACAACACATAAATCTACCATATACTGGGCAATAAAACATCAGACAATATTATACTAGTAGGTATCGCACAGACTAAGAATTCCCACTGTGATTTGCTTAGAATATTGCACATCGACATTAGTAGTGTGATCAACTCTGCTCATATTGCACATATATGCAGTGATGACTCACTCTGGCTCATAGGAAGTTACTAAGCTATTGGCACCGAGGCCCTTATAAGCCTAGCCAAGAGTTTAGCCCATGTTTGGACAAGTCAGCACTCAAAGCTCCTGTCCAGCAGGGACACAGGTGGAATACCAGGGATGTATTTTCTGTTTCCCATCCAGTTATCCAGGTTGCACTTGAAAAGGGATAATGAAGTACTCTGCTTGACGTGGAGAGGGAGTCTATTCCACAGAAGGGGAGTCTCTGGGGTCACAAATCTGTTCCGCCAACAAGTCCTATTGATGTCACAGACCAGGTTGAAGTTGCATGTGCGGGTTACTCGAGTGGGGTTTGACTTCGGTATATACAGCAGTCCCATCAAGCCGGGGTTTGAGATTGTTCTGTATGCCAGACAGAGGTCATCTCTGAAGAGTCTGTATGAAAATGAGTAGAGGGACAGGGATTTTAGGCTATCTGTGTAGGGTAGATGTTTGAGGCCCTGGATTCTTTTGGTGAGGAACCACTGTGGTCTCTCCAGCTGCTGCATGTGCTTTGCAAGGTACATGTCGAAGGGGGCACTGCACTCAATAACTGGCCTTATAAGGGAAGAATACAGGGATGTTATGACCTCCTTGCCTCTGGATGAGATACTCTTACTTATGAGATGGACCATGTAGAAAGCTTTCCATACAACGGAAGCAACACGGTGGTCAAAAGTCAGATTGCTATCAACCTGGGTGCCCAAATCCCTCACTACAGATTGAGTACTAAGGACATTGTTATTAATGTGATAATATGTGGGGACGTCACTCTCCCCAAAGGGGATGATGATGCATTTTTTGCCATTCAGCTTAAGGCCATGTTTCTGGCACCAATCATTTGTCTGGATGAGACCCCCTTGGAGGACGTCCACATCACTTGGGGAATTGATGACCGCACCCAGCTTGCCGCTATCTCCAAACTTGGTCAGCCATAGCCCACTGGTTTTGGCCTGCACCTCAGAGAAGTATATCCCGAATAACAGAGGCTCTAAGACCGATCCCTACGGTACGATGTTCGTTAAGGGTCTACTGCTTGAAGTGGCTTCCCCTATTTTGATTAGGTGGGTTCTATCAGTGAGATAGTTTGCTACCCATCTGGTAACATATGGATCGATGCCTAGTTGAGAGAGTTTATCTATTAGTGTTGAAGACTTTGGCCAGGTCAAGGTAGGTGGTGTTCACCGTCAAGGTAGGTGGTGTTCACCGTCTTCCCCTCGTCCATGGCTTTGGTGACTGTCTCAAAGAAGCCGACCAGATTTAACAGGCATGGCCTCCCCTTGACAAAGCCAAACTGTGTGGGGTTGAATGTTTGGAGGTTGCCAATGTCCCTGTTAATGAGATCCATGATAATCCGTTCCATGGCCTTGCAGATCAGGCTACTTAGGCTGATACAGCTATAATTTCCCAGATCGGTGGACTTGCCACCTTTGTGTAAAGGGATGACAGTGGCTGTCCTCCACTCGGCTGGGACAAAGCTGGTACTCAGGCTTTTGTTGAATATGGGGCCTAATGGTGCTGTAAAGTTCATGCCTGAGTTCATGTAGGATGCAGCCTGGGATGTTATCGGGTTCCATGGAGGATGTATTTTTTGCCTTTGAGAGGGCAGTGATGATCTGTTCCCTAGTGATAAGGGGAGGGGGGCAGGTAGTGGGAGTGTTCTGAGTTACTGATGTGGGGACAGAGGGGTGAAGTTTTCAATGAATCTGTCAGCAAGTAGGTTGGCTATATCTACAGCATTTGTGTATGTGGTGGCCTTGACCACAAGTTCTGAACAGATCTGGGTGCTTCCTTTGAGATTGCGGACATATATGAAGAAGGTCTTATGATTGTCTACAGTAGATGTGGCCAATTTGGGCTCAAAGTTGGCTTTAAAGGATTTCACTAGTGCTCTTATTTGCTTGTTCAGACTAAGGAGAGATTGCTTCCAATTGGGCACCTGCTCCTTCTTAGTCCTGGACAGCAAATTTTTCTTTTCTTATATGGTTTATTTACTGCAGGTGATCAGACAGGTTTACTCTTCCTTGCGGAGGATGATTTTGTCCTGTCAAGTATTCCAGATTCCATGCATCTATATAAGTGCTCATATAGTACTTTGGTGTAGATTTGGACATTGGTGCCAGTTCCTACAGAGGGGGAGGGGGCTATGAAGCTGTTTATACCATCCCAACGGCGATTGTAATCAGCTTTGGAGAAGTTGTTTTGTTTGACCCTAGCTAGAGGGGGGTCAGGGGAGATGCTGACTTTGAAAGTGACTGCTTTATGGTCGGATCTTACCAGGGAAGATGATACAGTAGGGGTGCTGCAGTGATTCCTCATGCTGGTTAATACTAGGTCCAAGATATTATCACCTTTTGTGAGGGTATCAACTAGCTGTTCCAAGGCATTTGCATTGATAAAATTGAGGAATCTCTGGGTATTTGCGTTTGGACATGAATAGTTTTTCCAATCTATGGTTGGGTAGTTAAAGTCGCCCAGGATCAGGGTAAAGGGTTGAATCTTGACAAATCTGAAGAGGTCTAGATAGGTGGAGTGGGCATCTTGAGCCAAATTTGAGGGCCTGTAGCTATCTATGATTTGAATATGGGTCTTGGCAATGGTTAACTGCATCTGGAGTGTCTCCTGTGCATCATAATGTTTGACCAGCCTGGAGGTGTGTGTGTCTTTAATATATATTGAAATTCCACCTCCTTTGGCTTTGCTTCCCACAGTTTGGGGTCTGAATGTATGATAAGCTGAGTAACCAGGTAACGCTGGGGTGCTCTCCACAGCTTTGAGCCAGGTTTCTGTGACTACACAAATGTTAGCATCTTCCAAGGTTAAGAATGATTGCAATGAGTGCACTTTCATGTTTAGACTCCTAGTGTTTAGCAGCATGACCTTTGTGTTTTGTTGACATTTTTATGTTGGTTTTATTGACTTCAGAACTTTTCCTAAGAAAGACACTATGGGGGAGGCAAGGGCCTTTGCCAGAAGCCTGAAGCACAAGTGAGACAGAAGCAAGCCATGTCTAGCAAAGCATCGTGGTCTGTCGATCATATCTTCCCAGGCTATCAGATACTGGATTCTCCTGGAATGACACCAGAAACTAAGCCAATTGTTAAAGTCAATCATTTTCTGTTTGTATTGAGGCATCATTCTAGATGACAGTAGAATGCTGTTTAAGGCTAGGGACATACCTGCCAGGGACACACATTCAGTGAGCTCAATCATGTCTCTCTTCATATAGTCCAGGGAAGTACGTCTCAAGTTGTTCACCCCAACATGGACTATGATGGAGTCATAACAGTACCTGTTGTTGAGAGACTTGAATGCATGTGTGATAGGGTGAATTCTGGCACCTGACAGACAACTAACTGTGACATTCTCCTTATCCAGGCTGATGAAAGGCACATCTTGGAGTGTGGTTGCGAGACACAGGTGTGTGGACTATGCATGGTATGTGGTGTGGAGGGTTGTGGAGTTCACGTGTGTTTTTGCCTTTGAGGTCTCTTTTGTTTGGGTTTGTTTTTGTTGAGAACCTCCACATGTGTGTGTGCATGCTATGTAGTTGTGGGTCGTGTTTGAGGTGTAGTGATTGTGTTGATAATCTTCTCAGTGACAGATATACTGGCTTGTGAGGGAGAGAGCATAGACTCTAAGTTCTTAATGTAATTTAATCTCTCACAAATTGTCTTCCTTGGGAGTAATAGTAAATGGTTGTCCGTGTACATGAGGCAGTTGCTACACTGTCTCAGGATGTCCATATCAACCAGGCTGGCAGGAGAAACTGTAGGAAATTGTCTATCCATATTTGTCAGAATTTGAGGGAGAGAGGCCAGGGAGAGCTAAGGGGTAGGCTTAAAGCCCAAGTGCTTATACCAAAACTAAGAGGCTTAGAATAACATTTACAATTTAAACAGGCTAAAAACAAGCAGTAATAAACGCAGCAGAAAAGATGCAATTGAACACTTTAGAGAACAAGTAGCCGAAAAAGCAAGATAAGTAACAGAGTAGGATGTGGAAACACAAATACTGTAAAAGCAGCTGAGTAAAGTTTTTTCTTTAAGTAGAGTGGAAAGGTAGAAAGGAGAAACAGAAGATAATTCAAGGTTAAGAAACTAAGGGGTTGGCCTTCCCAAATGTTCTTTCTGAATTAAGTAGAATGAGCTAATGAGACCTGAATGGGAGGAGTGTCCCAGATCAAATTTACAGTAGGGGTGGGCAACTGCAAAGCCACCAAGTTTAAGAACAAGACAACAATAGAGAGGAAGGGTGAGAAACTATGCTACATCTACTAGCTACACTATTTTAGGTAGAAAATACTACAGTACTACTACTATGTTTATCACAGCAGAAAAACAGCAGTGAGACACTAAATGAAAGTTTTAAATAGAAAAAGGAGCAAGGAGACTCTAGAGAATGCTATTAACTGCAAACAAATCAGTTATATGATACACTCCTTGGCAGGAAAATCAGAACAACAAACAGATGCTTAACAGATGGAGAAAATTTCCAATTAATACTTTTCACACAGTGAAACTAGCTAAAAAAGCTTTACAAAAAGTGAGGCAGTAATAAAAGTGATTTAACAGGCCCAGTAAGGCAGACAATTGCAGTACAACAGTGCAGATTCGTTTATAGCAGTAAAATACACTAAAACATAGGCAGCAAACAATAAAAAGTGCAATAACTGGTAAGAATAAGCAATAACTAGTAAATATAAGAAAACAGGATACTTATTGTTAAATATCACAGATCAGAGTTGTGGTCAGTGCCGCTCTTCCATTCAGCTCAGTGTGAAATAGCAGAAACCCTCACAAAGGTAGGTTTTAAGTACCAGAAGTTTCAACCCTGAAACAACTTTAAAAAAAAAAAAGCTCAAAAGAACCAATGAGGTGCTTACTGCAAGCCCTATACCAGCCATCCTTTACCAGCCAGTGGCCAATCAACACGATACTCTCACTAAAGTGAAGAATGGCTTCTGCTAATCCAAGATGCCCTGGAAAATGTGCTCAGAACAAACAGCCACTGCAAACAAACAACCAGGCCTAGAGACAGCAATCCTAAAACTGGATAATCCTACAGCTACTAGCTACACTATTTTAGGCAGAAAACACTACAGAAATGTTTATCACAGAAGGAAAACAGCAGTGAGACACTAAATGAAAATTTTAAACAGAAAAAGGAGCAAGGAGACTCTAGAGAATGTTTTTAACTGTAATGCATCAGTTATATGATACATTCTTTGGCAGGAAAATCAGAATAAACAACAGATGCTTAACAAATGGAGAAAATTTCCAATTAATACCTTTCACTCAGTGAAACTAGCTGAAAAAGCTTTACAAAACGTGAGGCAGTAATAAAAGTGATTTAACAGGCCCAGTAAGGCAAACAATTGCAGTACAGCAGTGCAGATTAATTTATAGCAATACAATACAGTAAAAAGTAAGCAGCAGACAATAAAAACTGCAATAAAAAGTAGGCAGCAGACAATAAGAAGTGCAATAAATGGTAAGAATATGCAATAACTAGTAAAAATATGCAAGAAAACTATTGCAGTAATAGTAGCAGAAGAAATCATCTAACTGTTTCAGTTATTAAGCAACTTTCAAATAGTACTATAGACAGTATACCACAACTTTTGGCATATTGATCCTGTTATCTACTGTTGTGCTTGGCATTTGAGTTCCACAGCCTTATGGATAGAGGGAAGACACTCCTGTTTAGTCTAGATGTTTTGCAGTGTAAGCTGTGATATTGTTTACCCGAGGAGAGGCAGAAGAACATGCCACGTACAAGATGAGTGGGGTCGTCTATTATCTTCCTAGCTCTTCCCACACACCTATTCTCGTGCAGCTCATCCATGGATGGGACTGAGGAACCAATGATTTTTTTCTGCTGCCTTCATTACCATCTGGAGAGCCTTGCGGTTAGATGCTTTGCAGTTTCCGTACCATATGATGATGTTATTAGTGAGGATACTCTCAATGGTCCACCTACAAAAGGCTTTGAGGATGGTCTGTGTCAGGTTTGCCTTCCAGAGTTTCCATAGGAAGTGCAGACGTTGCTGTGCCTTCTTCAATGTGTGGTTAATGTGAGTTGTCCAGCATAAGTTATACCCCCAGGAACTTGGTACTTTTGAGTCTTTCCACTGTAAGCTCATCTAACACACAGCATGGCATAATTTGAAACTGGACAGGTGGGAGAGAAGATTGGGGGCAGATCTAGAAGCCTTGCTAAATCACTAGCAAGTGCAACCGAGTTAGCCGATGCCTGGGAAATTACGGGAGGAAAAAGTTTAAAGGAACTTGAGACTGTAGCACTAGTATTGCCAGTTAGGATCCAACAGATGTCTTGAAGATTCATCAGTCAGATTAGACCACCAGATGCTGCAAAACAAATTTTCAGATTTGTGCTTTTCTTTTAGAAAGAAGCATCATTGCTCAACTATAATAACAATAAACCACCATTTTGACTTGAGACCTGAACTCTTACTTTGAATCATGCTGCTTAAGATATATTGCCTGGCCTTATTATTTATACATTTAAAGCTGAATGAAAATTTGTCTCTGTAATTGGACCTAAGCTGTGGGACTTTATTTTGCAGATTCTAAAGTTTAACAGCGAGCTCTTCATTTCTCCCTTAAAATGAGATCCTGCACCATCTCCCTAACTGCCTGTGTTTAACCATAACAATTTGAATTAAGCAGCTCATTTAGCTTGACATCTAAACATTTATGGTGCTTGAAATGATCCTTACTTTTCATTTATTACAGAAAGCAGGCTACAGGACAAAAGCTTTCTCTTTCAAATATACAGTAAACTCTCAGTTAACTGGTACCCATGGGAATTGGTAGATGCCGGATAAGTGTAGTTTCTGGTTGCTTGAGAGTTACTATTAAAAATAGACCTGACAAATACTGCACTCTATACTATACCATACCATACCATACCATACACACCGTACTGATTTGATTTTAATATTAAAATACAATAATTAAAAGCCTGGCTGGAATAATAATATTTTAAACTTATACTTCCACTAGAAAGAGTGGCATGCTGAATGGTTTTCAGTGCCATGCTGAGTAGATTGGAATTGAATAGAGAGAGAGAGAGTGAATGCATCTATGAAAGCAGAAGTAACTGTGTATGAGAGATCGGAGAGATGTATGAAAGCTGAAGAGAGTGTCTGTAAGATATTGGAGAGAGAAAGAGTGAGTGAATGCCTGTATGAAATCTGAAGAGACTGTGTGTGTGTGTGTGTGTGTGTGTGTGTGTGTGTCTCAGAGAGATGATGCGCAATCTGGTGCAGACTGAGTACGGAGCGAGTGTTGACATTTTAGCGATTTTACTTGTTTGGTTCAAATTTATTTGTATATTCCTTTTTAAAACTCTAAAACGGTAAGGTATGTTTCTCTGGGGGGAAACAAAGTGCAACACGTGAAAAACTGAATTGTTCATACTGCACTGTATTTCATCAATTTTTTTTTTCTGGTTGCTTGAGTTTTGGTTAATTGAGAGTTTACTGTACTGTGTTTTGACATCATGTTTGCTTTCTTGCTGGACTATTAGTCAGAATGTCAATAATTTTTATTATTCACAATCCTGCTGATGGATAATGTGTACTATTAGCCTATCTTAGAACACATGAAAACACTACAGTTCACTGCAGTTTAAAATCATCAAGCTCACAGCTTGTCAAAACTTAGCCTTTTTTCTAATGCTGAGGCATTCTCTGAGTTAGTATAACTGTATCTGCAGTTGTCCTCAGAAACGTTGTGCAAAATGCAAAACCAGTATTATTGGGCTGCTGGTGTAGGAGAGACTTGTCCACGGTAATGATGTGTAAAAATTGCCAAATGAAAAAGCAACAGGAACTCACAAATTATACTGATGGCAAGAAATCTTCTACAAGGATCCTTATAAACTGTTGGCAAGCAGGGAATCAAATTCAAATGAGAACCCATCTGTTCCATGCAGTGTTGTACACACAACATGCAATCTGACTGGAGAATCCTCTGGTGATATCTGGCATCTGTGCAGCTCCTGGTAGAATGGCATGGGTAAGTGAAGGAGTCCACTGCAAAAATGTGAGAAATACCAGTGAAATGTTTATTTCAACACGTAACCCTGTATAACCAATGACACTATATGCAACAGCACTAATGCAAGTGAGTGCCTGTACATGTAGCAGGCTTTCACGTGGGTACTGGGGGACCAATCACATAGTTTTAATATTGGGCAATGGAAAAATGTTAGTTTTTTTTTTATTTCCGCATGCTTTTTTTTCAAATAGCAACTGGCCATTTTTATTTCAAATAGCTATTGATGCACTGCCACAGTACATAGTGACCAATTTCTAACTGCTCAGTCAAGACGAATATTTGCATTTCATGTGGTTAGCAGACATACTGGCTGCCCAGGAAGCAAAATGAAAGATTAACTGTGGGTTCCTGATGTTTGCCTTTTATAAATCATTTAATTTTTTATTATATTGTCATTTGCTAGATAGAAGAAGGTTAGAACATAATCAAATAATGTTTGTGATAATGTTATGAGGATATGGAAAGTATAAATCTATTTCTAAATTATTCATAGTAGTGGTTTCCAAAACGCATTTTGTGTGTAGACCAACTGTTACCAGACAAACAGGTCAATAAACTACTCCTGTCTTCTTTAGAAATGTTTCCGCTGCAAGCTAAGTTTAAATGTTCATGATTCCAGACTTTATTTCACAATTAAACAACCTTTAAAAGACCCAAGGATTCAGAAAGAACCTCAGCACTTGTGCTAAGGGCTGTATTAAAAAAGTACTTCTTCTGTGATACAGCAGTTTTTGATTCAGAGACAAATTATCCACAATGAGCAAGAACCTCATTATCAGTTAAATTTTAATTAATATTTAAATCACCATTAAAAAAACAAGTAATCTCCGTGGTATCCCCGACGTCTCAAACAACCCACTAAACAAGTATAGTGGGTCCAAAACCAAAGCAGTGTAAAAAACTTCTCTGTGTGGAAGATTTTCAGTCCATATATCTCTAGTTAATCACTGTATATTAATCAGATCAGACAATAGTAGTTGAAGTAGCGAACATAAACTTGTCTTAAGTAAAAAAAAAAAAAAAAAAAATATATATATATATATATATATATATATATATATATATAATATGAAATATTATACAGAATTACTAAGTATTCAAAAGTAATCCAAGCAAGGCAGGCAGTCTGTTTCCAGTCGAAAATCCTTTATTAAGTACACAGACAAGTAATCCAAGAAAAACAAAATTAACAGAGTAATAGTTTTGTTTTTTTACTTAAGATGAGTTTAAGTTCGCTACTTCTACTACTATTTTCTGATCTGATTAATATACAGTGACTAACTAGAGATATATGGACTGAAAATCTTTCACACAGAGAAGTTTCTTACACTGTTTTGTAAATCACCATTAACTACCACAAGTCCAGATCAGCACTTTCCTGCAGTAGTTAACACTGACAGCCCACACATCATGTTTGCACAGGTACTCCTCATTGACTGACACACACACACGCGCACGCACACACACACTTGTTTTTGAGTTGTCAGCATATTCTCAATGCTTCTTTTTGTTTTTTCTGCCCTCATAAATCACAGATAAGTCAGTCATTAATGCCAGACGTCATAGTTTCAGACTTAATATCCTTCAGCAAATGCATATTAATGCAAAAGTTGTTCTTCCAGTGACTTTCTAAATTTATAAGAGGAATAATTAAAATCTGAAACTGCACCACGAATGATACACTCAAAAACCAAAAAACCAAAAGTGCCAGTAATCCACACAGCAACACGAAATTGTAGTTTTAGCGCTTTCAATCACTTTTATTCTGTGACCTTCTTCAGAAAATACTTTTTCATTGTATGTACTTCCTTTTATATTCATCCGTAGGAAATGACGTTTTGATGTCATAATCATTGCATATGTTAACCATATATATAAAAAAATGTTTTCATATTTGAGAAAACCCCTTTATGTAGTTGACATAATATTGTTATAATAATGTTAAATATAAATGATTAAATTATCTATACATTAAAAAACATTTTATATTAATCATTTCATTTAATCTGGGAAGTTTGTCTGCCCCTAAATATAATTGCCAATATATATAAGACAAAAAATTCAAACTTCTTGAATTCTTTGCAAATACTAGAATGTCTAAATAAAGCATTGGATTTGTCACTTTTTTTGATCACCAAATTATGTTCATAAATACGCCTTTTCAGGCTTCTTTTTGTCTTGCCTATATAATAATGTCTACATGTCACACAGCTTGCTACGTAAACTATCAATTCACTATTACAGTTGAAATAATTTTTTGCCCAAAATGTTTCATTAAACTGCCCTAAAGTGACAAAAGATGTATTACTAATGAACCTACGCTGCCTGCAATTATTGCAGCTGTAAGTACCTTTTTTTATGGAACAAGCTCTAGAAGATTTCTTAGAATCTTCATGGAATTCTAACATACTTTTGATGTTTAAACTTCTTTTATATGTAAATTTTGGGCCAAAACCCAAAATATCCACTAATTCTTTGTTTCCCAAAATAATCTTCCAATTTTCTGTTATTCTGTTTTAGATAATGTAGATAAAGTTATTTTTGGTGGAGATTTAAACAACATTCTAGAATGTAAGGAAGCATATTGGCAATTATATTTAGGGGCAGACAAACTTCCTGGATTAAATGAAATGATTAATATAAAATGTTTTTTAATGTATAGATAATTTAATCATTTATATTTAATATTATTATAACAATATTATGTCAACTACATAAAGGGGTTTTCTCAAATATGAAAAATTTTTTTTATATATATGGTTAACATATGCAATGATTATGACATCAAAACGTCATTTCCTGCAGATGAATATAAAAGGAAGTACATACAATGAAAGAGTATTTTCTGAAGAAGGGCACAGAATAAAAGTGATTGAAAGCGCTAAAACTACAATTTCGTGTTGCTGTGTGGATTACTGACACTTTTGGTTGAATAATTAAAATCTGTCTCTGACTGTGTGTCATTACCCCCCAACCCCATTATTTTTGGCTTTGTCTAGATTTCTTGTACTACAAGGTTGAGAGGTATGCTTATACAGGCCCTGTCCTCCTCCCTTGTAACTCACAAACTGCTGCAGGCCTTGAATAATACCTGGGATCCTCCTCAAATTGTAAAGAAAATCTTCTATACTAACTTATCAGTTAGCATAGTTGGTTAATGCTACTGTTTTCTGTGTCAAGGGTGCATGATTCAAAGACCCCCCCCCCCCCTCCTTTGCAGTTTAAATTTTTTCCAGTTTTACTTGTTATTCCATGGTGTCCGGTGGTAGTGCAGAGGACTCGTATCCACTGTGGAAATTAGGAAACTTCAGGGTTTGAACCTTTTTAGTGCCTTTAGAGTATTCCTGGTGTCTACTAGTCCCCTTAGGTCTATGTCGCATAATCGAATGGCCACATTGTCGAACGTATCATCTTGTGGACAAATGCAGGCCATCAAACTGTTCTGACTGAGATTGCATTACGGTAGGGATCAGGAAATTTGCCCTCTTCCCCCACTGTACTGCGATCTTGAAGTTGGTATATATAATTAGCAGGGGTGTGGTGGGGTCTGATGGCCTGCGTTGTTGACATGTTGGCATTCGACAACGTGTCCCATTCGATTATTTGACACACACCCAGTCCCCCCAACCCATATTGCCTTTTTTGTTTTATAAGTGCCCTTAAGGCACACTGTTAAACAGTTATCCCTGGTGGTAAATGTCTCCCTACCCTACATCTTATTTAAGTGTTTTTAAGGCATAATGCAAGAGCTCTCCTTGATGTTTAGCACTCTCCCTCAAAACTCTCATTTTAAGTGCCATTAAAGCATTATGTGTTATTCCTGGTGTCTAGTGTCCCCCAAGAATGTTTCAGGATTTGCTTGTAAGCCTAGCAGAGTATGAAGGTATGACAGCCCCCAACCCCCCCCCACACACACACACAAACACACACATTAATTCCATTCACACACACATTCACACTGACCCATTCACCCATACAGACACACACACAGCCCTAACTACCCTCTCACTAATCTCCTTATTGTGACCTCCCAGACAAATACATACACAAACATGCAGCCTCTCACATATTCACAAGCCTCCTCCCCAACAATACCTGCCCACTAAACTCCCAGATATTTACATCTACCTCTTTGGGTGAACTTGAGGTTTTGGCTGTGAACAGCCATGTTAATTAACACAGCTGAGCTATTCTCTAAATTGCTTGGCTACATAAATGGCTCACCGCAGACAAATCCAGAAGACATATGCCTCTCCCCATGGAGTGTCTAATTTCTGTTTAGCACTACAGCAGAAACAGCTCACCACAGTACTGCATGGCTTCTTCTTGTAGACCTTGTGTACGCCTTGAACTAACCATTCTGAATCAGACCCAAAGACTGCATTTTCAAATGACAATGTTTTACCCTGATTTTTAGTTAAGTTTGGCTGTATGGTTGTAAAAAGTGCAGCAGATGTTCTTCATTAGACATGATATTTTTTAAAAAAGTGACATATGTCCGTACACAGTAGCAGAAAAGAAAACAAAACCATAAAACATTTCCTGTGTTATTTTTATGAGTATACATTTTAACAATTTTCATTCACTCCAGCATTATATAAATTTCTCATTTCTTGTCTTCCTTTAAATTTCACTCTTCTAAAATACTGTTCTGCATAGATTGTTTCTACAAATTCCATTTATTTTATGTAATTTTCTCCTTTCCTTTTATAAAGCACCCATTTTCAGATCGTTAATCTCTTACTATATTCAGTACTTTAGTTACAGCTGGATTATATTGTGACTTCAATCTTCTAGTAATTGCTTTTTTGAAGCCAATAGCATTAAACTTAGAAAGGCTTACTATATGTGGGTAATTTGGATCTTATATCCCAGCTCAAATGAATCTGTATTTATTTTACTTTTTATTTATTTAACATTTCTTTACCGGGAAAGTCCAATTTGGAGCAAAGCCAATTTTCAGCGGAGGCCCAGGGAGAAATGCTCCAGATGCTTGTCTTTGTAACATCGCAGGAAATCCACACGGATGTAGGGAGAACATACAGACTCCACACAGAAAACATCCCAGCCGAGAATTGAACTAGAGAACCTCTTGCTGTGAGGTGACAATGCAACCACTGCACCATCTGTTTCCTTAAAACATCTGCTTGCATATTTCTGACCAAGTATTCTGTAGGGAATTTTAAAAAACTGCCAACTCATTACATTCCAAAAAATTGTTCCCAGTTACCTCTCTCTTTCTTAATATGCCTCAAGAATTTTGAGTAATGAAGTCTCAGGCAAACAAGAAACTCAGTCTTTCTCCAGGAGGTTGAAAAATCAGAGAAGGTAAAATACACTACATGTTCACTGCTAAGGTATCACTCCAATGTAGACCAAGCTGTAGTAGACAGGCAAGTGCCACCTCAAGCAGTTGTGTCTGAACAACTGTAATACAAGCAATGGACTGTAAACCTTTTTTCATCAGCTGGAAGACTGAATAACCAAACACTGCTAACCTTTCACCATGTCTGCACCATCTATTTACAATAGCTAAAAAGATGCCAGTTTAACCAGACTTGCTCTTAAATATCTAACTTTATGAACAATGCTTCCATTTCAGTCAATGTGGACAGATGTAATAATATCAAATGTGAAGAGCAAACTTTACATGTTTTATATTCATTAGGCATTACATAGCAAGTATGTATGACTACACTTATAACTTTACCCCCAGGAATTAGAATGGAGATGATGACACGCACCAAGTAAATTGCTACAATTTGTTACAGCAGGCAGATCACAGAATGTGCAACAGCATAAGTAGCGAAGAGTAACCTCGTTATAAGTATTAAGGATTTGGATAATATGTAATTCCACACCTATACCCGTCACGCCGCAGACATTAAAATAGGAACAAAGGTCCTTGAAAAGTAGGTAGCTCCAGCCAAAAATCTAGATACATAATTAACGCAGAATTTGAACACCATAAAATACATAACTCTTCCTGCTTGGGATACTACTAAAAAAAAACATTATAAAAAAACAGTGTGACAAAAATGGTCAAAGAGAGTGTAAAATCTGTAGACTTTATTGAACTGTTTTGCAAAATTCTACCACACAAGGTAATTTATTTTTTGTCTTCTGAAAAAGCGTGATATAAGATGTGTGTCTTCTTTCTTTAAATTATTGGTGCCATTATTATGTTGTTCATATAATGCGGTTCCTGTGTACCAGACAACTTTGGAAATCACATGTGATGAGGGAGATTCAAAAAAAAATGTGTGAATGGGGTAAACTCAGGCCTGTAAACATGGATGTCCCTCCAAAAATTGAAACAAAATGTGCTGGAATAACTCAGGCTTGAAAAGAGGAAAGTTCCTCCAAGATAGGGACAGTTGAGAGGTCAGTACCCATCTTCAGTGATGCACTGAGGTATGTTACTATCATGGGGTCTTGATAACAATACAACTTAATTTAAACTGCAAATAATTATTTCTTTGTATATAAAATCAGTTAATGACATTTTTTCATCTGCTTGTTTGAATACCAAGAATTGTAGCGTTCTTGAATCAGTAGCATAGGTAGGGTGGGGTGAAAAGGGCAACTGCCTCAGGCACAAAGTGTTGGAGAGGCACAACCAGGTGATATTGATCTCTAAAGCTGGTATTGCATTTGCTGTCAAACCTTTGCTCTGTACGGCTGAGTGTGTGATCTAAACTGTAGCATGCAGTTTGCTACAGTTTAAAAAAAAAAAAAAAAAAACTTTTTTTTTTTTTTTAAGTAATTAAAACCTGAGCACTGTAGTGCTCAGTAGATGCAGGAGTATAGGAGTATAAACTATAGTAAACGGTTTGCTATAGTTTAGAAGCAGAAATGCTTTTTTTTTCCTTTTAAGTAAAACTTGAGCACCATAACACTCCATGCAGGCAGGGTATAAACCAAAGCAACTGTCTCCTACATTTGTAGAAAGTAGTATGCTACAGTTTATAATCAGAAAGTATTATAATTTTTTAATAAAATTGAGGTTTGGGGCCAGGGCACAAAAACAGTGAGGCAGGAGTGGGAGGACGTGTTGTGCATTTGCCCATCTGATTGGTGTGCCAGTTAAAGGAACATCTGTTTTTTGTTTTTGCTCTTCAATGGAAGAGCTTGTAGGGGGGTGAATCTGTAATAAGCCAGTTTCTACAATGTAGAAACTGGCTTAATAAAATACAAAAATACAGTGCTTTTTTTTTTCACTTGAAGAGCTGAGGGGGTGGGGCATTGGTTTATGGGTATGACCGGGGGGGGGGGGGTTTGAGCCAGCTATGCTCAACCCATCCCGTGTTGGTTGAGCTAGCTACGCTTCTGTTTGGGATGTTACAGGTCTGAATACTGTAGCAAAACACAAAGCTGTTTTAAAGAAGTTGAAAATTGTAAGTTTTACAAGTTCTGTTTCTACAAAAAATCAGACTAATAATCAAGTACACCGCACCATTAGAATCTACCTCGCCAGGCACATGCAACAGTTGGAGAATCCTCAGAGGTTTCTCAACAAAAAATTACAGGGTATAACCAATATGTTATATGCAGACTGATTCAAAGCCCTTTCACTGTTTTCAGTTTCCTACTGATTACTGAGGAGTGATCTAAGCCTAACCTATCTGACCTAGCCCTGATGTTGCATATTCACAAAACTAACTGCATAAGAGTTACCCGCTCCAACGATCTAAAGCTGATCTCTGACACAAGTAGATCATGCTGGTGAGAGACAGATATGTTTCACACAGATTGCCCCTCCCTCTGGAATAGGCTTCCTATTTGCATGAGGCAGAGCCCGTCCCTGACCGTCTTCAAGAGCAATCTGGACCAATAGATGGGAAATCATAAATTCACTCCTGGGATGGTGCTCATGTCCCCTATGGACAGAGGCAGTCTGTAAAATTGTCAAGACCATCCTTGCTGATCTTTGTTATATTTCCCCTAGGTAGAGAAAACTAGGTAAATATGGCTAGAATTGTAAGGGCTCTTGAGCCACTAGCCTAGCAATCTCATATGAAAATATGAGAGATCATATCAAGAAAATGGAATATTCATTACTTATTCAAATAATGTGCAAATAAAGATACAAGCAATCTTGCAAATTACTTTGCAGCCTTGCAAATTAATAAAAAAGAGTAGCTGTAGTTTTCAGTAAAATAATGAAAAGGTCCACAGTTAGTCGGAGATGGATATAAGATATCCTGCAATATTAACAGAGGAATTTAAAACTTTGTGATGGTTAATGTATACACTCCAAATGTTCATTGTATACTTTTTGTTGAAAACATACTCACACAACTATATTTAATATCACCTGTGTGTTTATTTAGCAGGTGACCATTAATTTGTGAAATTCATAAAATACAGATTTACTTCATTACCCGAAAGCATAAAACAGTGGTTTAGCATGTTTACAAAACTATAAAATGCCTAGATTTTATAAATTCATGAAGAAATGTGCATCTTGTTTATAAAAACATTTGCTTTTCCTACATCTCACTCATCTCAAGGAAATACATAAATCCCAAAATCCAAAACATATAATTTGAAATCAGTTGACATAAAATCTCCCCCTGTTCCTCTTCAAAGCATTCTACCTGGGAAACAACTATGCCAATGAACCAGACTCTATAGCTTATATTAAGTATCAATGCATATTAATCTTATTGAGAATGTGCTACATCAGACGACATGTGAATCTTTTAAACTTTATGTGCAAGAATTAAGCAGGCAAAAAGCTACTTTACTGACCTTGAGCAAGTCACTTAACTAGACAGTACTTTGGGGAAACTGAGAAAATGGACTAGGTTCTTTAATGATCTGGACACCATTATTTGTAAAAAGAAGTTATGTACTTAACATAAAGTTCCATCTGTGGTGTCCATTTTCATTCTTTCTCAGCCACTGGGTTCGTATCCAACTCGGCCAATACTATAGTTCGTGGCCAACTGAAACTAAGCTCCTCCATACCCACAATGCACGAACCCCTAACATACCTCAGATCTTGTTTGCTAAATGACATAAAAAATAACTATGCAAGTAATGCTCCTAACAAAGGAAACCAGCATCTGGAGCTCCAAAGAAGGCACAGTGGTGTCTTAATAGCATCTCATTCTATCAAATGTCTAACATGACAAAGGTTGAGGGTTGGTGGGTGGGAAGTTGAGGAAGAATGAAAATGGACAACACAGATGGAATGTTATGGTAAGTATATAACTTCTTTATCTGATGTCAATTTCCAGTCATTCCTCCACCACTGAGACAGAGTCCTCAACTACCTTATATCCTGGGTGGACCCTAAGGAATGATATTCCTGAGCACGGCTGAACCAAAGGCTGCCCTTCCCCTCAAGACCAGATCTAATTTTTGAGTAATAAAAGTGGAGGATTAGCCCAATTATAAGCTGCGGATATGTCATCCATGGAATAGCTGGATAAGAATACTGATGAGGTTGCCATAGATCTTGTTGAGTAAGCTTTTAAAGGTTTAGGTAATGGAATGCCTGATGTATTATAGACAAAGGCTATACAGTCGTAATCCATCTTATCAATGTCACTTTGTGACAGACTTGACAATATATTATCTGCAAAATAAATAATTGACCAGATTTTCTATTTCTAATGTCTTTTGTTCTGTGTAAGTAAAAACTCAGCTGTCTATGAATGTCTAATAAATGCAGCATGTATTCACATTTGTTTCTGAATTTGGGGAAGAAAACGGGCAAGTTAATAGATTGATTGATAATAAATTCTGACACCACCTTACGAAGAAAGGAAGGATTGGTTCTTACTCTCACCCTATCCTTACGGAAAATCAAGTAAGGAGGTTTAGAGGATAATGCTTGTAGTTCTGAAATTCTCCTGGCAGAGGTAATAGTCACTAGAAATAATGTCTTCCATGTCAAAAATTTAAGATCACATTTTCCAGCTGATCCAAAGAGGGAATGGATTAAGGCCTGCAGAACAAACTTCAAATCTCATGGAGGAGTAGGATATTTATAAGGTGGTCAAAGTAAAATAGTACCTCTCAGAAAGGCCTTACATAGTTTAGTAGAAGCTAGACAGGAACTGTCAGCTCCTATATGAATGTAGATATTGCTGCCAATTGAATTTTAATGGTAGCTGAGGTCACTCCCTCATTAAAAATTTCTGCCAAAAATTCTAATACACTTTGTGTAGGGGCTGAAAAGGGATCGATACTTTGTCGATGTGCCCAACAAACAAACCTTTTCAACTTACTCTTGTAGATTTTCCTAGTGGAAGCTTTATGGGAAGACAAAAGTATAAGATGGACAGGGGACGAAAGCATAGTTTATCTGGCTTTTAATGGAAGTGGAGAAACTACACTGGCAGCTTTAGGTTTGAGATATCTTCGTGAATCATGCCTGTCAGGTGAGACAGGAATTCTGGAATTGGATCTAGAATCCAAGGGGAGTAACTAGTTGAGGTCAGTGAAAGAGGAACCAAACCTGTCAAGGCCAGTAAGGAGCAATGAGGATGATATTTCTCTTCAACCTTGCAGCTTTCTGTAGTAATTTGGGAATCAATGGCATTGGTGGAAATGCAGAGAAAAGACCAGAGGACCAATAATGAAACAGAGCGTCCCTCTGTGATTACCCCATTGGGGAGATTAGGATAAAAAAGCTGCTGCATTTGTTGTTCATGGGAGATGCAAAAAGGTTGCAGCAAAGCTGACCCCACTACGGAAAATCACCTCTATCACTTTTTTATTGGCAAACCATTTGTAAGGTAGAAGAATGGACCTGCTCAATCTGTCTGTTATCACGTCAGACTTCCCCAGATTATGTGTTACTATCAGAAAGCTGCTGGATGAGATTGCTCACTGCCACACACTGAGAGCTTCTTGACACAAGGGATATGACCTGTTTCCTCCTTACTTGCTGATGTACCAGACTACTGGCATATCATCCATTTGGATCGCAACTCTTCTCAGAGATAGAGTATCCAGAAAAGCTTGCAATGCTAAGAGCACTGTTCTCATCTCCAGAGCAATTACATGCAAATTGGCCTCTTTGGGAGGCCAAGTGCCTTGGACTGAATTCCCAAGGAAGTGCCCTCCACCTACCCAAACTGGGAAGTGTCTATGGTCACTATGGCTTTGGGCTGAGGGAGAATGAACAGCCGGCCTTGTAACAACTGGTCTGACTTTATCCACTACCGAAGGTATGTCTTCCATGTCTGAGTAATCCTTATTTGGACAGACATCTTTTGATAAAGACTTGACCACTGGTATGCTAGCATTCACTGGAGAATTTTCATATGATATCTTGCCAGAGGAACAAGAATCATGGCTGCTGACATTGACCCCCAAGGGTTGGAGAATTAGTCAAGCTGAAACTTTGGTGTTGTGAATAATTTTTGCGACTTGAAATCTCAAAGTCTGAGCTCTGTTTAGGGGAAGTGAGGCTGTTGCAGATACTGTGCTGAGAGGTGCTCCTATGAATACCAGTGTTTGTGATGGAAGTAACCGAGATTTGTTGCAGTTTACTGTGATTCCCAGAAGGGAGCAATATGGAGTACCTGGTCTATTGCTATTGTTAGTAGATGCCTGGTCAGAGCGGTAATGAGCCAGTTGTCTAAATACAGAAACACCCAGAATCCCTACAGTCTCAAGTGAGCTGCTACCACTGCCATGCATTTGGTGAACACCCTGTGGGCTATGGTGAGACCAAAGAGCAGGGCTCTAAACTGGTAATGACTGGCTCCCAGCCAGAAGCATATAAGAACCTTCTGGACTGCCTATTCATCTTTATGTGATAGTATGCATCCGGAAGGACTATCGAGCACATCCAATCTTCCTTGCCTAAAAAGGGCAGTATGGACTGAACCGTGACCATCCAAAACTTTGACTGCTTAACTGATTTGTTCAAGTTGCTGAGATCCAAAAATTGGTCTCCAGTCCCCTGTTTTCTTTGGCACTAAAAAGAATCTTAAGTAAGTTCTGCCTCCTTTCTGGTTTGGTGGGATGTCTTGGATGACACACTTTTGCAGCAGCTTTTCTGTCTCTAGTGCTGCTTCTTTCCTCTGATTGGGTGGAACATCAGGAAACTTTTAAGAGGATGGCAGTGGAAGAGAAAAGGTAATGACATAACCTCTGGAAATAATTCTCTGTAAGCAAGTATCTTTTGTATCTAATCAGGCTTTTTGGTGCACAGATAAATGACCCCCAATTGCCTCCAGAGGGAGACAACTGGATCTCCTTTCAGGACTGCTGATAGGGTCAGAAAACATGCGTCTTGACCCGTGGTTTTCAAGGCCACTTCTGCCACATGGCTGGGTCTTTCATTAGTACTCCCCCCTCTTTCTCTGGGGGAACCTTATCCACTTGGGTGTTAGAAAGGACCAGAGATTTTTTGAACCATATCTTTCATCCCCCACGTTGATTCCTAGAAAAGGTCCTGGTGGGGGGGGGGGGGGTGAAAAATGTACTTCTACAGCAGAGAGGGTCTTTTCATCCTTCTCACACCTGAAGAGTGTCCTTCACTTTGGGGCCAAACAGGGAAGATCCGTCAAAATAAGCATTGATGAAAGAAGTCCTGAAAGGCTCCACAAAATCACACACGCATATCCAGGCATGTCTTCTTATTCAGATGCCTATACCCGCTGGCTTTGAGATACTCTCAGCTGCATGAGAGGTAAGCCTCATGGACAAATTTGAGCTGGACTGGAGGATTGCCAACTGTGTGGCTATTGAAGCTGGAGTCTCTGTGGTAGTGGTCCCCAAAAGAGTATTTGATAGCTCCTTTATCAGATCTATTTGTAACCTTGCAAACTGTGCCAGAGAGTTCAGTGACTTAACAGCAAAGGCTGCTGATGCATAGACAGGCTTCCTGAACCTGTCCAAAGCCCTGGACTCTCTATTGGAGGGGTAAACACTGGAACTTTGTTCCGCAAATTCCTTTTTTGTGGCTGCCGCTATGATCATGCCATCTACAGCTACTCTCTTACTCCAGTGTTCTCTTCCTGATGGAGGTGCCAGAATTTGGTCTGTTCTCTTAGGGATGGGTTCAACCACATCAAGTTTCTGCCATGCCCGCTGAGAGATCAAATCAATGAGTTCATCAGTGGACAGAGTTACCAGAAGGTAGACAGGCCACAGCCAAATGCCTCCAAAAATACGGACTCCTCTGTGGAAGAATTTTAAGAGGACCAACCACTGCATTGTTTGAGGATCTCCAGAATGTCCCCAAATGAGACATCTTTGCATGGTGATTTGGGGGAGCCTTCCCCTTCATCAAAATCTGGGTCTTCTGTGATAGACTCCTGAGGTGCCTCCTTTTGCACTTTCTCTTCCTGGGTACTTCGTCGATAGGATGTTCTGGGGAAGTATCGGAAGAGATGATGATGTCCTGCTGGGTGGCCTGGTGGGTTTCGACTGGCTCATAGGTAGGTACTAGGCTACTGGCCCTAGGGCCTATATAAGCCTAGCCAAAAAGATACCCTGGCTTTCACCACCTAAGAAAGTTATTTTCCTGTGCCCCTGTCAAGCAGAGCCACAGAAGTGATCCCCGGGGTGAATTTCTTATCTCCCATCCAATCATCTAGATTTTTCTTGAAGAGTGCTAATGAGGAGCTGTGTTTGATATAGACAGGTAGTCTGTTCCAGAGTTTGGGAAGTCTCTGGAACAGGAACCTATCCCTCCAGCATGTTATGTTTATTACTGTGACAAGGTTTAGGTCCCTAGAGCGTGTAACTCAGAGGGATTGGGATTTCTTTAAGTGGAGCATGTCCAACAGCTCTGGGTTTGACATAGCTTTGTATGTTAGGCAGAGATCGCCTCTGAGTAGGCGATATGCCACGGAGTAAAGCTGCAGTTTTTTGAGACAGCCTGCATAGGGCATCTGTTTGAGGCCAGTAATCCTCTTTGTGAGGTATTTCTGCGGCCTTTCCACTTGTTGTAAATGTCTTGTGAGGTACATACCAAAAGGGGCACTGTATTCTATAATGGGTCTAATGAGTGACGAGTAGAGGGGAACAATGACTCTTTTTTCCTGGATGAGAAACCTTTTCTGATGAGGTGTGCCACGTAGAAGATTTCCTGACTACTGTGGCGATGTGATTATCAAAGGAGAGACTACTGTACACCTGTGTCCCAAGGTCTCTTATCACACTTTCGGTGTTAAGTAGACTACCGCCTATGTGGTAGTTCATGGGTACAGAGTTTTTACCAAAAGGGATGACAATGCACTTTTTGGCATTGATCTTGAGACCATGGCTTTGACACCAGGCATCTGTCTCAGTGAGGCCCTTTTATAGGATGTCCACATCATTAGGAGTTTCGTTTATGGCTCCTAGTTTGCAGTCTACTGCGAACTTCCTTAGTCAAAGACATTTTGTGTTAGCCTGTACTTCAGAGAAGTAGATACCAAACAGGACAGGACCAAGGACTGAACCCCGTGGTACTCCACTTGTCACTGGTCTGAAGTTGGATTTGGAGTTTGCTACTTTCACAGTGTGGGTTCTGTCAGTGAGCCATTTGGCAACCCATCTTGTGACATAGGGATTTATACCTAGTTTAGTGAGTTTATCTATAATTCCAGAGTGGGGGATGGTGTCAAAAGCATTGGTGAGCTCTAGATAGGCTGTGTGAACCACTTTACCCTCATCTACGGGTTTGGTGACCACTTCAAAGAAGTCTATCAGGTTTAGGAGACATGATCTGCCTTTTACAAACCCGAACTAGGTGGGGTCCAGAGTTTGGAGATTACCAATGTCTTTGTTTATAAGTTCCATGATGATAAGTTCCATAGCCTTGCAGATCAGGCTCGTCAGGCTAATGGGGCAGTAGTTCCTGGGGTCTATGGTAGCTCCTCCTTTGTGGAGTGGCATGACCGTCACTGTGTGCCATTCAGTGGGCACAAAGCCTGAGGTAAGGCTATGATTGAACATGGTACTTGGGTGGGGTGCCAGTACGTGCTGTAGGTCCCAGGGATGCTGTGTTCTTGGCTTTGGAGAGTATGGTTTTTATCTGTGCAGCCGTGATTACAGGAACTTTTCATTCTTCTGGCATAGAGATGGGCCCTTTAGGGGTGAAAGGTGGGAAAAGTTAGCACTGAACTATCTTGCCAGGATGTTGGCAATATCAGCTGGTTCTGTAAATTTAGTGCCATTGTGCTGTAATTCAGAGCAGATCTGAGCGTTGCCATTGAGATTTTTGACATAGCTATAGAATGCTTTGTGGTTGTCTTTAGAATCAGTGACAATTTTGTTTTCGTAACTAGCTTTGGAGGATTTTATGAGGGATCTCAGCTTCTTACTCAGGCTGACCAGGGAGTTCCTCCAATCATGGGATTTTATTCTTTTTTGCAACAGTTTCTTTTTTCTGTTGTAGAGTTTGTTTATGGCAGGGGACCACCAGATTGGCTTCCTTTTTTTTTGGAGGATACCATCTTGGTTCTGTTAGGGATTGCATGATCCATGCACTTGTGTAAGTGCTTATAAAGTGCTTTTGTGCAGAATTCAGCAGTCGTACCTCTATTGTCCATCTGCATGGGTGTCGTGAAGTTTGCCACTTCTGTCTTAAGAAGTGTGAAGTTGGCTTTCAAGAATTTTTTACGGTGGTTTCCCTAATGGGGAGTGGGGGCGGGATGTGGATGTCATGGGTGATTAGCTTGTGGTCGGATCTGGCCAACGAGGAATTGACCTCTGGTGTGAAACACCGGTTGCCCATGTTGGTAATGATCAGGTCTAGGATACTGCTGTCCCTGGTGGGGGCGTGGATAAGTTGATCCAAGACAAAACAAAAAAACACAAGTCCAGGCACTTTACCAGTAAAAATAAATAAATATGTTTGTTTTAAGAAAATTTCATATTTTGTATTTACATATTTATATAATATTTTGGATATAGATTTATAAAACTTTTTTCAGTAAAATGTGATGAATCTGATGTAATATTGAAAAATTGATGAAATTGAATAATTAAATAACTGGATAAATTGTTTGCGCTAATTGGTTTTTAATGTGTATGCATATGTATAAAAAGATGTTTGAAGCATACACACTTTGTGATCCGTGAAGGCGAAAGGCCGAGGTACCAGATCTTGTGCAATTAAAAGGAAAAAGAATACTGGTAAAGTGCCTGGACTTGTGTTTTTTTGGTTTGCTTGTGACTTTATTAAGGTGTTTGGAACCAAGTTGATACAAGACATTGGAATTTATGAATTCCTGAAAACGTTGAGCAAAAGTGTTGGTACATGAGTAGCATTCCCAGTTAATGGTGGGGTAGTTGAAATCGCCCATTATTAGGGTGTTAGGTTATACCCTAATATTTTCCAGTGTATCAAGAAATGAGGGGTGGGAATCCTGGGGCATGGTGGGGGATCTGTAGCAAGCTACAATTTGGATTGCGGTCTTACCCAGAGTTGGTTGCACTTGGATAATCTCAAATGCATTATGCTGAGCAACTAGCCTGGAGGTGTGGATATCCTTAATGAATATGGACACGCCTCTGCCTTTAGTGTTTCGCTCCAGGTTAGGTGGCCGAAAGATGTGGTATGAATTATAGCCAGGTAATGCAGGGGTGCTCTCTGGAGCCTTGAACCAGGTCTCTGTCACTGCACAGATGTCGATGTTCTCCATTTTAAGGAGTGCCTTGAGTGAGTGCATTTTGTGGTTTAGACTTATAGCATTGAGTAGCATTACCCTCAGATTTTGCTTTCTTGTACTGTACTGGCTTTCTTGTTATGGTGGTGAATTTGTCATTTGAACCTTGCCTAAAAAAGGCACTATAGGGGGTGGCTAGAGCCTTAGCCAGTATCCCTGTGAAGTTGAATGTCTAGGCTCTTGGTGCAAACACACATGGAATATGGAGGGTAGATCTGAAAGGAAAAAAGACCCTCTGTCCTGCCGAAGCAGAGAACACTTTCTCCACTACCTCGAAGACGTCCCTGGAAGAAGGAAGCCGATGGAACCGAGAAGACATGCTTCTGTCCCACCGGCAACATCTGCCCTAAAGGTAACCTATCCAAGGCAGAGGCTGGAGCCAGGCTATCCAGGGCTGAGGTTTCCAGGGGCAGAGACAGCTCTGAAAACTTCAGAGTCGACTCCAACCTCTCAGATGTTACCTGGGCACTATAGCTCTGACAGCCATTTAGCTCCAAACTCATCAGAGCTGGTGCACTCAGATAAATCTTCGGATCTGAGGACACCAGTAGTCTCGGTTCCAAACCAGATAGTCTCGGCAAAGATGGATCCAAGGACTCCAAAACAAAGTGTTAGATCGGAAAAGGAGCCATGACTTGAGGGGTACATCTAGCTAAGGCTTCCTGACCCAAAGGAGTTGGAGCTGGGAGAACTCCCATATGAATTTGCACCAAGAGAAACTTCCTCATAATTCTCTCCATGTCGGCTTCTGTGAGACTTCTGGAAGAAAGAGATGAAGCAATGGATGGTGACTTGGATCTTTGTCTCTTGAGGAAGAGAGATGGCAGCCTTGAAGGAGCTGGGTCAACAGTAGGAGAGTACTGGACCCGAAGAAAAATCTTCAGAGCCTAAGAACCTTGATCTGAAGACGTTTTAGGAGAAGCAGAAGAAATCTTGGATCCAGAAGGCTTCTGTTCTAAATTTTTTTGAAGGATGCTCCAAAGATGATAAAGTGGAAGAACCAGACTTCTTTGGGGACTTTTTAGGAGTGTCCTTGGAAGATGTTTTAGGGGGATGAGCCCTAGATACGGCTTCTGAAAAGGAAGTTGGAAGCGATCCTTTCAAAATTAGCTTATTTCTCCTATCCACTAACACACTCAGATTGAAACTTTTCCAAATGTCACAGTCAACATTAAAATGATCAGGGGCCAAGCAATATATGCAAGATTATGGGCATCAGAATAAGGCAGCTTATGGCTACATTTTTTACATTTTTTTTTAATCCTTTCTCTGACATTTTGTAAATTAAAGTGAAAGGTATAAGAAGATAAAAGTGCTATATATTTTTTACTGTTGGGGTAAGGAAGGAAAAGGAGTAAAAGTAAAGTGAGTACCAACAATGGTACAAGGAAATACGCAAATGTATAATGGTGAGAGTTAGAAAAACATTAGTTTAAGAAAGAAAAACAAGAATACCCGCAATGGTAAACTAGAATACACTAGCATATGTGTGTGTGTGTGTGTGTGTGTGTGTGTGTGTGTGTGTGTCTGTACATATACATATATATATATGGGGAAAAGATTTTAATAATAATAATCCACTTATCTTAACCAAAATGCTCAAGAGTAAAGCTAACCACGTCTAAACACAAAAGAGTCAAACAAAATCTGAAGTATGTTAGGGGTTTGTGCATTATGGGTAAGGAGGAGCTCAAGTTTCAGTTGGCCACGAGCTATAGTACTGCTGAATCAGATCCCAGGATTCTGAGGAATGAATGAAAACTGACATCATCAGATCTACCTATTAACCTCTGCTGAAACAGAAAACAGATTTTAAAAAATTAACAAGCTAGAACTCTTATCAATAAACTCTGCAAAGTGTAACAAAATATTTAAAAAATATATTTAATTAGACAACATAACTAGTTAAATAAGAGAATGAATAACCTACTTTAAGAATCGGCTCATCATCTAAAAAAGCTGCCACAGCTACTTGGACACATGGAAAGGAAAGTCCTGATTAAGCTGTCTTTATAAAGGGCAGATCAAATACTGAGCATTTAAAGACTTGTTTAATTATTCCTTAGATTTTAGACATCCCTAATATCCACTGGCGATGTATTCTTACTGACTTCAGAAAGGCATTTAATATCATGCAGTGGTCCAGGTTACTGCAACCAAGGGAGATACAATGATTTCCTCATAATTATGTTTTATGGCCATGAGGACCATGGACAGTAACCCACTTGGACCAATAACATAATACTGTTACCCTTTCTTCTTCAGACAGGTTCTAGAAAAGAGTGTCTACTTTCTCCTTTATTGTTATGACTGATGATTGAAACAACAACGAATAAGGTAAGAAACATAAAGGAAATAAAAGGATGAAAGTACTGATGTGAATTATTTGAAGATCACTGTCTTATTCTTACAAGCCAAATCAGGCAAATCTAAATTAAATTAAAGAAGTTAATTTTAAAAGGATCTGCAGACATGTCCTGCATCAACCTAACCTGATAAAAATGAATGAATTACTTATGAATAAAGTACCTAAAAGCATGGAGCAGGAGGTCATATCAAACCTTATATATATATATATATATATATATATATATATATATATATGTGTGTGTGTGTGTGTGTGTGTGTGTGTGAATGTGTGTACTAAAATCTATTTTCCCAGATGTCAGAATAATCAGTAAAACAGTTTTCTATGTTAAGAATGTCAAGTCAGCCAGATAAGCTGGTTCAAACGGAGGAAGCGTTAACTTCTCTAACACAAAATTACTATCCCATGGAGTCAGTTTTCTTGGAGATATCTTATGGTAAACCCCTATCTTTTGACATGGGAATTCATTTAAAGAGGGGGTGGTCCATGGGCAGACTTGCTGAAATGGTCAATAAATTAACCTTGATGAAGGAATAACAATAGCCAAAGAACAGTAACTTACACAAATATTATAAAACCAGAGAAACACTAGCCCTGAATGGGTGCTTGTTATGCTGTTGGCACCAAACTGAAAATCTTTTCCATTTGCCTGTATATGATTTTCTAGTAGCAGGCTTTCTTGCCTCCACTTGCACTTGCTGCAGATCCTCAGTAAACAGGTGACTAAATGGAATTAAGATCATATCATTCAAGCAGTCAGTTGAAGTTGATGTTGATTAGGGTTGGGGTGTATCAAATACTCCTGTTCTTCTACGAACAGATCAGACCTCTGAGGAAGCTTATGGTAATTCTCCTGGTCATTTCCAAAAGAAGGAAGAACTACTGTTGAAGGGAGTCACCACAATGATCTTGGGAGATTCCCTCTAAATCTTCAGAAGAACTCTGGACATACGTGGGAATTGTGGAAAAGCATTCAGAACATTCCTTTCCAAAGAAAAGGAAAGGCATCTGTCTCCCAGGCCTTCTTGAATGGAGCCCTAGAACAGAATCTTGCTAGTTGATTGTTAAGAGAGGATGCAAAGAAGTCTACTTGAGAAACTCCCCACTGATGGATCAATTCTTGGAACACCCCCTGATGTAGTTTCCATTTGTGAGGGTCTGTCTTAGTCTTGCACAGTTTGTCTGCCACACAATTATGCTCTGACAGAATGAAGGATCCATGCAGAGTGAGACTGTGCTGTGAAGTTGTATCCCAATCTAACATGGCTAGTCTGCAAAGGTGGCACAACCTGGCTCCCTCTGCTTGTTGGTGCACCACATGATTGTGGTATTGTCTGTAACAACTTGAACAGTTCCTGTGGATCAAGGATGACTGAAAGAGTTGAGTGCCTTGATCTGAGCAAGCATTTCTTTTATATTTATGCTATTGCATCTGTCCTTGATGCCCAATACAGTTTGCACTTTTATCCCTCCTGAAATGGCTTTCCAAGCAAGGTTTGAGGTGTCTGTGATGACTGACTTGCTTTGGAGCTGGGGAGGGGAGACCTGGATTTTAGGAAATTTGAGGTTTCCACCAAGTGGTTTCTGATTCGATAAACCCCAAAATGGGAATTTTAAAAGATAATGGATGTTGGTGCTGGGACCAAAGAGACTTCAGATACCACTGCATCTTTCTCATGTAGAGTCTTGCCAGGGGTATCATGAGAATTATAGATGCTATGAGACCCAAAATACTGAGGTATTCCCAAGAAGTGACTGAAGGTTGAGTGAAAAACCTTAAGAAATAGATCTTAATATAGATCTATTTTTTTCCTCTGGGGAAAAAAGCTGTCTGACCTGATGTATCTAGCAGATGCCAAAGGAACAAACTCCTGTGCGACGGAGTTAAAAAAGACTTCTGAATTTTCTATTGGAATTCCAGCTTGTGTAAGAGATACCTCACCTAAGTGACAGATTCCTGACACTTTGAAAGTTGCTCTGCAAAGATAATCAAGTTGTCTCAATATGAAAAAATGTGGATACTCTGTAACCTGTAATGACCTCTAACTGAAGCTAGGCACACTGTGAGCACTCTTGGTGCAGTGGATGATCCTAAGGGCAAGGCAAAGAACTAATAATATGACCCAGACACATAAAATCGTAAGAATGACCAAAGTATGATGAATAGGAATGGGATGATAAGCATATTTTCATTTAATGTTACTAGAAAACTTAAATGTGGAAGAAAGGGTAGCAAATTGCAAAGTGATAGAATTTTGAACTTGGGCACCACCACAAACTGGTTTAGAAAAGAAAGATCCAGAACTTGTGTCCAGGCATTTTCTTAATTTTATTAGCATCAAAAACATCCTTGAATAAAAACCTTTCTGAAAATGGGGAGGAGGAACAGGCTCGATCACTTTCTTATACAACATATAATGAAGGGCAGGGGGAAAGAGAAGAGTCTGGTCTTGTGGATGAGGAGTTGCCTGCTGTAAAGGAGGAATTTCTTCCCACTGCCCTCTGTGACCTTTATGAATGATCTTTAGAACCCATTTTTCTGAAACTATCTGTTGCCAAAGACAGAAGTAGAGATTCAGGCTTTCTGGAAGGGAAAATGGACTTCCAGTGTGGGAGGGAGAAACAGATCCCTTAAATAGTCAATTTATCTTGTTGGACTATCCTTGGTTTTGGTGAGTTACTGTATTTTTTTGGAAAACCCTTACCATGTCTGCTTAAACATCAGTCTGTTGCTGAGACTGTTTTTTTTTTCTTGTCAAAATTGGATGGGGTGTTAGAGCATCACTTAGAAAATTTGGAAATGGAGGGTTGAAAACTCGTAGAGATTCCATTTATCAGCTTAGCCCCCTTTCATCACACTTTTTCATAACCTCTGTAGCCCAGGGACCAAAAACTAAATCTCTTTTCAAAAGAGAATTTAAAATCTCATTTTTTCACATCATCTGGGAGGTGCACAGAATATAGCCATGAAACCTCCTCAAAACAGTGTCAGTGGCCATACCACTAAAAGAAGTATTAAGAGAGTCATACACACACTTCAACAATGAGCTGTGACCTGTAAAATGCAAGAAATTAAAAAACTTAAAGATTTTTTTCTCCCAAGACTAACTGTAGACAAAACATTCCTCATAATTTCACAATTAGTTAGAATAAACATTTAGGATATGATCCTGACAACTTCTGAAAATCAAAGTTACAGAAGTATAAATTTTTCCCATACTTATTGTTTTCCCATCCTTGCCAGAAAGTGCAGCCTTGGAATTAACTAAATATTTAGTAGCAGTAGGATTAACTAACGCTATAGCTACTGGGTCAGGTTTGGGATGAGTGTATAAAAATTTTAAAAAGACTGAGGAACATTTTAGAAACCATCTGCCTCTTTAGGGGCAGCAGGCTGTCAGGAAAAATTTAGGCAGTGACACACACAGAGACACATACACACAGACAAACACACAGACACACACACTTTCCAAAGCTGATAGAACCGAATGAATGGGTCAGGGTTCTTGAAATTCATTTGTAACAGTTCATAGTATTTTCTGAGAGTGAGAGAACTTGGTGTTCTCCCACTGAAAACACTGGCACATTCTGGAAGTAGCTTTAGAGAAAGTGAAACCTCCACAGGGAAAATCAGATACTGTACTGTCCTCTGAGTCTGAATCAGAAATCTTAGGAGAAAACTTTGCATCTGTCACTACATCTTCCTGTCCAGATGCAAAATCTTGAATCTCTTCAGGAAAAGAGGCAACATTTTTTCTTTTACCAGAAACCATCTTATAAGAAGGATCAAAAGTTTGAATTAAACCCTGAGCCAGATCCAGCAAACTACTCCTGTCGAGACAAATTTGAGGGGAGAAGATAAAAATTTAGTTTTCTGTTTCTTTTTTACAGGAAAAAATGGGGCCACCTGAGTTGTTATTGGCAACAGCAGCTTCTCCAGGGATGAACATATCATTTTGACTAAAGAGGAAAGCTTTCCCTGTTCCCACTCCCTGGACCAACAAAAAAAAGACTCTCCATTGTCTACTGAGAGAACCCCAATTGCCACAAAGGGTGTGTCTAACCCCCAGTTCATAGCGGCTGTAGCAGCTACTCCAGAGGGATCGGGGCTACAAGAGGAGTGGTCTGAGGAACCAGCTTTGCCCACAGCAGAGTCACCCACCTGAGGCTGAGGCAAATTGCTAGCCTGCTGAGGTGGCAAAGACTGTTTGCCTTTTTCTTTCAGTGGCTGGAAGAAGGACCCATCATGGAACCAATAGTAGTTTGTTACAAGGTCAAGCCAAAACTTATGCATCTTTCCTGAGGAAAACAAGCAACATAAGATAGAAAAAATTTAAAATGATAGCACTGCTGTTCAAAACAAGGTGGATTCCACTTTAACTCAACAATGCCTTTATTATCCACAAGTTAAGCGCTTTCGGCCATGAACAACTGTGGCCTTCATCAGAACTAATTAACAACTTAAAAGAACATTCTTTTATATTTCCTCTAATTTAAAATACCCAATCAGACATAAGAACTTCTAAAAATGTTTTACTTATAAAAAACACCTTTAAAATACTATACATGTAAAAACAGAAGTAGAAATATAAAAAATATATGTGTATATATGTTTGTACATGGTAATACAATTTCTAAAACACCAATGATGCACTTTATTTGCACTTCTCATAACATCCTTTCCTACGCAGGACAACTTTGTAATTCACCCCAACATTAAGTCCTGGTGTATTATAAGCATTAAGCAATATTTGCCACTTCAATTCTTTATATTCCAATTCACCTTCTATGTCACCTTTAAAATCTAAGGGAACATTGTCAATTACTGCAAAAAATACTTTTTATCGCTGGAACACACTAACTTATGCTGATATAAAGCATTATTCAAATCCTTCCTCCTTATATCATAACAATGCTCATATATCCTCTTTTTCAACTGCCGATTTGTTTTTCCTATATAAAAAGCATCACAGGCTGAGCACTTCACTAAATATATCACATAAGTAGAAGCACAAGTGAACCTCCCTGGAATTTTCAATATCTTACTGTATGTACTAATCTCTGCGTACGGACCCTCTACTATGTAGCTACATACATTGCAGCCCATACATTTGTACATACCTCCTGTGTTGCTATGACTACCCCTTTGACTTCTTTCCAAAATCTCTTTAAAATGTTTTGCTTTTTTATTAATAAATATGGGTTCCATACCTGAAACTGATTTTAAATCACTGTTTACTGCTAAGATTCTCCAATTGTTTTTTATAATGTTTTTAATAGCTCCACTATCTACAGTGAAAACTAAGGGCATTGCCATAGACCAATCTTTATTATCTTCTTGTATATCATTGTTCTCGTCACTTACATCTGTCCTACTATTTTTGACAGATACCCTCTATGTTTTAACCTGGAATGTAACTCATCCACTAAACCATCCATTCTAGAAACATCAGTTGTGAGCTTCTTTAATCTAACCAACTGCCCTTTAACTACATTATGTTTAACATATGTGGGGTGCATACTGGAGTAATGTAGTAAGCTGTTACTTGCTACATTCTTATAACTAATCACCAAACTTAACTTTTGTGCCTCTATTTCTTTAAAAATTTCTAAATTCAAATAACTAACTTTGAAAATGTCCCAATTTGAAACAAAAGTCAAAAAGGATGTACTCCAATTCATTTTCTTAATGAATTCTTTCAATTCTAACTCTGTTCCCTTCCACAGAAAAAACAAATCATTAGTAAATCTATAACAACACAATATCTTGCTTGCACCTTCAATATTCGATAATATATGAGCCTCCCAATAAGCCATAACTAAACTGGCATAATTCAGGGCCATCTTTGCTCCCATTGCAACTCCCCTTGTTTGCAAAAAAAATACTTCTCTTCAAAAGCAAAATAATTATAAGATAAAATAGTATCTATGCATTCCATAATAAATTTACATTCTCCCACTTTAAATTGGTCACTGTTGATCAACATATTACCTACCCAGTCTAACCCTGCTTCATGTGGTATGCATGTGTAGAGTGATTGAACATCCACTGTGACCAACAAATCATCCTTATCCACCACCTGATTCCTAATTTTGCTTAAGAAATCAAAGAAGTCTCTAATAAAGGATTTTTTTGTACCAATTTTAGAAGAGCTCTATCAACAAATTTTGATATGGGTTCCATCTTTGATGCTTTCCCTGAAACTATAGGTCTAATAAGGTGGATTTTCCTCATTTTATGCACCTTCGGTATTCCAAAAACAATATCCTATTTTGGGTTTCAAAACATGAAAACATGCTATCATTGTTTCAGAAATAACTCCTCCTATTAAATTTCCCATGAGCCATGCATCAATGTGTTTGTATGCTTTAACAATATCTAATTTCGTAACTTTTTTGTATGACTGTTCATCCAACAAAAGACTACTTACACCTTTAATATAATTGACAGAATTTACAATGGGTCTATATTATAACATCGAAGTCTTACAACTTCAAATGTTATAATATCGACCCTATTCAGCAAACACTTGAAATAGCAAAGCTGCAGAACACCGTATACTTTCCTAGGGAAAGTATTCGGTGGGCCGTTTCTGCAGTTTCGCTATTTCCTCAACTGTGGAGCGAAGGTTACGGACCAGGTTAAGGTAAGTGTGTGAACAAAGGTGAGTGTGCGATAGGGATCTTAGGGTTAGGGAGCGGGTAAGGTGAGTGTGCGATAGGGAATTTAGGGTTAGGGACCGGGTAAGGTGAGTATGCGATATGGAATTTAGGGTTAGGGACCGGGTAGGGTGAGTGTGCGTTAGGGACTTTAGGGTTAGGGAGCAGGTAAGGTGAGTGTGCGATAGTTAGGGACCTTAGGGTTGGGTTAAGGTAAGTGGATAGTTAGTGGTGTATGTATGGTTTAGTGTAGGGTTTTGTGAAGTGTATGTGTGTGGATTATTTATTTTGGTGTGCTTGTGTTGTTTGTATGTTTGTCGGAACAGCAATTTTTTTTCCCTGGGAAAAAATTCACTGTTCTGACTGTTCGATTTTCTTGTGTTTTGATTGAATGGGTTCGATATTATAACATTCGAAGTTGTAAGACTTTGATGTTATAATATAGACCCTTTACAACAACCATGGAACACCCCTTGTCTGCCCGCATCACTTTAATAGAATTATCATTTTTAACAGACAAAAAAACATGCACGCTCCATGCGAGATGTATTATATTTCCCACCCCTTTTTTTATTTAACAGATGTCTAATTTCCACCTCACAAATGTCCTCAAAAGCTTTAATATTGGAATTGAGGGGTGGATTGTAAACACTAGGCACCACAAAGTCACTATTTTTCCTTTGCTCACTGTTGCCAAAAATCAGTCTCAAGTTCAACTTCCGAGTATAACCCTTCAAATCAATAATGGTTTGTACAATGTCAGACCTTCTTGAAGGAATAAATGAAAACCCCTTACTCAAAACTCTTATTTCTTGCTCAGTCATATTCCTAGATGACAAGCTAAAAACTTTAAACATGATGGGCATTACCTGGGGTTGTTGTTCCACTGCTGTGTTCTCCCCTGTTGAAATAACGGGTAAAAATCAATCTGATGTGAGGTTTCCACTACTGCAGTCCAAGTCTGATCATTTTGACTGACCATATTCCTCCATTGAGGAACCTCCACCATTTCTCCCATTCCATTGTTTCAATGCCTGTCCTGCATGTTTTTTCTCTCCTCCAATCTCTTGGAATGACAAGGGGACAAAAAAGGCGTATTATCTTATGCATACTTTCCTTTCACATGACCACGATCGTCCTCCCTAGTCCGATTGTGCTTGAACTGGATGTGCTGACGCACTTCCCCTTCGGGCTTCCCTGGGTGGTGTTATTTGCTCTTAAGGTGGAACTGCTTCTGTTGCTGCTATTTTTATTTGAATGCCACTCACGATCCCTTTGTATCTTCTTTTCTTTCTTCTTTCTTAGGACATCACTAAGCTTTTCTACTTTGGGTTGGATTTGGTGCAATGCTGCATTGATTTTTTGTACTGTTGCAGCTAAACTTAATTTGTCCAACAGACCATCAATCCATCTCCCAAGCCTGACTTCCTCTTTTTCTTGATGTTCCTTAATTAAAGCAAGGAAAGCCAAACCTGTTTCCTCACAAATAACGTCCCATTTATTTAAGTTTCACTGTACATTCCACTCGGTTTGTTCACCACTTGCAATCCCTTTCATACTCGTTTTGCTTCTAAACAAAACTTGAAATACAATATGTCCTACTGCAAACGCTTATGTTTGAACAAAGAGGTTTCCAAATCTTTGAGAAGCCAATCCCTGTTTAAAACCACTCTGGGAATATTTTCAGGTACTGAAAAAAGCTCCACTGCTTCTTCATTACTAACCCCCGGAGCGGACATTAAATCTTTAACCTTAAGCCTCCATGTATTATTGCTCTCACTCAGTCGATAAGGTAGTTCCACTTTCACAGACCTCTCTGGACTCTGAGAATCCATAGGGTTGCGATGCACACTCAATTCAAATAAGCTTTCCCCTCCTACAGTGGCTTCACCTTGAGACATAACTGATTGCAAACATAACAAAATAACAAAAAAATAAGTTATGTCTCAATGTTTAGTGCAACAAAATGAAAATTGAAAATGATAACACTGCTGTTCAAAACACGGTAGCCTCCATTTTATATCAACAATGCCTTTATTACCCAGCGCTTTGGGACATGAACAACTGTGGCTTTCATCAGAATTTAAAAGAACATTCAGAAAAAAATTTAAAGTTGTTAAAAGTCACTTTATTCCACAAAAAAAGTAAAAATAATTTTAATCCACTTTGGCATTCCCAGAATGTAAAATAAACAATTTCACCACAGAAAAAAAATGTTCAACTACTTAAAACAAGGTTTAAAACTGAAAGGAGAAAAATGCACTCCAGTTTAAAAGTACAGTTAAGTCTCAAGACAATCTGTTGAAACATAAACTTCTATCGTAAAAATAACTTTCTTGAGCAGGAAGGTTTAATAAAATAATTTTTAAGTGGAAGGTTTTTCTGTCAAGGGAACTGATCTGCCAAGCAAAGGAACAGCACAAGCCTACTGTCAATCCTCAAAAGCAAACAGAGGCATGCTCTCTTCAATGGCAGACAGCTCTGAAGGGCTTGGCACCTAAACTTGTCTTTTAGGCAGTTCAGCTTGAGCTGTCTAATGGTTTGAGTGCATGAAAGGTACCATGAAGCAAGGTGCATGAAAGCTGGCTGGCTGGCTGTTATATCCTTGGCAGGATGTAAATCATATAGATCAATATGACAAACATCTGTAGACTACACACCCCACATTATGTCATTAATGTTTAGAAGGACACTGAAAAGATTGAAGAAATAACTATGTAAAAGGTTTTTATTCTCAATAATATTTGTACAAAAATGTCACTATACAAAGTTTGTTTCATATCACAAACCGTTCTGTATGGTATACAGTCAGAGGTATTTTAAATGTGAGATGGCGGAGTTTTTATTAGTGACATATATATGCTAGTGATATTAAAACACAAAGTACTTTTTAGAAGTTGTAATGTACCAGGCTTTAAACTGCAACAAGGCAAGAAAATCTGGAAATAAGTAAGTAAAAATTAATATAATGTTGTGATCTTGGGCTATTTGGGGTGTGTAGAAGTGCAATGATCGCATGTAGCATTAAAAGATGATAATTTCCCTCTGTTTTTGTAGAAATGGATACCTATACTAATCATCTTCAGTTAAGATATAGATGAGGCCTTTTAAGGAATCAAGCTTGAATAGCAAAAGAAAATGATAAAAAAACATGAAAATGGCAGTTCTTTCTGACATAAGTTACTTTTTTTCAATTAACTCGTGCTTTAATTTGGAGACAAAGAACCCATGGGTGCAAGCAATTAATGATGTGAGGTTTGAACAGCATGCTCTTACTGAATTTTACAAGCTCTTTATTGCATTAGTGAGTTACTAGTTTAAATTAACAACTACTTTTAGTTGCAGATAAGTAGCCTGCAGGTGACAAGCAATTAACTGTAAGAGGTCTGAATAGTGTATTCTGAGTTAAGTCTACAAAGCACAACATAAGTAACTTTTATAGGTACATTGGCAGTGAAAAATAAATGAAGTCTGAAACAGAGTGAAGTGAAAAGGTTATCATCAAGTAGTTGCACCCATCAGCCTTAGTACTTTAATGCATTAAATATAACAGCACACAATTTAGTTTACTTAAGAGTGGTTTGCGCACATTTATTTTCTTAAGACTTAAAGTTAATGTTCATCGAAAACATGCATGTGTTTTTTCACATCTGAGAGGGGACTAGAGGTAAGTAACACAGACTCTAACACTGTATACTTTAACTTTAGAATATGTAATGCCAGTGGGAGCTGTTGCTGATGTGGTACAACTGCTCCTCTTTGGAAGGTAAAACAAAAGTTATGTATTTACCATAATGATAGATCTGGGTTGTCTGCGCCCATACTTCCGCAAAGGCTGGGTCTTCAGAACCAACCTTGGATCCGTCTTTGGCCACTTGAGACTTTGTATTCTAAGCTCAGGCTCCTTTCCTTAACCATAGTCCCCTGCAAAACCCAACATCACCTCAAATCGAGTTCGCTCAAGAACATTGACAACTTCATATGGTAATAATGATAAAAAAAAATGCTATAAAGGATTATGCCAAGGTAATATAAATGCTCAAAGGCTGATGCAGACTTAAAAAGTGCACCTGAAGAGCCTTCAAAATAGGTCAGTCCAGTCATACCAGGATAAAGGAACAATGAATTCCATAATTAGGCATGGGAATAAAGGGGAGGAAGTTAAGAAATGATGGAAGTAGTCAACACAGATCTATCACTATGGTAAGTATATATATTTCATATCTCGTGTTGTCTTTTCCATCCATTCCTCAAAGGATGGGACAGAGTCCCAGCTAATATAACACTTGGGTGGATTTATTTTAGAGGACAGCTGAACTAAAGGTTATCCTGCCTCTAGAGGGTAAATCCAGTTTTTAATGGGATACAAAGGTGACAGCTGTGCAAATGTCAACAGGTGTGCTGGAAATGAAAGCAGTAGAGGTTGCCACAGATCTACTAGATTCAGCTTTGATGGGTTTAGGCAAGGGTAAACCTTTTTCTTTGTATACATGTCTAGTGCAAGCAGACAACCATGTTAACACAAAGTGACTTTAAAAACTCCATGACCCAGTTTATTTGCTGAAAAGGAGACAAAAAGATGATTAGACGTTCTGAATGCTTTCGTACAGAGAATGTAAAAATGGAGCTGTCTATGAACATCCAAAAAATATAGCATGTATTCTCCTTTCTTATAAAAGTTTAGGAAGAAAACTAAAATGTTAATGTTCTGATTTAAATTGGCCTCGGTAGCTATCTGGTAAAAAAAGAAAGATTGGTTTGAAGGGAAACTCTCTCCTTATAAAAGATAATGTACAGACGTTTACATGAAAGGGCACAGAGTTCTGATACCCTCCTAGCAAAAGTAACTGCCACTATAAATAACATTTTCCATGTTAGACACTGGAGATCCACCTTGGCTGCTGGTTCAAATGGCTTAGTTGGTGCTTGAAGTAAAATAAATAATAATATCCCAAGTAGGAGTAGGATCTCTAAGAGGAAGTCTGAGTAAAGGTATCTCTCACAAAGGCCTTAGATAATCTAAGAGAGGCAGCTGGGAACTGATTCTCTTCAGTTTGGAAACTAGAAATAGCTGATAACTGGACTTTGATAGTAGAATAGCTGGCACCATCCTGAAAAAGACAGGCTAGGAAGTCTAAGACCACAGGTAAGGGTGGTAAGAAAGAGTTTAAATTCCTTTGACTAGCCCAAATAGAAAATCTTTTAAATTTGCTTTTGTAAATTTTTCTAGTATATGATGTCTGGGATGAAGTAAAATGTGAATCACTTGGTAAGAAAGCCTGGACTGACTAGCCATCACTGGAAGTGGAGAAACCAAGCAGTTAGTCTGAGTGCTCGAATGTCCAGAAGAGGTAGGCCAGATGGGTGGGAAATGAGATCCGGGCTGGGATCCAGCACCCATGGAGGGTGCTTTAGATGCAGCCAGAGGTAGGGGAACCAAACTTGTTGAGGACAAAAGGGGACAATGAGGATCACAGTGACCTTCCTCTCTAATACTTTCTGAAGAAATTTTGGGATGAGAGGAGTTGAAGGGAAGGTGTAAAGGAGACCAGGATGCCAAGTGTGGATTAGGGCATCCCTGGGTGACTCCTCCTCTGGCGGGATCAAGGCAAAAAACCTGCTGCATTTGGTTTTGTGGGGAGAAGCAAAAACATTGCAGCATGGCTGACACCAGTGCTGGAAGAACTGTTCTGCCACCTTTTGATTGAGGGACCAGTTGTGAGGCAGAAGGATGGATCTGCTTACACTGTCTGCTAGTACACTGGACCTCCCCAGAATGTGTGCTGCTAGAAGAAAACAATGGCTTTTTGGCATAACAGGTAAGAGCAGGTTCCCCATTGAATGGTGATGACCTGACTACAAACATGTTGTTGGTTTAATAGCTATTAGACCTTGAAGTAGTGAGTCATGGAAGGCCTGCAATGCTAGCAGAACTGCCCTCATCTCTAGAATGTTGAAGTGGAGACGTGCCTTGGAGGGGGACCAGGTGCCTTGGACTGTCCTTCCCCTGCAGTGCCTCCACACCCCAACTGGGAAGCGTTCATGATCACAGTGACTCTGGGTTGGGGGAAATACAAATGGGAGACCTGGGAGTACCATAGGAGATTCGAACCACCAGCAGATGTATGTCCTGCAAATGTGCATCATATGCATTTGGAAAGACACAGATTAGTGCCTGATGGATCACTGCACTGTAAAGTCCACTGAAGAACTCACGTGGTATCTGCCAGGGTGCAAACATCAAACCCAGTATAAGAAGAACTATTCTCACTTTTGGTTTCTGAGATGAAAAAAATGACTTGAACATGACTGTAAAGTGTGGACAACTTGCTCTGTGTAAGTTTCTCTATTTGATGAATAGTGTCCAGGTATGATCTTACGAACTCTATTATCTATATGGGATGGAATTTGGACTTTTCCTTGTTTACTGTTATGCCTAATACTGAACAAATTCACAGCAAAGAGTTTCTTGCTTGGGTAAGTAGATTCCTGGTGCGGGCAAAAATGAGATAGTCATTCAGATATGGGAACACCCAGTACCCTTGCAACCTGAGGTACACTGCTATCACTGCCATGCACTTAGTGAATACCAGGGGAGTTATGCTGAGGCCAAAGGGCAGGACTCTGTACTAGAAGTGACTGGCTTCCAGCCAAAAGTGGAGAAACCTTCCTGATCACCTGTCCATCTTGATATGGTAGTATGCATACTATATGTTCATAGGTTCATAGGTTGGTACTAGGCTATCTGCCCAAGGGCATTTATAAGCGTAGCCAGAGTGTCGGCTTACGCCACCCCATTGATTAATTAACTGATCCTCTGTCAAGCAGAGCCAATGAAGTGATCCCAGGGGCGTATTTTCTGTTACCCATCCACTCGTCAAGGTTTCTCTTGAAGATTGTTAGTGAGGGGCTCTGCCTGATTTAGTTTGGAATTTTGTTCCAAAGCATGGGGAGTCTCTGAAAGGAATCTATCCCTACAGCATGTTCTATTTATTGTTGTGGCAATGTTTAGCTCACTAGAGCGTGTGGCTTGCAGTGACTTGGGGATTTCTTTAGACGGAGCATGTCCATCAATTTGGAGTTGGACATGGCTTTGTAAATCAGGCAGAGATAACCTCTGAGTAAGTGATATGCCACTGAGTATAGCCAGAGTTTTTTCAGTCGAGCTGCATAGGACATAGCCAGTAATTCTCTTGGTGAGGTACTTTTGTGGTCTTTCCAGCTTTTGGAAGTGTCTTGTGAGGTACATCCCAAATGGGGCATTGTACTCTATGATGGGTCTAATGAGTGACGAGTAGAGGGGGAACTATAACCTCTTTATTTCTAGATGTGAACCCTTTAGTAATTAGATGGGCCACATAGGATTTCCTAACTACTTTGGCAATATGATTGTCAAAGGAGAGATTACTATCTACCTGGGTCACCAGATCTCTTATTACCTCTTCTGTATTAAGGGGGCTGCCACCTATGTGGTAATTCGTGGGTGATTTGTTTTTCCCAAATGGGATGACTATGCATTTTTTGGCATTTAGCTCGAGGCCATGACTTTGACACCAGGTGTCCGTCTCAGTAAGGCCCTTTTGGAGGATGTCCGTGTCAGCCGGAGAGTCAATTACGGCTCCCAGTTTGCGGTCATCGACGAACTTGGTTAGCCATAGTCCTGTATTTGCCTGTACTTCTTAGAAGTATATGTCAAACAGTAGGGGCCCCACGACCAAGCCTTGCGAGACACCACTTGTGACTGGTTTAGAGTCGGACCTTGAGCCCGCTATTCTTACTGTATGAGTTCTGTCTGTAAGCCAGTTGGCAACCCATCTCGTGACATAGGGGTTTATGTTCAGGCTGGTGAGTTTTTCTGTAATACCAGAGTGGGGAATGGTGTTGAAAGCCTTGGCGAGGTCAAGGTAGGCTGTGTGAACCACCTTTCCCTCATCTATGGCCTTGGTGATGGTCTTGAAGAAGTCAATCTGGTTTAGTAGGCATGATCTGCCATTAACAACAAAGCTGAACTAGGTCAGGTCAAGTGTTTGGAGGTTCCCAATGTCTTTGTTAATGAGTTCCATGATGATGCGCTCCATAGCCTTGCGACCAGGCTAGTCAGGCTTATGGGGCGATAGTTACAAGGGTTAGTTGTGGCCCCTCCTTTGTGGAGAACACATCCGATCATTCATTCTCAGTAATTGAAAAATGGTTTAAACAGTGACCAACTAGAACTTTGATTGCTTGACATTTTGGCTGACATAGAGGAGGTCCAAAATTGGTCTGAGGTCCCTGGTCTTTTTTGGCACTAAAAAGAATCCTGAGTAAGTCCTGGATCCTGGTTGGTCTGGTGGGACCTCTTGGATGACTTGCTTCTTTGGCAGCTTTTGACTTTCTTTGAATGCTGTTGGTCTTTGAGAGGGTGGAACATTTGGCAACTTCTATGAGTTTGGGTATGGGACAAAAAGGGAATGTAATACCCTCTGGTTATTATCCTCTGCACCCACTTGTAATTCATGATGAACACCTAGGCTGTAGGATGCAGGGAGTGGCACCCCCCCTGACTTCCTCCAGAGAATGGCAGTTGGGCAATCCTTCAAGAATGCTGGTAAGGCCTCTCAGTGAACAGACTTCTGAAGGCTTGGTTTTACAGCTCACCTTTGCCTTTTGGGCAACATCCATTATCAGAATCCCCCCCCCAACTTGGGGAGGTCTGTCTCCAAAAAATGTCAGGAGAGAATCCTTAGGATTCTGGAACCATAGTTTCGGATTCCTTTTCTGGTTCCTGGGAAGAAAAATCTTGGGGGGGTAAAGAACTATACTCCAATGGCAGAAAGGGTCTTTCCATTTTGCTCACTTCTGGTCACTGTTTCCTTCCCCTTAGGCCCAAACAGTGTTGCGCCATCAAATGGAGCATTAGTAAAGGACATCATGAAGTGCTCTACAAAGTGACATAACCACATCCAGGCATGTCTCCTAATAGTAATGCTCGTGCCTGTGGCTCCCAAAGTGCTTTCAGCAGCATTAGAAATAAGATGTATTGAGACACTGGACAGCAACTATAGGGTGGCTAACTGAGAGTTCAAGTCTTTTCTTGTCTTCTACAGATATAGACTCAGAGAGGGACCTGGATATTTCCATGGTCAAATCCCTCTAAAGTCCTGCAATGTTTGTCATGTTATTCAGTACCCTTAGAGTGAAGGTAGCTAAAGAGTTAAGTCCACTTACCAAACCTGTCCAGCGTCCTTGACTCCCTGTTAGAGGGATAGACAAAAGTGTTTTCCTTTGCAAGCTCTTATTTGTTGACTGCTACCACTACAACAGAATCCACGGCTGGCCCCTTGCTCCAATGTTGTTGATCTTTCTGGGAGACCACATACTTATATGGCTTATGGGGCATTGGTTCAGCCATATCTGGCTCCTTCCAAGCCCACTTAAAGATGAAATTCACCATCTCATCAGCTAAGCTAGATCCAAAGGCCTTGAAGAACACTGATCCCTCTTGGAAGTAGGTGCCATTGGACCACGCACCTTTCTGTCTCAGAAGTTCAAGATTTTTCCCAAATGAGACATCCTCAAGGGGGTCTATTCTCTGTGAGAGACTCGGGGGGGGGGGGTAGTCTGCATGCTTCCTGTTACATGTGTAATTCCAAGAAGCTTCCCCAGTGGGGTGTTTCCGAGAAGACTCAGAAGAAATTTGCAAGTCCCCTATATAGACGGACTCAAGAATCGATGGGTCCAGCTGCCCCAAGTGCACTGGATGAGAAGGACCAGGACCCAAGGATGCTCTCTGAGGATGGGTGCTGCTGATCTAGAAAAAGTAGGCTGCATCTCTGATCAGGAGAGTGCTCTCTTGACAGCCTCAAATGGCGAAGCCAAAGAAGACCTCGAGATCTGTCTGGTACGAGCTGAAGCCACTTCTCCAAGCAAAACTCAGAACTCCCCTTGGCTCAAATCTAAGGCTGATGCCAGTGTTGAGCTATCCAGCACTGAGGCTCCAAAGGGATGGAATGGCTTCGACACCCTCAGAGTCAAGCCTGTTGCCCTGGATCTGGTGCTGAAGCTTCAGATCCAGGATCCTTCTGGCTCCAATGGTACTGGAGCTGTATGAGTCAGAGATGGTGCCAGAACAGAAGATAGCCAGATCTTCATGGACAAGCTTTGGCAAGTACTCAGATCTATAATGCCAGAGTCTGATAAATGGACTGGGGTAGGAGCTACTACAGGATAATTGGCAGGATACATAACACCCAAGTCCATCAACACCTGGAGCCGGGAAGTCCCCCAACCAAATCTGGGTCCTTAGAAATTTCTTCATCATGCAGTCAACATCTGATTCAGAAATGCTCTTGGCTGACCAAAATGATGGCAGGAGGGAAGTGGTGGAAGGAAGTCTCAATGCCCAATGACTAACCCAGCCCCTCCTGAAGAAAGGGTGATCAAAGCCGAGGAGAAACTGTTCCAGCAAAAAATGTGACTCTTGAAGAGGAGGAGTCTTGGATCTAATGAGGATAGGCTCAGAAAAAAGTGATGGATACAAAGACTTGAAGGATTTAGGAGTCAGAGCTGAGGAAGCAAGAAAGAATGAAGACAAACTAATTAAAACACGAGTAACCCAAAACACCAAAAGTCACGAATCCTTGATGCTCCACACTAGATATTAAAACAAGGCACTCAGAAACATAAAGTTTCTGAAATAAAGAAAGAATGAAGACCGATCTGGGGAGCACTTTCTTGATTCCTTAGTCTTCTCCTTAGGCCCAGTCACTTTGTTTCCTTTAGATTTGTCCAAAGACATTTTTGAAGGGGAAGCTCCAGTATCACCATGCGGAGATTTAGACAATTCTCCTGCAGTGGCAGGGAGAAGCTCCTTGAGAATAACTTTGTTCTTTTCTCTCCAGTACTGCTGGGTACCAAAGGCTGTGCATATGGCACACTGTTCATCCAAATAAGTGGCCCCAAAGCAGTATACTCATTTTGAGTGTGCATCCAAGTTAAAACCAGAATGTTTCTCAGCCATAACTGAAAATCTCACAAAAAACTGAGAAACAATAAAACAATTGCCAAAAGGGCAGAACAGAATATAAAGATAAAGTTTTTTAGTTAGAAAGAAAGAAAGATGGTGCCGAGGCATAAAGAAGTGCGAGGAAAAATGGAAATCCTTATAAAGTCCTATATAAAACAACTATAATGGAGAGGTAGGGAATTTAGATAGTAAGAAACGCGTAATCAAAGAAAGCGGTATAAGAGAGACTGGGTAACAATGAAAAATTCTCTTACAAGCTTTCATCTACACCTGAGCAAGGAGATTGGTGCCTGTCTCCAACAAGCACCAAACAAGGTCTGAGGTAATGTTAGCCTTTGCAGGAGGTTATGGGAAAGGAGAAAAGCCTAAGTTTGGGATCCAAAGTCTTGAGTGGTTGAAGATGGATCCAAGGTCAGATCTGAAGACCCATCCGTTGAGGAATGGATGGAAGAGACAACATCAGAGCTTCCATTTTGGAAAGTGTACATAGTTTTGCATGTTTGCTTTGAGTTAAGAGGGAGCGGGTTGAAAATCTATTTAGATTTTGTTTCTTGACTATTTTTTATTGAAACAAAGAGTCTGGGAAACTGCAACATGGGTTAAACCGAGATAAGAAAAAGCAACTACACAAACATTAGTGTGTACATGTAAGCTGCATCTTGGAAATACATACTCAAAAGGACTGTCATGTATAAAGCTGGGTGTAATAGTTTTTACTAGAATGTGTTTGTTGTCTGTCAAAGTTTAACATGGGAAGTAAACTGCCTTACATGTATAGAGAAAAAGCAGAGTACTAAATTGCATTAAGAAGTGTAGTGTACAAATAGCAATCTTACCAGAGACTACTCTGGATAGAAATAAGCCTGTGAATTTGAAAAAGATTTCAGGGTGGATATTTGGCAGAATATTAAGAAAAGGTAAGTAAAAAGTACTGGTTACAAGACAGGCTTCAATAGTGACAGAACAGGAAAAAAAGGAAATGGTAGATTTGTAGTGGTAAGGGGTTACTAGCAGGAGAAAAGGATTATGCTAGCATGTATTTAAATTCCACTTAAAACTACTATTTTGGAGCTTAGGGCAATTTTGGGAGAAATAATGAGCTTTCACAGTAGGGTATATTATTTATGGGTGGGGACTGGACCCTGATTTGCAACTGTAAGGATGTATTGGGGACCTGCAATGGAAAATGTAACAAAAGAGGGTAGATTCTGATTTTTGAAAAAGTGTATGAGAATATTTCTTACAAAAGATATGGATTCAGGAACAAAGCCAGAATTTTCATATTATTTACTAAGATAAATAACTGGGCTACACTGGATAGAAATAATGGTAGCATATATATTTAAATGAAATTAAAGCTTTGAAACCCATCTAAAATCGACATCCAATCTTGCACCAATAAAAACAATATAAAGATGCAGGGTAATGACGCAAAAATGAGACACTGGTGTTTTCCTATTTATCTGTTCAACAGGAAGGAATTTAAAGAAGGGGTAGTGCAAATAAATCTCAACAGCACTCCTCACCCAAAATTCCCTACAGAATCCTGCCACCTTTGACAAACTTCAAAGCTCTAACACAGGCATTTTCAACTTAAAATCTGTCTCTACTTCCTATATATAAAATTATTACACAAACTTAAGCCCTGCTCACCCTCTGTAGACAATCTCCCATATGAATAGCTAATGATTGCTGCCCCTTCTATTGCCCACCTAGTCTTTATCTTGATCAAACGATCCATTCGTGAGTCATATGTCTCATCTCCCTGGATACAAATTTTACATCATTCCTCGTCATAAAGCGGGAAACTCCATTGAAATATACTTTAGACCAATTGCAATCGTGTCCTCTCTTTCCAAGATCTTAGAAAAATGTATTCATAAACAACTTTTGCAATACTTATTCCAAGAAAATCTATTAATTTCTACTGAATATGGCTTTCGCCCAGATCATAACACAACAATTGCTCTTGCTGCCTTTTTAGACCATGTCATTAAAGCCAGAGATAAAAGCAATTCCCTCTATTTAGCTCTCTCTAAAGCTTTCAATACAGTCTCACATACCAAACTTCTCTTAAAAATGTCTGCTTTAGGCGTTTCCAGTACAACAGTCACTTGGTTCTCTAGCTGCCTATCTAAACAGCTACAATCAGTTAAATGGCTAATACAGGTATCCCACAAGGCTCCATACTTGGCCCTCTCCTTTTTAACATATTTATAAATGATATACATATATTCTCACAAGAAGGTACACTTATACAGATGACTCCACTGTCATTTGTTCATCTAATAGTCCTTCCCAGTTACAATCACCCAGCAGGCTTTCAACTCATTGAAAACTGGCTCAGTGAAATCAGCTTTTCCTAAATCCAAATAAAATAAAACTCTTATTTATCCCCAAATCCCAAACATACATAAAAGACACCTTCAAAACATTTTCTCTCAACAATTTTGAAACTGAAGTTGTACCTCACACAAAGTTACTTGGTGTCATAATAGATGATTAATTGAAATTTGATCTTCATATTCAAAAGTGCATTAAAACAACACATCAAAAACTGGGCAAGCTCTATAGATCGAAAAGATTCCTTACCAATGCCTAAAGAGTTACTCTAGCCAATACATACATCCTTCCTTTGCTACTATATGCCTCATCCATTTTCGCCAATATTCACATCAATCTGAGTTCTGCTGTAACAATGTAGCTAGATTTGCAGACAATCATTCATACAACTCCCTCCATCCTCGGATATTCAAACTGGCTTGCGTTACCTCACTACCTCAAGTTCACCCAACTACCCTTGCTCATAAAATGTTAATAAAATTCTCATCCTGCCCAACAACCAGCACCATTCTTAACCATTACCTCCATAATCGCCCTCTTCCCTCATCTGAGAAACACTTCCTTGATATCCATAAACGGAAAAAATCTGTCGGTCACTGCCTATATTCCTACTCAGTAACCAAGATCTGGAACAGTATTCCTACAGATATTAGAGCAATGCCATGTAGTCACATATTCAAACAATCTCTAAAGAGATTTCTCCTTAACTCCTGGCTCTATAAATGTCTTACACCAGGCTGACACTACCCGTCTGTTATGCCTTCCTTCTCTTCCTTTCCTCTCCCCTCTCTTCCTTCTCTTTCCCTTGCTGATGTTCTTCATGTTTCACTGTTGCAGTCATTACACTTGGGTTATCTGCTTGCAGGTAGCCCTCAGTCAGCCTGATTAACAAAGTCTTGGGTCCTGCATCGGCTGCTGTCCATTCTTCCATGACGTCAGGTCATCACGGATATAAAACATGCAGCCAATGCCATTACATCAGTCTTTCTTGCAGTGCAGTGCCTGAAGCAGAAGCAGTTCGCAAGTGCTGTTCGGCCAACTCTTGAAATTTTCGTTTTTGAGTTTTAGAACCGAAGTCTTCAACTAAAGCTAAGTACCCCATTGGGGAAACTTTTTCTTGCTCCTTACCGATGTCAGTAAAAGTTAATAATTGCATTACTTGTGTAAAGCAAATACTTCATAAAGATTTTCATTTGTACTGTATTCCTTGCCTAGGCCCTGACCACAACGTACCTTGCTGCCGGTTTTGTGCTTTATTTAATCAGTGCACTATCCACCGTCGGTATATTTTCACCTCTACATATTTCGGTTCTCGGTTTAATTATCCAGAAATTTCATCGGTTAGCCATCCGACTACCGGGATTCTGAAAAAATGCAAAGATAAAGACAGACAGGCCACCAAGGTCCAAAACTGCCGACGACACTTCTCCTAAGCCAATCGCCAGTTCGCCGGTACTCAGTGAGGCGCTTTCGCAGCCCCTGATACCTGCTACTTCTGATTCTCATGCCTCTACTGAGACCTATTCAGAGTCCGGTATGCCACGAGATGCTTCAACTATGGAACCCGCGGATGTCTTTACCTTGGATGGTTCCGGAGCCGCTCTGCAGGCACTGGCTTCTGAGGGTGTATTCAGGCCTACAGACTTGCATATTAAACCGCCGCCTTCTTTACTTAGGCCTAAAGCTCGATCCATGTCTAAAAAACTGATGCCCAGGCCACATGCTCAGGCCTCTAGGCCTAAAAAAACAAATAATAAGAATGGCTGAAGATCTAATAACTCTAATCAGGGGTAGCCAACTCCTCCCTTCTAAGAGGCTTAGGACTGAAGTTGATTATGAATCTTCTGACCGGGATTCTGTTTTTTCTGACTCTTCTGATGATCTGGATTTGCCCTTACCTACTTATGAGGATTCTGATGCAGAGGACTCTATTCCCTCTGCTTTCCCTCCTGAGGATTTTTCTTTTGGGGAAACCTTACATACTCTAAGAGAGCATTTCCACTGGGAAAGCCAAGATTTTTCTGATTCAAAAAAGAGGCTTACGGATTTCCTTCTCCTACCTCAGCATAGGCATTTAGCTATTGCTCCTGTACTAGACATTGTTGATGATGCTTTCTCTGAATCAAGTTTGGCCCCTGATTCCCTGCCTCCTGCTCCCAGAAAACCTGACAGATACTACAGGATCCCGGAGTCCCACAAGTTCCCTTTCAAAAATCCCATTGCAGATTCAGAGACTATTTCACAGTGGCCCAAGGGCATTGAGGCTTCTACTGCTAAAAATCCTACCCCTTCTGACAGATACTCCAGGACACTGGAAAAATGGGGTAAGAAGGTTTACACTTCTGCAACCTTGGCCATTAGGGCTTTAAACTGCCAGTTTCATACGTTAAAATATCAGCAACATGTTACTGGACTGCTTAAACAGAAAATGATGTTGATTCCTTACTGTGTGGAAAATAAAGAATTACAGGATTTAATGCATTCTGCAGAACAAGTTGGAAAACATACTTTGCAATGTGGTTTTGATTCATTAGAGGCCTCTTGCAGGGCTGCTGTTACTGGGTCTGTGCTCTGAAGGTATGCTTGGCTTAAGGAGCAATCTTTGCTTGATCATGTTAAAGTTAATTGTTGGATGCTCCTTTAAATCAGGACTGCCTGTTTGGCAACAAGGCTGAGGAAGTTCTTAAAAAGATGGAAGATAAAGCTAAATCTATGCAAACTGCTAAAGACTTTTTTTACAAGTTCAGCCTCCTAGATTTAGTAGGCACTGGCCCTCTAAGAACTGGCCCTTTCCAGCCCCTTTCAGGTCTTCTCAAGTCAAACCCAGACACAGCAAAACCCCCAGGTTTCAGTCCCAGGGGACTCAAAGAACTAAGCAGTGGAGAGCCTCCACTTCCACGTCTGGGAATAATAAGACCTCCCCCCATGGTAAACTGTCTCAATGATTTCCTTCTAAAATTTCCAAGCACTTATCAACTGATTGCCACTTTGGGGGGGAAAGACTGCTCTTCATGCAAAGAATTGGGAACTCATTACCCAGGAGAAATGGGTTTTAAATATAGTGTCCCAGGAATACATATTTCACTTCCACACGTTGCCAACACCAACTGGGTGGCTGGACCTACCCCCAAATCAGTAGGCAGAGGCCCAAAAACAAGTACTTTCTCTCTTAAGCATGGGGGCTATTCAACTGGTACCAGAAGAGGAAAAGGGACAAGGTTTCTACTCAAGACTTTTCCTGGTACCCAGAAAAGACAATTCATGGTGTCCTATCCTGGACATGTCTAACTCTAAACACCTTTTATGGAGATTCCAAAATTAAAGATGCCGACTCCTCACCAATTACTTCCTATGTTAGGCGAAGATGCCTGGTTGGCAACACTAGATTTAAAAGAAGCATACCTGCACACCCCAATCAGGGAATCTTGCAGAAGATACCTACGCTTCAAAGCAGGCTACATGCGTTATCAGTTCTCTGCACTGCCCTTTGGCTTATCTACTGTGCCCAGGGTATTCACAAAGTGCCTAGCTCCAGTTATTGCGTTTTGCAAGCAAAGAAATATTCAAATATACCCATACCTGGACGATTGTCTAATTCATGCAGAAATCCAGGACATACTTTTGAATCATCTAGCCTTTGTAAAAATAGTTCTAACTTGTCTGGGGTGCACCATAAACGAAAAGAAATCACACCTGGTACCCTGTCAACAAATTATATTCCTGGAAGCAAGCTTGAATACAACTTCCCAGATGGCTTACCTCACCCCAGAAAAGCAAATTCATTTGACAACCTACTTCAAACAAGTGGCCACAAAAACCCTGCTATCTGCAAGACAAATACTGCAAGCCTTGGGGTTCATGACCTCCTGCATTCTTCTAATTCCATATGCAAGACTGCATATGAGGAAACTACAGTGGTATCTAAAAAGCCTATGGTGTTAACATTCTCATAACCTAGAAACAATGATTCCTATCATACCTTGCCTACGCTTAGAGTTCCTTTGGTGGGCAGAGGCCTGCCACCAAAACAAGGGACTTCCTTTCACACCACCCCCTGCCACCCAAACCATAACAACAGATGCATCAGGCTATGCATGCGGAGCTCACCTGGCAGGGAAGTACATTCAGGGCAAATGGAACCCAAGTCAAGTGCACCTGCAAATCAATCAAAAAGAAATGTTAGCTGTACAGAATGCTCTGACAGCCTTCAAGGACCGCATTCTTCCAGGACAACTAATGGTAAAGCCGGACAACACCACTGTTATGTGGTACATAAACAAGCAGGGGGGGTACACATTCTTACCCCCTCTGCAGACTAGCCATGGCATTGTGGAACACAGCCTTGAGCTACCAAGTGCACCTACAAGCTCACTTCCTGCCAGGAAAATGAAATACACTGACAGGCGGACTAAGCAGAAACCTCATGGACCCACACAAGTGGAAACTGGAACCAAGAATTTTCAACATGTTGACAAGCAAAGGAGGAGCCCAGATATAGACCTGTTTGCTTCTCCCCAGAACTACCAATTGGACAAATTTTGCACAAGGACTCCCCACAAACAAGCCTGGAAAGTGGATGCTCTGTCCTTCAGCTGGAAAAACCTATCAGTCTATGCCTTCCCCCCCTCTGCCTCTGCTCTCCAAAGTACTACTAAAAATCAAACAGGGCAAACCAAGGATGATTCTGATTTCTCCAGATAGGCTGTGCCAACACTGGTACCCCCTCCTGCGCAGTGTGTCATGGTTATCCCCATGGCACCTGCCTCAGACTCCCTCCCTGCTGTCTCAGCAGGAAAACCAGATTCTGCACCCTCAGCTTCCAACACTGAACCTTGCAGCCTGGCTAATTACTTAAAATCTCCTTTACCATTCCTCAGCATACTTGTTATGGATATCATTTTAGAGGCAAGGAGGCATAGTACTAGAAAATGCTATGCAGAAAAATGGAAAGGATTCTGCGACTGGAACCAATCTCAAGGGATGAGCACAGCAGCGCCCAATTTACTTCAGATTTTACAATACTTAACTGAGATGCTTCATAAGGGCCTGTCTTTTTCCTCCATTAAAATCCACGCCTCAGCCATTTCAGCTCATTATAATAAGAAGTTATGTACTCACCATAACGTTCCATCTGAGTAGGTAAACTTAATTTGTCTGCAACCTGTGGGATACGGATCCGACCTCGGATCCGAGCCGGCAACTTTACAAAGCTTAGATCCGAGCTCCTAGCTCCTCCCCTTACCCACAATCCCCTGCCAACCCTGACTGACCTCAGATCAAGTTTGCCCGCAAGCACTATAGTAGATAACTAACTACATTATCAGAAATGGTACATCACTATATGTCATGAAACACATCTGAAGGTCAGGGGGATGGAGGGGGGAACGGTTGCAGACAAATGAAGTTTACCTACTCAGATGGAACGTTATGGTGAGTACATAACTTCTTAATCTGAAGTAGTTAACTTCATTTGCTCTGCAACCTGTGGGACAGAGTACCCAGCTACCTAAACCTTGGGCGGCCTTCATGGAAGGAGCACTGCGGAGCCAAAAGAAGTTCTCCCTCTGGAGATAATGTCCAATTTATAATGACTGATGAAGGTATGAGATGAGGCCCCAAGTGGCTGCTGAACAGATATCATCCAAGGAAACCCTGGATTTAAAGGCGGCAGATGTAGCCATAGCCCTAGTTGAGTGGGCACAAACTCCTTGAGGTGCGGGCCTGCCGGAATTTTGATACGATGTGATGATACACTGTGAGATCCATTTTGATAAGGAAACTTTTGAGACTGGTTTACCTAGATTAAATTCGGCAAAGGAGGCGAACAGCTGGTCGGACTGTCTATGACCAGATGTCCTATGAATGTAAAGTCTAAGTTGTCTATGCACGTCCAAAGAATGTAATCTGTACTCCCCTTTGTTCTGGTAGTTAGGAAAGAAGACCGGCAAATTGATAGATTGGTTAATATTAGATTCAGAAAATACCTTCGGGAGGAAGGAGGGATTGGTCCTGAGGTAAACCCTATCCTTGTGAAAGGCTAAGTATGGGGGTTTCACAGAAAGAGCTTGCAATTCAGATACTCTCCTGGCTGAAGTAATAGCCACTAGAAAGGCTGTTTTCCAAGACAAATATTTGAGGTCTACTGAAGCCGCCGGTTCGAAGGGAGGGGCCGTCAAGGCTTGTAATACCAAGGTCAAATCCCATGGAAATACCGCTTCCTTTATTGGAGGCCTAAGTAGAAAGGTGCCCCTTCGGAAAGTTTTGCACAATTTTGTAGTAATCAAAGGACCCATTTCAGTACCTACGTGATAATGAGAGATAGCTGCTAACTGAACCTTAACCGTAGAACAGCTAGCTCCGCCATTAAAAAGACCTGAAAGAAAATCCAGCACCGCAGGCAAGGGGGCTGTAAAAGGATCCAAATTATGGCGTTCCGCCCAGATAGAGAAACGCTTTCATTTACTACCATAGACCTGCCTAGTAGAGGGCTTCTGCGCTGCTACTAGGATAGTTTTAACTGGAGATGAGATACCGGGAGTCCTAGCTACAAGTGGAACTGGAGCAGCCAAGCCATAAGCTTGAGGCTGACCAGTTCGGGAAGTGGGAGCCCCAGGGGGTGGGAAATTAGATCCGGAAGGGGATCTAGAATCCAGGGCGGATTCGCTCGATGAGACCAGAGGTAAGGGAACCAAGCTTGGCGAGGCCAGAATGGGGCAATGAGGATCATCCTGCTCCCCAACCGACTGGCTTTCTGAAGGAGTTTCAGCACGAGGGGAAGAGGAGGGTAGGCATAGAGAAGACCGGGTGGCCAAGCATGCACCAGGGCGTCCCTCGGGGCTTCCCCGGCAGCGGGAATGAGAGCGAAGTAATTGTTGCATTTCGTGTTTGAGGGAGATGCGAAAAGATCACAACAGGGCTGCCCCCAAACGGCAAAAATTCGACTCGCTACTTGAGGATTGAGGGACCACTCGTAAGGTGAAAGGATAGTGCGACTCAGTCTGTCCGCTAGGATGTTGGTCCGTCCCAGAATGTGTGTTGCAATGAGAAAGCGGTTGGTGGAGATCGCCCATTCCCACACTCTCATGGCTTCTCAACAGAGTGGGTAAGACCTGGTTCTCCCTTGTTTGTTGATATACCATACCACAGACATACTGTCTCTGTCTGGATTGTTCCTGCAGGCAGAAGGCTCTGAAGTGCTTGCAACGACAACAGCACTGCCCTCATCTCTAGAACATTTATGTGCAATAAGGTCTCCGAATCATTCCACGTGCCTTGGACCATCCTGCCCGAATAATGCCCCCCCCCCACCCAAGACAAGAGGCGTCCGTGGTCACCGTGGCGAGAGGGGAGGCCGTGGCAAAGGGGCGTCCGGTGATTGAAGCCACCAAACGAGAGCCCTCTTGCAGGCCCTGCTGAGAGAAATGGGGTGACTCAAGGGGTGCTGAAGAAGGGACCATTGGACTTGCAGAGTCCACTGTAAAATCCTCATGTTCAGATGCGCCATGGGAAGAAGGTTTATTGCGGCTGCCATGGACCCCAGGGCCCTCAGAACCAATCCCGCCGGAGGTTTCGAAGATTGAAAGATGACCCGCACATGTGCCCTCAATGTGTGCAACCGGTCAGGAGTTAGGAAGACTAGTTGCCTGTTGGTGTCCAGTCTGGCCCCGATAAAATCTATCACCTGAGTCGGGGTGAGAGAGGACTTGTCTGAGTTTATAGTGATCCCTAGTTGAGGAGCAAGGTTGAGGAAGTAATCCCTGGCTAAGCATAGTAGATGCCTTGTTGGGGCGGTGAGGAGCCAGTCATCCAGATATGGGAAAACCTGCATTCCCTGGAGTCTCAGGCGGGCCGCTATCACTGCTAATACCTTGGTGAACACCCTGGGGGCTGAGGTGAGACTGAAGGGAAGGGCCCTGATTTGATAATGACTGGCTCCCAGCCGGAAGCGGAGAAACCTCCTGGATCGCACGTCCATCAATATCTGGTAGTACACATCCTTGAGGTCTATCGAGCACATCCAGTCTTTCTCCCGCAGGAGGGGGAGAATAGATTGAAGAGTGACCATCGGGAATTTTTCTTTGGTTACTGACAGATTTAGTAGGGAAAGATCGAGGATGGGCCTTAGGTCCCCTGTCTTTTTTGGCACCAAAAAGAACCTTGAGTAGTAATCCGATCTGGACTGGCCTGGGGGGACATGCTGGACAGCTCCTTTTTCTAAAAGCTGCTGAATTTCTGCAGCTGCAGCCTCCCTCTGATTGGGTGGAACATTGGGGAGGTGTTCGGGGGTGTAGGGAATGTAAGAAAGGGGAATTCTGTATCCTCTGGATATGATACGAAGCACCCAGCGGTCTGTTGTAATGGACTCCCAAGCTGCCAGGCGCCTCGAGAAGTGCCCCCCGACTGCCTCCAGAGTGGAGTAGTCGGGCAACCCCTCAGGGTTGCTGCGTGGGCCGATCAGAGAAAGCTGCTCTGGACCCAAAGTTCTTCGGGCCCCCTCTGCCTCTAGGGCGGCGTCCACCCTGTCCTCCTCTGCCGTGGACGGACTGGGAGTCCGGAGCGGACGGTTCCTGGAGAAGGACCTCTGGGGAGCAGAGAAGCGGACTCCAACGGCAGACAACGTCTTCCTGTCCTTTTTGCTCTGGACTAAAGTCTCGCGAACTGTCTTGCCAAATAGGGCAGAACCATCGAAGAGGGCATTCGCAAAGGACGCTTTGAAGGGTTCTGCGAAATCACAATGTCAGAGCCAGGCCTGGCTCTAGCGGCTCCCTCTGTAGCGTGGGATACAAGCCGCATAGAGGTGTTGGATATAGACCTAAGAGTGGCCATGTGAGTGGAGTACAACGGCTTGTCCTCCGCTGACATGGACTCGGGGGGCGATGCAGTGTACTCTTTAATAAGGTCTCGCTGCAGCCGTATCACATGTGCCATGTAGTTCAGGGACCTTACAGCGAAGGTCGCTGAACTAAAGACCTGCTTCCCAAGATGGTCCATCGAGCGAGACTCCTTGCTCGGGGGGATGGACCGAGGGACTCTCTTGGGCTAACTCCCTCTTGGTGACTGCCGCCACCAACATGGCATTTACGGGGGGTCCCTTGCTCCAATGGGACTTCTCAGTGGGGGGGCTTAGAATTCTGTCTGGACGTTTGGGAACTGGTTCCACAGTGTCTGGCTCCTTCCACGCCCTAGTGGTAATAAGGCCCACTAAGTGGTCAGCCGGAGGGGATACCCAAGAGGTAGATGGGCCTGCTTCGAACGCCTCCACGAACACGGATTTGTCCGAGGAAGCCTTGGGGGTGGACCCCCCCCCTTATCATAAGCATTTCCATGATGTCTCCAAAGGAGACATCCTCGGGAGTGACCTTGGGGAGCCTTCCCCCTCATCCAAATCCGTGTCTTCTGTCAAGGACTCGGGGGAGTCCACGTGCCTCCTCTTGCAATTTTGCTTGTGAGGAACATCCTCGGGGGGGGCTGTCCGAGGATGTCTCACCAGCCACGTCTTGTTCCACGGGAACGACCTGAGACGCCAAAGCAGGCTGTCCCTGTGGCCGGGTGATGGAAGCCTGACCCAACCGAGAGGGAGTGCGTGATGGAACCGAAGCAAGGAACGGGGGCCTGGATGCACTCAACAGAGCCCTCTCCACCACATCGAAGGCCGAGGGAGAGCCGCTCTCTCTGGGATCCGAGAGCAGACCCTCACCCGGATCCAATGGATGGAGTGGAACCGGCGCCGAGCACATCGGATCCGAAGGACCAGTGTGCTCCGACCTGGACAGAGCCGAAGGCACACCGATCCCCTCAGATCCGAAGCTCAGACCACAGCTCTGAGAGCTCGGATCCGACAAGGAAGGATCCGACAGACTCGAAGGAAAAGTCCGAGCCAAAGTATCCGATACTGTCGGCGCCGACCCACCCCCGGCTCCAACGTTGCCCGGCTCAGAGTGCTCCGAACCCGGGAAGCGGGTCAGAGAAGGAGCTATCAGGGCAAAGAAGGGTGTTGAGCTCCCCCCTGGAGGGGGGGGGGAGGTAGGAGCACTCCCATCTGCAGCTGGGCCTGGATGAACCTTTGCATCATCCGGTCCAAATCTGCATCCGAAAGGCTACGGGTGGATCTCGACGAGGCCACTGAGGTTGGCTGGGAGTGCCGCCTCGATGGAGATCGGGTCTCCTCCTCCTCAGGTCCTGGTCAGAAGCATGGAGACCGGAGCCGAGAAGGAGGAGACCTAAAAGCCCTGGAGAGAGAAGCCTGCTTAGCCGGGGGGGGGGGGGCCGAAGCGGAGGCCTTGGCCCGCCGCTTGTGGTGCTACTCCCTCCTTTTTTCTTTCCTGGCCTCCCTCTCCTCCAGCGCAGAAGCGGGAGATTGAGTCCCGGCCGGGGGGAGAGAGGCACGAGTGGCCGCCACAGAAGCCTGGGAGGAGGCCACAGAAGCACCGGAGGCCGAAGCCGAATCCGGGGGCACGAGTCCCGCTAGGATCAGCTTCGACCTGCGGTCCTTCAGTGCCCTGGGGTTGAACGCCAGGGCACTGAAGGACCGGAGGTCGAAGCTGATCCTAGCGGGATCCGGTCCTTCAGTGCCCTGAGGTTGAACACCGCGCAGATAGAACACCCAGAGGAGAGGTGTTCAACCCCAAGGCACCGGACACACCGAGTGTGTCCATCCGCAGGGGAGAGCTTATGGCCACACTCGGTGCACTTAGAAAATATTGGTTTTGGGGCCTCAGACATATTAAACTAAAAAGAAAAACTCACTCAGTAGGCCCCAAACACACTAAACACACACACACAGACTACGACCAGCGAGGGATGGGGAGGAAAAATTTGACTAAAATTTAAGAAGGTTATTTAAAAATGGGGTTATAACAAGGGAAACCTAACCAACACAAAACACTCACACAAGTTTAAAGGGAGCAAATTAAGAAACAAGGACTTATCTGACCAAAAGACCAGGAGCTCGCAATCTAGCTACTGTTCAGAAGCGCGGCAAACTAGATCTGAGGTCAGTCAGAGTTGGCAGGGGATTATGGGTAAGGGGAGGAGCTAGGAGCTCGGATCTAAGCTTTGTAAAGTTGCCGGCTCGGATCCGAGGTCGGATCCGTATCCCACAGGTTGCAGACCAAATAAAGTTAACTACTTCAGATCACAACCTCCCCTCTTCTCTCATCCGCTGCTCAAGCAGTTCCTCAGAGGCCAAAAATTTGAGACCACCCAGGAGAGCTCCAACCCCAGCCTGGGACCTTAACTTTGTCTTGGAGAAACTCACTCTACCTCCTTTCGAGCCAGCTGCTACTGCAGACTTAAAATTTCTTTCTTGGAAAACAGCTTTCCTTTTAGCAATCACTTCAGCTAGAATGGTATCTGAATTACAGGCCTTTATGGCAGTGGAGCTTTCATCATCTTTCTTGCAGACAGGGTGTCCCTCTGAACCAATCTATCCTTCATGCCTAAGGTGGTATCCAGTGTGGCTCTTAATCAGTCCATTCATTTGCCAACCTTCTTTTCCAATCCACAGAATAAAGGGGAATGGATAATGCATTCCTTAGATGTGCAAAGACAACTTAGATTCTACTTGGACAGGACTAAACCTCAAAGGAAATCTGAACAACTGCTGGTGGCATTTGCTGCAGGGGCAGAGGGGAAGGCTATTTCAAAGCTAACCATTTCTAAATGGATAAGCCATTGCATTCATTTCTGCTCTAAGCACCATGGAAAACCTATCCCCCATAGGATCAGACCTCACTCCACCAGGGCTGCATCTACCTCTACAGCTTTTCTCAGAGGCGTCCCTTCCAGGGACATCCTAGAAACTGCTACCTGGAGTTCTGTACATACTTTCACCAAGCATTATCATTTGCCAATTTTCTCTAAATCCAGAGCTGGCTTTGTCACTGCAGTCTTGCAGGGCCTTATAGCTGACCCTAATGCTATCTAAATTCCTCCTCCCAACCATAGCTTTGGGAATCTACCCAAATGTAATGACTGCAAAAGTGAAACACGAAGAACATAGTACAGTTGTGTACACTTACCATAACTGTAGATGTAAAAGTGTATTCATTGTTGCAGTGCTGGTTACCCTCTCTTCAGCCCCCTAACTTCTTTTGGCTATACCTCTACTTTCCTTTACTATGCTTAAAAGCCTTTTTGGTGTATTTGCTTTTTTGTTGGAGGTATATCTTTGTGCTTTTATGCTTACTTGCTTCCCATTAGGGGGACACCTGACATCTGGGGCAAGAAAAACTGATGTAATGGTGTCGGCTGCATGTTTTATACCCCTGATGACCTGACGTCATGGAAGAAGAGACAGCAACCGATGCAGGACCCAAGACTTTGTTAATCAGGCTGACTGAGGGCTACCTGCAAGCAGATAACCCAAATGTAATGACTGCAACAGTGAATACACTCGAACATCTACATTTATGGTAAGTGTACACAACTGTACTTTCTTTTTCCCTTTTCCGTTTTTCTCTTCTCTTATTAGCCAAAGCACCTGTTACTTCTCTGATAGCTCCCTACTTTAACTCCATTTCCTAATCTCCCCCAAATGCAAAATCTCTTTCCTTTCTCTTTTGCCCATATTTAAAATGCTTAACATCTTTACCATTTTATATCACCATTGATTGTACTTTACTAGGTACTCAATGTCCTATGATTGTTGTTCAATATTCACTGTATGTTTTTCTGACTTGACTTTATTTATCCTGTAAGTCGATTCTACTATTTGTTACTCCACTTCATCCAATAAAATTATGTACTTTATTAATTGAATTAGCAGAATGGTGTTTATGCCCAGTCGGACTTTCCCGGTAAACAAATGCCAAATAAATAAATAATTCAAGCGTTACTAGGGAAACTAGAAATTACCTCAAAAGGGATTACTAAGGAGTGGCATAAAATGAAAATGTAGTTAAAAACGTGGTACAGATAAGACAGAAGGATATATGGGACCAAAATAATAGCAATTACTGAGAGGGGTTGACAAAGTTTAAAGTGCTGCAGAAAAAAAGGATTCTTACAGATCAAAGGGGGGGCTGCAGAGTGCTAAGTGGAAATAAGGGAGCATTTGGACTATTATATATATATATATATATATAAGGTTTAGGAAACCTGCTGTTAAGCAACGATAAGAACTATGGAGTGCAAAAACATTTAGCACAACAACTTAATTAAAGCAAAATATAAAACTCTATAGCCTAGCAAAGGGAACATCCTACTAGAAAAATAACCAGACATCCTGTGAAGGTATTAGAGTTATTTCTCAAATGTTATGAGCATTTGTATAAACCAACAGAATAAAGAAAGGAAGAAAAGGCAGGAATGGAAATATTTCTGGAAGACTTAATTATGCTAAATTTAAAGGACAATGAGGCTCAACAAATAATACCCAAGACAGGAAAAGAAGAAATAAAAATGATAATGTATAATCGATCAATCAACAAGAAAGTCTCCAGGAGAAGGTATTCCTGTGGAAGTATGGGAGTTAGGAGGGAAAGAGGTGATAGAGATCTAGTTTTTGTTGAACAATATTTAAAAAGGGGGGGGGGGTATCAGCATCTTTGAAGAAAGCTATATTGGTTATATTACCCACTCACAGCAAGAGGTTCTCCCATTCGCTTCTCGGCTGGAATGTGGGGAGTGCCTTCTGTGTGGAGTCTGCATGTCCTCCCCACAGTTGAGTGGCGTTCTGAAAAACATGCGTGAATGGGCGTGCCTTCGTTGAAGGTTGGGCGTCGAGCTGGCTACTCAGCACCTTAAAAATCTACAGCCAATCATTAGCGGATCGGAGTTCCGCTGTGGCGACCCCTAACCGGGAAAAGCTGAAAGACAAACAAACAATAACTCAGAGAGTGTAAATACCCTACAGATCTGGCTGCATATAGACCTGTTTTCAATTATAAACCATTATTATACAGTGTTTATGCCTATACTAGCTAACAGAATGACAAAATGTTGCCAGAATTTAGTGATGTGAATCAATGTGGTTTTGTGGAGGGGAAGCAAAACAACTGACATTAGTTGAACAATTATGATCCAAAGTGAAGCAGTGTACAATAAAACTTTTCTACTGTTGGTGGGTCATGATGCATAGAAAGTATTTGATACAGTCAGCTTGGATTTTATGAGTACAACAATTCTAGCACTGTGTTCCCTGTTAGAAATAATAGGGTTAATACAGAGAATACAGGAAGGATAAGAGTCAAGAATTAAAGTAGGAGGGTTCCTCTTTGTCAAACAGTGTGTGTGTGTGTGTGTGTGTGTGTGTGTGTGTGTGTGTGTGTGTGTGTGTGTGTGTGTGTGTGTGTGTGTGTGAAACCAGACAGGAATGTCCTATTTTGCTTTTATATGCTTTATATTTAGAGTTATCAGCAAAGCAAATAAGGGACAAATTCAGGGATAAATACTTGTATGGTAATCCAGAAACGTTAGCTTTATTTGCGGATGGTATTATATTGCACTTGATAAACCCAGAAAAGGGCATTTTGGTGTGACAGAACTTTGTGAAACAGTGTGAAGTCTTTTTGGAATACAAAAGAAATGAAGAAAAAACAAAACCAATAGTGGTAAACTATGCACCCATACATTATCCATGCTTAATAAGGACATGATAAGATGAAGCATTTGGGTGCATGGATTAAAAGATTCAGCTTTGCAACTAAGAATCTGTAGAAAGAGACTAAAGAAAAGATGCTACAAAAATGCAGACACTATATGATTTTGACTATGGACTGAAAGATGAAAATGTTTTTAGCCCCTTTAGTCATATATTCAAGTCTGGTACATCTTTAATAACCACAGGAGAAGTTGTGGAGGATGATAAAGAGTTGAAGAAATTTATCTGAGAGAAGAAGAGGGCAAGAGTTAAGTGGGGTACATTGACTCTCCCTATGCAGCACTGTGGCTTAGTGTTACCTGACTTGAAAGGTTACTTAAGAGTGGAAAGGGATGGTGATATTGGAGGAACCTGAGAGAGATAAAGATAGACTAGGATTTAGCATGCAAAAATAACAATATGGATATTATATTAATATAAGAGAAAGAGGTATTCTAAGAACTAAGGAAGCATGGAAATGGAAAAAGGAATTTTTACCAATAGGTATGACTGCAAGTAGAGGTACAGAAAATAGGCAAAAGGAGATTGTAATTTACTGCAGGAAAATAGTAAAATAACTAAGGTAGCGGGAGTAAATAACATAGGATGGAAAGGTAACAAAATGGGATAAGGATAAGCAGAAAACTGGATTGCAGGTTAGAGACTGCTTCCCCTACCAGGGACTGATAACAGAGTATGGTCAAAGAGAAAGGAATATGGGAGTGAAAAGTGACAGACTAGCTCTAGTAGAGTTTTTGGTTGAGTGCAAAACAGAAGCTTCTGTTAAAAAGTGATAATTAGTAAGGCATGATAACTACAAAAATCAAGCAGATGATATTAGAAATGATTAAGAAAAGAGGATGGAATGGTAATTTACAAAGGATCAGTGGAAAGAAATCTGTATGACTGTCAAGTATGCAAAATCCAGAAAGTTTAGGATTTTTGTAAGGAAGGGTTTACATATCTATTTTATAATGCAAGTAGACCAGAGGAATTTTCCTCAGTAGGCAGCAAAGGCTGAGATGGGATGGGGAAGAGAAAGATAAATAGGAACAACTTTTTTGGGAATGTAAAAAGTTAGCAGGTTTTAAAAATTCCCTGCTGAGTACTTTGACAGAAATGTTGGGGAAACAAATGGTCATAATTAAGGAAATGATTCTTTTAGGTTGTGACACAGAATCTAAACAACCAAGACATAATTAAGTCCTTACTAAGTTTAATGTTATTGGCTGCCAAAAAAGCACTTACTAGAAATGGAAATCAAAATCTATACCAACTGTAATTGAAGTAGGAGGTAAAAGAATTGGAGGTGAGATCATTATAGGTTCATAGGTTTATACTAGGCTATCTGCCCTAAGGCATTTATAAGCCTAGCCCAAATTTTTGTGGCTTACGCCACCCCTTATATGAAAAAATACTGTGCCCATTAGTTTGTTGTGCCTCTGTCCAGCAGTGACACAGAGATGATTCCCGGGGTAAACCTACGATCTCCCATCCACAGGTCTAGATTTCTCTTGAACAGAGTCAGCGAGGTGCTCTGCCTCACATGGACCGGGATTTTATTCCACAGCATAGGGAGTCTCTGAGTGATAAATCTATCCCTCCAGCACGTCCTATTTATATCCGTGCTAAGGTTTAAGTCGCTTGCTCTAGTGGTTTTGGTGGATTTGGATTTTTTGAGGTGGAGCATGTCCATTAATTCCGGGTTGGACATGGCCTTGTATGTCAGGCACATGTCACCTCTGAGCAGACGGTATGCGACTGAATAGAGCTGGAGTTTCTTCAATCTGGCAGCATATGACAGATTTTGGAGTCCCTTTATCCTTTTGGTGAGGAACTTTTGGGGTCTCTCCAATTGCTGCAGATGTCTGGTGAGATACATCCCGAATGGGGCATTGTACTCGATCATTGGTCTGATAAGTGAAGAGTACAGGGGAACAATGACCTCACTAGATCTGGATGTGAATCCCTTCATGATCAGGTGGGCAATGTAGAAGGTCTTTCTAACCACTTTAGCAATGTGAGTGTCAAAAGAAAGGCCACTGTCAACCTGGGTCCCCAGGTCCCTGATAACCTCTTCTGTGCTTAGTGGATTGCCACCTATATGGTAGCTTGGGGTTACCTTGTTTTTCCCGAAGGGTATAACTATACATTTTTTGGCGTTTAACTTCAGGCCATGGCTCTGGCACCAGCTATCTGTTTCCGTGAGTCCCTTCTGAAGGATATCCGTGTCCGATGCACTTTCCACTATGGCGCCCAGTTTGCAGTCGTCTGCAAACTTTGTCAGCCAAAGTCCTCCCATGCTGGCCTGTACTTCTGAGAAGTAGATGCCAAACAATAGGGGGGCAAGGACCGAGCCCTGTGGGACACCACTTGTAACCGGCTTGGAGTCTGACACAGCGCCAGCAACTCTAACCCTGTGGGTTCTGTCCTTAAGCCAGTTTGCAACCCATCTTGTGACATATGGGTTTACATTTAAGCTGGTAAGTTTTTCTACAATACCCGAGTGGGGTATTGTGTCGAAAGCCTTTGCAAGGTCAAGGTAGGCTGTATGGACTGCCTTTCCCTCATCAATGGCCTTGGTGACTGTTTCAAGAAGTCGACCAAGTTCAAAAGGCATGATCTTCCCTTGACAAAGCCAAACTGGGTCGGGTCCAATGTCTGCAAGTCCCCTATATCTTTGTTTATGAGCTCCATTATGATCCTCTCCATAGCTTTGCAGACTAGACTTGTTAAGCTTATGGGCGGTAATTACCAGGGTCCGTGAGGCGCCGCCTTTGTGGAGTGGGACCACAGTTGCCGTCGCCACTCCTTGGGCACGTATCCTGTGGTAAGGCTGAGATTAAACAGCTGCCTTATGTGCGGGTTAATTCCTCATTTAGCTCGTGTAGCACACAGCCGGGGACACCATCCGGTCCCATTGATGCTGTGTTTTTAGCTTTAGAGAGAGCAGCTTTCACCTGCGCATTTGAGATGTCCGGGAGGCTACACTCGGCTGGGATAGTTATCTCTCCTTTAGGGGGGGAGAGGGGGATGAAGTTTGCACTGAACCTGTCTGCCAGTATGTTGGCAATGTCTGTGGGTTCAGTGATTTTTGTATCATTTTGGACTAATTCTGAGCATATCTGGGAGTTTCCACCCAGGTTCCTAACATAGCTGAAAAAGGCCTTATGATTGTCCTTTGAATCGATGGCAATTACAAAAGAGAAGGAACACATTTCATAGAAATTAATGGCATTTGTTGTAGCAATTTATGCAGAATATTGTTCAGGAGGAATAGTGAGCATACACCTATGAAGTAACCTCTGCTGCAACTTTACTTACACGTCTGCCAGTATACCACTGACAGGAATGTTAAAGCAAAGAACTTAACTATTTATTAAGTTTCAGTGTGGAATAACAATCCATTTTAAAGTCAGATGCTTTGGCATCTTTCCTCAGCTGAGTTTTACACTTTGTGACAATAAGTACTACCATATATAAAACCTTCATTTTTTTCTTAAGCTGTACAAAGTACAGCAACGAGTCCAGTGCTTTGAAAAAAATGAACTAAATATCTCAGCTAAAGTGCTACAAATCTCTTTTCTTCCTTTCACCTGAGCCATCCTGCCTCTCTACTCAAGGCATATAATGTTAGAGAGACTCGACAATGTAGGGCATCTCGTGCCAGTTATTAAACTGAATTCAGTATGCTACAAATTCTAACTAAACCAGAGCAAATTATATTAGCTCCTACTTGTATTTTAAATTATGTCATTACACTACTGTTTACTCTAATAATAAAGAAATCTAATTATTGTCTTGTCTGACTCTATCCTTTTTCATTTTACAAATCAATTACTTTATTAAGTAACCAATATATATCAAAATACCAGACTTGTCTGCCAAAACATTCTAATAAGATACTACCAATATTATGCATGCAGACATAGGACAGTGACAAACAATGGTTAATTCTTAATTTTAAGAGATAATAAATCACTAAGCCTGATTGATCAACCCAATCAGTGTCCCATTGTAAATCCGAGAATATACTAATGGAAAAAGGTACAGTTGCCCGGACTTTTTCTTTTCCTTTTTTTTTTTTTACAAAACCAAAGACCTCAAACGAACAAGGGAGACAGGGCAGAGAAAAATGAGAAGATAATTATGTACATTCTGCAAAACTAAAGTAAAATTATATGATTATCCTTTTATTTTCTCTGTCCCATCGCTCCCAAAAGATAAAAGTCTTCCAGTTTATTTTTTCCTGATAAATAAATAAAAAAAAAGAAAGAAAAGGAGATCTTCTTTTCTCTGTTGGTTCCTTTGCACAGCATTGATATACTGCGTAAGCATGGGAACACAAATCCCATATGCATAAGCAGTACATCAGAAAAGCCCCAGGATACTGGAGAAAATATGGAAGGGCTCCAAGGAGGCATTATACAAAGACATTTTTTAAGAAAAGTAATTTTTCTTAAATAATAGCAATAACCAACTCTGCAATTTGGTATATTAAAGATTTACCCATGGTTGGCTTTATTTAATCACTCAGGCTTCACCCTTGTGATTAAACCAACCATGGGTAAATCTTCAATGTACCATACCAATGTCATCGATAATTGCTATAATATTACATACTAAGAGGCATACACATTTATAACTATTGACAGCAAGGATTTGTAAACAGTGATTCCATATGAAATAGGGGTGGAATGGTTTGGTGAATATTTACAGGAAAAAGGGATAGGACAAGATAAAGTGAACCTCTTTGTTCAAATGATGGACAGTTTTAAAAAATAATTTTATATTTTTTGATAAAGAGATTTATTTGCAGCAAGATGGCATTGCTTGTGGGATCTATTTGTCAATATTGTTGTTTTAAAATGGGAAAAATATTTGAGTCCTGATATTTTTCTTTTTGTAAGGCATATACCCGCTTTTTGGATGGTATATTTATTTTATGGGATGGGCCAAAAGATAAAATTAATGAATTTAACACGTACACAAATGCAACTACGGAGTTCCTAAAGTTCACTCATAGCATGGATTATTTAAATATACTGTTTTTAGATGTATGGATGACTAAAGATGTTCAAAATAAGAGTTTTTTATCAAATATTTTCAGAAAGGAAACATATTCCAATACTTTTTTTTTTACATTTTTCAAGTGCTCACCCATTTAAGCAGATTAAGGTGGTGATAAAAGAACAATTTGTTGGAGCAGCTCCTATGGTGAGCACTATGGAATTATTCTTTGATGAATGCTCTAATTTAAAAATATGTTTCTAAAAAGAGGTTATCCTTCTGAACTGGTGAATGATATTATGTTAGAAGTTATTAATAAATGCGATAGAAGTTATTTTGTACCATTATTGAGTGAGAATGGAAACAATAATAATGGCGAGATGGGATTGTATAATGTTATGGTGAGAAAGGACCCACAAGATAAACTGAATCCTTATAACAGTTCCTTCATTACTACTTTTGGCCCAGACAGTTATCAGATTCAAAGTATTTTGGAAAAGAATTGGGAAACATTGAAAAACGAGAGAGGTATAAGAGAACATGTAGGTGAGCGACCACATGTTGTATGTAAGAAAGGTAGAAATCTTAAAAATATTTCTGAAAGTAAGTATAGAATAAATAGAACGGGTGTCATGAAGAATTGCGAGTTCTGCCATTTTTGTAAGTTCATTTTGAAGACTATTGAGATTTGTATAAATGGGAGAGAAATTAAACTGCAGGGGAAATATAACTGTATCACAGAAAAACTTGTATAGTGTGCTTTATGTTCTCAAAGTCATTACTTTTATGTGGGGAAAATGAAAAGAAAATTAAAAAGTAGAATGTATGAACACTTGTGGGACATGCTGATTAAAAAGGAGACTAGTGCCCTTAGCAAACACTGTGCCGAACAGGACCATAATTTTAAATTTATTGTTATTGACTGTGTTGAGGTAAATGAAAGATGTGGCCTTTACAGTTTGAGAAGCATGAATTATACTGGCTATTTTATCGAAAAGCAATGAATTGGCCAAGTTTAAATAACCAAGTTTCCATAAGTCCTCTTTTGAAGTTAAAGTCTTCAGATAGATAATGCATGTGTATGTGTGTGTGTATATATATATATATATATATATATATATATATATATATAATTAATTTCAAAAAAATATATTCTCTTCATTTGTATTTTTAGAATTTAATTGTTTTACAGTGCTTGCGGAGCATTTGTAATAGATAATTGGCCGGAATGGGGGTGTGTGATCAGCTGATTCGTGTTTAAACTAATATTTAAACAGCATCAGTTAAAATGTCTGTTATCTGAAGAAGTTCTTAATACTAAGAACAAAAGCACTTCTCTGTGGATTTACAATAATAAAAAGTTACTTGGTTTTAATTTATATTAATTACGTGAAGTTTGGCATTAGCCCGAGCTTGTGTAGTGCCGTTCTTGTTTTTTTTTAAAAGTTTGTCTTTTGTTATTGGTTTGAGGTTATGGGCTCCGACTTCCAAATGGGTACACCATCACCTTTATTCACCCAAGAACTGGACATTGCACTGCTTCAGCAAACTGTGGCAATCTCACTGCATTGGTTCAACAACTGTCCCAACATTTAGAAGCAAGAATAGACACCCCTCCCAGAGATGTACAAACAACTGGTGAGACCGGGAAATGTTTGCCTGGAGGAGGACAAGGAAATATGGCTACAATGTGATCATTACTACAGCAACAGCTGAATTCCTTACCTTTGTTGAATGAAGGAGTTGTTACATCTAAGAATGTTCATGAAGGATACGGTCGACAACTTAATGAATTTTCAAATCTTAATGACTGGTTATGGACAAATACCAGACTTAGCTGAGATTCAGGTACGCCAATTGCTAGCTCAAATATGAAAATGAACTGTTAAGCGAATGTGATTATAAACTGTTAAAAATTAAAAGACTTCAGACGGATAATGCATATTTTGTTGAATGCATTAAAGGCGGTATAATGCCAAAGGAATTACGCATGTGGCAATTTGCAAATGGTTTAGAAGAAGGGTCCCGTTTGCATGTCAATTTATTGAAGCTGTTTGACAAGCATAGAAAAGAATATATGGAAATGATTGCTAGACATAATGAGGGTATGATGGATGAACTTATGAAATCGGTAACACAGACTGATAATATGTTAATACAGGATGCTGAATATGAAAGCTATTAAATTTTTATCTCCGTATATTCAAAAGTATAGAAAAACCAGTGAATTTAATTAAAAACAGGAAAGTTAAAAAAACTTTTAAGGGACAGAAATGATTATGAAAGTGACTTGGCATACCGCCCCCCCAACAATCACAGGCTTGGGGAAGGAAATATAATGTGCAATTTAACAATGGTAGGGAAGTGGCTGCTCAAGCAACTGTTGGACAGATTGGCAGCAATGAAAATGACAACTGTTTTTTAAATGCACAACAGTTCTCAGAATTAAGGAGGTCTGAGCATTTGAAGAACAAAGCTTACAGAACTTTGAACCCACAACAATGGAACAATCAAAAGGGGAAAAATCCCCACAGAATCAATGGAACTACCAAGGGATACCAAGTCTCTAGGGAGGGGAGGAATACAAGCTCAACAAGGAAATTACAGAGGGAGAAACAACTTCAACAGGAGTTAAATGACTGGTTAACTCTTGGCTTCAATTTGAATTGGACTGTTACTGGAACTGATGGTGGGGGAAATACATTGACTGACAGAGGGCATTTGCAGGGTGAAAACCAAATACAGGATACAATGCGCACTTTATTTCATCAAAATGTGACAGAACAAAGTTTTACCACCATGTATTATTAAAACAAATTATGTATGTGACTTTAAGGTTTTTAATTTTTTTATGATGGTCATTGATTCAAAGCACTGAAATTTATTTCAAAAGGGCTTGACATTTGTGCACCACAAATCTACTGACTTTGCATTTGTTTTAATGAATTTAAAATAGCATACAAGAAAATTGAATTTTAATATATTTCAGAATTTAAATATTTCTCTGAACCTCTTAACCATTTCAAGTACATATAGGCTCATAGGTACATACTAGGCTATCGGCCCAAGGGCCTACGTAAGCCTAGCCAACAAGGTTCCCCTGGCTTACGCCACCCAAGAAAGTTATTTTCCTGTGCCACTGTTGAGTAGACACACAGAAGTGATCCCCGGGGTGTTTCCTATTTCCCATCCACTCATCAAGATTTTTCTTGAAGAGTGCTAATGAAGAACTTTGCTTGACATAAATGGGTAGCCTGTTCCAGAGTATGGGAAGTCCTGTTTATTGTGGTGACAAGGTTTAGGTCCCTAGAGCATTGTAGCTTGGAGGGATTGGGATTTCTTTAGGTGTAGCATGTCCAACAACTCTGGGTTTGACATTGCCTTATACGTTAGGCAGAGATCACCTCGGAGTAAGTGATATGCTACGGAGTAAAGCTGGACTTTTTTGAGGCGGTCAGTGTAGGGCATTTGTTTGAGGCCAGTAATCCTCTTTGTGAGGTACTTCTGTGGCCTTTCCAGCTGCTGCAGATGTCTTGTGAGGTACATTCCACAAGGGGCGTTGTACTCTATAATGGGACTAATGAGTGTCGAGTAGAGGGGAACAATGACCTCTTTTTTCCTGGATGAGAACCCTTTTATGATGAGGTGTGCCACGTAGAAGGACTTCCTGACTACTGTGGCGATATGACTGTCACAGGAGAGAGACTACTGTCCACCTGGGTCCCAAGGTCGCTTATCACGCATTCGGTGTTAAGTAGATTGCTGCCTATGTGGTAGTTCATGGGTACAGAGATTTTACCAAAGGGGATGACACTGCACTTTTTGGCATTGAGCTTGAGGTCATGGCTCTGACACCAGGCAACACTCTCAGCGAGGCCCTTCTGTAGGATGTCCACATCATTTGGGGACTTGACTATGGCTCCTAGTTTGCAGTCATCTGCTAACTTCGTTAGCCAGAGGCCTTCTGTGTTACCTGTGCTTCAGAGAAGTAAATACCAAACAGGGGAGGTCCCAAGACGGAACACTGTGGTACTCCACTTGTCACTGCTTTGAGGTCAGATTTGGAGTCTGCAACTTTTACAGTGTGGGTTCTGTCAGTGAGCCAGTTGGCAACCCATCTAGTGATGTAGGGATTTATACCTAGTTTAGTGAGTTTAGCTATAATTCCAGAATGGGTGATGGTGCTGAAAGCCTTGGCAAGGTCAAGATAGACTGTGTGAATCACCTTAGTCTCATCTACGGCTTTGGTGACTGCCTCAAAGAAGTCAATCAGGTTCAGGAGGCATGAACTGCCTTTCACAAACCTGAACTGGGTGGGATCCAGAGTTTGGAGGTTACCAATGTCTTTGTTTATGAGTTCCATGATGATACGTTCCATGGCCTTGCAGACCAGGCTTGTCAGGCTAATAGGTCGATAGTTCCCAGGATCAGTGGTGGCTCCCCCTTTGTGGAGTGGCATAACTATTGCTGTGTGCCATTCAGTGGGCACAAAGCCTGATGCGAGGCTATTATTGAACATGGTTCTTAAGTGGGGAGCCAGTTCTTTCTGAAGTTCATGTAAAACGCAGCCTGGGATGTTGTCCAGTCCCATGGATGCTGTGTTTTTGGCTTTAGACAGTGCAGCTTTTACCTGCGTAGTTGTGATTACAGGGACTCTGCATTCTTCCTGTATAGATATGGGCCCTTTAGGGGGTGAGGGGGTTAAAGTTAGCACTGAACCTATCTGCCAGGATGTTGGCAATATCAGTTGGTTCTGTAATTTTCATGCCTTTGTGCTGTAACTCAGAGCAGATCTGGGTGCTGCCATCGAGATTCTTGACATAGGTATAGAATGCTTTGTGGTTGTCTTTGGAATTAGTGGCAATTTTGTTTTCGTAGCTAGCTTTGGAGGATCTTACAAGGGATCTCAGCTTCTTACTGAGGCTGACCAGGGTGCTCCTCAACTTGTGGGATTTTACTCTCTTTTGCAACAGTTTCTTCCTTCTGTTGTACAGTCTGTTTACGGCAGGGGACCACCAGATTGGCTTCCTTTTTTTATAGGATAGCGTCTTGGTTCTGTTTGGGATAGCATGATCCATGCACTCATGTAAGTGTTTATAGAGTACATTAGTGTAGGACTCAGCAGTTGTAACTGCATTGTCCATCTGCATGGGTGTCATGAAGTTCACCACTTCTGTCCTTTGGAGAAATTTTTTACAGTGGTTTCCTTAATGGGGAGTGGGGGCGGGATTTGGATATCAAGGGTGATTAGCTTATGGTTGGATCGGACCAACGAGGAGTTGACTTCAGGTGTGGAACACCGGTCACTCATGTTGGTAATGACTAGGTCTAGGATACTGTTGCCCCTGGTGGGGATGTGGATAAGTTGATCCAGGGCATTGGAGTTTATGAATTCCAGAAAGCGTTGAGCTAAGGAGTTGGTACACAAGGAGTTTTCCCAGTTAATGGTGGGGTAGTTGAAGTTGCGGATTATTAGGGTGTTTGGTTGAACCCTAATATTTTCCAGTACATCAAGAAAAGAGGAGTGGGAATCCTGGGGCATGGTGGGGGATCTGCAGCAAGCTATAATTTGGATTGCAATTTTGCCCGGAGTTAGTTGCACTTGGATAACCTTGGATGCATTATGCTGAGCAACTAGCCTGGAGGTGTGGATATCCTTAATGAATATGGACACACCTCCGCCTTTGGTGTTTCAGTCCAAGTTACATGGCCGAAAAGTGTGGTATGAGTTATAGCCTCATAGTGCAGGGGTGCTCTCTGAAGCCTTGAATCAGGGCTCAGTTACTGCACAGATATCGATGTTCTCCACTTTAAAGAGTGCCTCAAGTGAGTGCATTTTGAGATGTAGACCTCTAGCACTGAGTAGCATTACCCTCAGTATTTGCTTGCCTGTTCCTGTTACGGTGGTGAATTTGTTATTTGAACCTTCCCTAAAAAAGGCACTATAGGGGCAGCAAGAGCCTTAGTCAATATCCGGAATCCCAGGGGCGACAGATGCAGGCCATCTGTGGCAAAGCATTGTGGTCTGCCGACCATGTCATCCCAAGCAGACAGATACTGGATCTCCTTAGAATGACACCAGAAGCTTAGCCAATTGTTGAAGTCAATAATTTTGTCCTTGTACTGCGGTATAATTTGGGGTGATGGCAAAATGCTACTCAGGACTAGGGTCATAACCTGCCTGGGCTACAAGATCGGAGAGCTCTTCCATGTCTCTTTTCATGTAGTCCAGGGAGGTACATCTCAGGTTATTCACACCAACATGGACAATGACAGAGTCATATTTGTACTTGTTGTGGAGTGACCTGAGTGCGTGGGTTATGTGGCGGATCCTGGCACCTGACAGGCAGCTGACAGTAACCTTCTCCTTGTTTAGCCTGGTGAGTGGGACATCAGTGTGCCTGACTATAGAGTCACCTATAACTAGTTAGTGTGTTGGATACGATGTTTTGCCTTATTTGCTGTGGTTGAGTGGTACACTGAGTCTGTGGGCTGTGTGTCATTTGGGTTGTGTTGGGGGATGGAGGTTGGTTGCATTTATGCTTTTGAGGTCTCTGTTGCTTAGACAGATTATTACTGAGAGCCTCCACGAATGTTTTTGTGTTACCATGTGTGGATTTTGGTGGTGTAGACTTCGTGAGACTGTGTGATGAGTGTGGTTTGGTGCAAATGTTTACCTTCTCCTTATGACTGTCAAGTTCAGTCTTGGTTGGAGAGAGCTTTACCTCCAGTTTGGCTAGATAAGTGCATCTCTCACAGGTTGCAGTGTTGGGTGGTAGGAGGATAGGGTTGCCTGTGTCAAGTTCAGTCTTGGTTGGAGAGAGCTTTACCTCCAGTTTGGCTAGATAAGTGCATCTCTCACAGGTTGTAGTGTTGGGTGGTAGGAGAATAGGGTTGTCTGTGTACATGAGGCAATTTCTACATTGCCTCAAGATGCCCAGATTCATCAGATAGAAAGGAGAGAACACTGGGAGCTGACCCTTGGACATGTCTGAATAAAAAAACTATTTTCCTATAGATAAGTGAGTACAAGAGCTGTTTTTCTCTAAGCAAGTGAAAAAAGTAAGTACAAAAACTGTTTTCCTCTAGGTAATGAGGAAGACTGAGTGCTATAGTAATTAGTAGCTTATAACTAATAACCCCCCAATAAATCCCAGACTTCAATGTTTTGAGAAATTATGTGAGTTGGATATCCGTAGTATGGAATTTAACCAAAATGAAAGGATAAAATATAATTTGGATAGAACATAATCCAAAGTATTAAAGGAAATTAAAGCAAAAACAAATTAGGCTAGAATTATGAAGCCTAACCGGGGGGGGGGGGGGTTATAATGAATAAAATTGATTGTTGTATGAAAATGAAAGACATTTGAAATGGTAAGGTGTTTGTAAAACATCTATTAATGAACTGAATGGTGCTTACAGATGCATTAAAGCTGAACTTCAGGATTTATTAATTGAAGGTTCTATTAAAACAGAGCAATACCATTATCTCTCAGTTCAACATTCTATGACCCCAGTTATGTTTGCCTCCCAAAGTTACATAAGGATATTCAACCACCACCTATGCATCCAATTGTAGATGCAAGAGGTTCGATCACGTATCCTATAGCTAAATTCCTTGATGCAAAGTTAACGAAATTTGCCTTTGATGAATCCCACATTTGTAACAATTCATGGGAATTCTTAAAGTTAATTAATAATATTGCATATAAAGAGGCATACACATTTGTAACTACTGACAGCAAGGATTTGTATAAGGTGATTCCACATGAAATAGGAGTGGAATGGTTTGGTGAATATTTACAGGAAAAACGGATTGGACAAGATAAAGTGAACCTCTTTGGTTTTAAAAAATAATTTTATATTTTATGATAGATTTATTTGCAGCAAGAAGGTGGGGGTAGCTTGTGGGGGTCTATTTGCGAATATTGTTTTAAAATGAGAGAAAAAATATTTGAGTACTCATATTTTTCTTTTTGTAAGGCGTATACCTGCTTTTTCAATGCTATATTTATTTTATGGGATAGGCCAAAAGATAAATTAATGAATTTGTGACATACATAAATGCAACTATGGAGTTCCTAAAGTTCACTCATATCATGGATGATTTAAATATAGCGTTTTTAAATGTATGGTTGACTAAAGATGTTCAAAATAAGAGGTTTTGAAAAACAAGACAGGTATAAGAGAACATGTAGGTGAGTGATCACATATATACAAGAAAGGAAGAAATCTTAAAAATATTTTTGGAAGTAAGTATAGAACAAATGGAAGAAAAGGTGTTATGAAGAAATGTGAGTTCTGCCATTTTTTGTAAGTTCATTTTGGAGACTAGTGAGATTTGTATCAATGGGAATGAAATTAAATTGTAGGGAAAATATAACTCTATCACAGAAAAAGTTGTACATTTTGCTTTATGTTCTCGATGTCATTGCTTTTATGTGGGGAAAACAGAATGAAAATTAAAAAGTAGAATGTATGAACACTTATAGGAAGTGCCATTAGCAAACACTGTGCTGAAGAGAAGGACCGTAGTTTTAAATTTATTGTTACTGGTTGTGTTGAGGTAAATGAAAGAGGTGGAGCTTGGTCTTGCTTAAGAAGCGTGAATTATACTGGCAACTATATCTAAATGCAACAAATTGGCCAGGTTTAAATGACCAAGTTTCCTTAAATCTCTTTTGAAGTTGAAGTCTTTAGACAGATAATATATGTATATTTATAGATATATGTAGTTATTCATTTAAAAAAATATGTTCTCTTTGTATTTTTATAATTTAATTGCTTTATAGTGCTTCCAGAGCATTTGCAGTAGATAGGTATTGTGATTGGCTGGAAGGCTTCCTATTACTTTAGCAAACACATTAAATTGCGAATGCTGTTTCGTCGAACGTCATTACACGAAATGGCAACATTCTGAAAGCACGGAACAGTGATTTTTTTTTTTCCTAGGGAAAAAAAATCACTGGGCCGTTTTCGGGACTTTGCCATTTCCTCCACTGTGGTGCGATCTCGGAGCTGGTATATTTAAGCAGGGGGTGTGGGTCGTGAAGCCCCCACTTTATTTTATGTTTGAATTTTTTATTTATTTATTTTTTTATGGATCAAAATCTCTGATTTGTGTGTTCGACATTTTGGATTTTCGGGGATTGTGGGTCAATTATATAGCGTTCGTAATTCAGTCCATTTGCTAATATATTATAGACCTGGCTGGAATGGGGGGTTGTGATTAGTCGATTTAATGACGTGTGTTTGAACTAATATTTAAACCGCATTCGTTAAAATGTCTGTTACCTAAAGAAGTTCTTAATACTAAGAGCGAAACCGATTATCTGTGGATTTACAATAATAAGAAGTTACTTGGTTTTAGTTTATCTTAATTACGTGGTGAAGTTGGCTTTAGTTCAAGCTTGTGGAGTGCTGTTTTTGTTTTTTTGAAAAGTTTGTCTTCTGTTATTGATTTCGTGGTTCGATGATTGGAAGTCAGCAAATTTTATAATATTCTTGGAGAAGAAACTATATTAGTATCAGTAGATGCATTGATTTTATAAACAACCAGGTTATTTGCATTAAGAAAAGAATGACAGCTTTTAGCAGAATTGGACCAATCTTAAATACTAAGGGAGGAAAGAAACAGTTGAAGAATTCATTGTGTTCCTTTGATAGCTTTTAAATGTGTGGTTAACAGTAAATACTCAATAACAGCTTCTACACAATAATATATCTCACAGATTAAACTCTGCAGCTAGTCAAAGGCTGGTGCCATACACTTCTCAGTGTTAGTGTTCAAGTAAAGAGGTTGGTGTAAGAAAATACTTTGCTAATCTCTAACGATTCCTTGGCCTTTCCGTTGTCAAAGCTGTAGGATGTCTGTCTAAAGTACTGACAGTCTGTGTTCAATAACAGCTAAGGTTTATGAGGGCTAGATCAGATAAGGAAGGAAGGGCAGGAATGTCACAGGGGTGAAGAACTTGTGTAGATGCAGGATCCCAAACTACTGTTCCAGTCCAGTCTTGAGACAGAGGTAACAGCAATGAGGATATGTAAGTGTGGAGGCAGCAGGTTTGTTATTTGGAGTTCAGGTTTGAATGGAGAACGTAGACTTGCAGCTGGGGCCTTTGTACACAAGCATCTGAGGGAGCTGGGATAGGATGCTCATATGCCTTAGCCGCACAATGTGATGAGGCCAAGACTAACCTTCTGCCCAAAGATCTTTCTAAGAGGGAAAGAAATGGACCACTATGGACAAGTGTAGGTTCATGAAACCGCAGGGAGAGGAACAAGAAGTACAGTTGTGTTGCATTTGTAGATGTTCGAGTAGATCACTGCTGCAGTACTGATTCTTGGGTCTTCCTGCCATACAGAAGCCCATGACTGGTCCATTTTCCAGAGTCTTTATGTCATCCCTTGCTGATGGACATCTAAAAACCTATGTTTGCGTGTCAGGTTAGAAGAATGGCATCAATGTGCGCAATCTTCAGGTCTTTCGTAGACAGTGAGCAGTTTGATGCCTGAGGATAGTACAATCTCCTCAGTTGTTCTGCATTTAAGTAAGAGGAGGGAAAAACATAGCAGGCAGAGAGGGGATGATGGGTATAAGTGGACTATCTGCACCCAGCAAGGGGGAGACAAGTGGTTAGTAGACAGAGGGGCTGGAGAGTGACAGTATGTACTGCAACACTTATCTACTGAAACATCTACAATTATGGTAAGTGTAACACAACTGCCTCATGTTCTTCACTGTAGTAGTGTTATAGTACTGATTCTTGGGAGGACTCTTAAAGGTAAAAGTTGGGTGGGGGTCATCTGTATGACTTTAGGAAATAAGATTTTACAGGATGGCAGAAATTATATCTGCTCTAGCCCTGGAGACACTGTCTAGGTTATAGTGTTTTGTAAATGTGTGCACTGAGTTCCATGTGGCTGCTTCTGGGATGACCTTTCCTTTGAGGAAACCAGTGGTAGTCACCTCATGTCTGGTGGAATGGGCTTTAATATGCCCAGATAAATCCTTTCCATTGTGTCAGTAACAGAACTTAATGCACTTAGCTATTCATTTTGAAATGGTTTGTTTGGAGACAGGCTTGCCCTGTTTACCCTCTGCAAAAGCCACCAGTAATTACTCTACTTTATTAGGACTTTTTGTCTTGTCTAGATAGTACCTGAGCTGCCTGTGCACAACCAGAGAGTGTAAGAGATGCTCTGCCCTGTTCTGTAGATTTGAGTAGAAGATTGGTAGGTGGATAGCTTGGTTTAAAGTAAGTTCTGATACCACCTTAGGCATAAAAGGTGGGTTTGTTCTGAGGGTGTCCCTATCCCAGTAGGTAACAGTGATAGGTTCTTTACACATGAGGGCTTGTAGCTCATCAACTCTCCTAGCAGATGTTACAGCTATAAAGGAGAAGGTCTTCCAGATGATCATCCTTACAGTGACAAAGGCAGCAGGTTCAAAAGGAAGCAAAGTTAATTTTTCTAATACATAATTCAGATCCCATCCTGGAATGGTGTTCTTTATGGATAGTTTCAAGTGAATCCCCCCTTTCAGAAAATGCTTCATGCAGGGGTGTGAGAAGACAGGAGGAACACTGTGCTGGCAAGCTGATATTGCAGATCCATGTACCTTAATGCTGGAATAGGAAAGCCCTATTGTAAAGAGATCTGACAGATACTACAAATCGGAGCTGAGGTCTGCTTGAGTAGGGTTAGTGTCATTGCTGTGACACCAGGTGATAACTGTTTTCCATTTTTCCAGGTATGACCTCCCGGTATTGGGCTTTCTTGCTTCCCTTAGAATTGAGAGTGCCTCCTTGGGACAGGATGCAGTCCTAGGTGTCACAGTGGTTTGGTGGGAGTGGAATACAGACTCCCTAAACTTGGCAGAGATCATCTACCTCCTGCGGTAGGCTGCAGAATCTTCACTTGCTGAGAGTCAGGAGGACAGAGAACCAGTTTTGTCTTGTCCAGAATGGGACCACTAGGATATGCTGGGTTTGTTCATCCTGGTTTTAGTCAGTACCCTGGGGATCAGGGTAAGGTTAAGGGCATGAATGCATACAATAACCAGTTTGTCCATGTAAATGAGAATCCATCCATCTTCCAAGCCCTGTCTGTTGTGATCTGGAGCAGAACATCTGTAATTGCTTGTTGTGGAGAGAGAGATAAACAGGTATAATTAGGGGATCCCCCACTGTACAGTTAGACCCAAGAACATCTCTCTTTTCAACATGTATTTGTTGGGGTCTAAAAGGTCCCTGCTTAAAAGAACCTGCTAGAGTATTTCTCTGGCCTGCAATATAAGAGGTTATGAGTGTTAATCCTATGGCTTGAGTCAGCATCCAAATCCTTCTGGCAAGGCTGCACAGAAGGCAAGACAAAATTCCCCCTTGCTTATATACCACGTAACTGTGTTGTTGACTGTCCGCATCTGCAGTGTCCCTGGGCTTATGTTTTGTTGAAAGGTTTTTATGGCCAGGTAGACTGCTAGTACCTCCTTTTGATTTATATGCAACTTCCTGTGCTGTGGTGACCAAATGTCCTGTACCTTTGGAGGACCTAAGTGGGCTCCCCAAGCTATGTCCGAGCTGTCCATAGCAATGGTCTTGTCTGCTTCAGGCAAAGTGAAAGTTGCTCCTTGGTTCCATTGTACGGTGTACTTCCACCACACAAGTTCCTTTTTAGCCATGGAAGGAGGGGCTGTAGGGTGTCCAGGGGCTGGGAGTGCTGCTCCCAAACATTTTTTTTTAGAAGCCATATGCAACTTTGCAAATGAGATCATGAGACTGTATGAAGCCATATACCGTAGTATACTCAGGAATTCTCTTGCAGTGATGAGCTGCTTTGGAAGCAAGACAGGTCAGGTAGCCTGTCAAGAAAACAAACTTGTCTCGGAGAAGGAAGACTTTCTTTTAAAATTAGTCTATAATTTCTTGTTTGAGGGAAAGTTTGAGATTTTTGAAGATTTAAGGTGAATCCTACCTTCTAAAACCAGTACACAGTGATCTTTAAGTTGTCCAGCATATTCTGAAGTGGATCTTCCCAGAATGAAACAGTTGTCTAGGTATAGAAAAATATGAACCCCTAGAGTTCTGCAATGTGTTATCAGAGCAGCTAGGCATTTTGTGAAACCTCTGGGAGCAGTAGATTGCCCAAATGGAAAAGCACAAAAGTGGAAGTGGGAACCTGTTTCTGCAAATTGTATTTACTTTCTGTGACAGTCTGCTATGGGGACATGGAGGTAAGTATCCTTTAAGCCTATGATGACCATGGAGGCATCTTGGAAAATCACGGGCAGTAATTCCTGCAATGTAGGCATACTTAATTTGGGGATGTTGCGGAACCTGTTTAGTTTTGAGAGATCCAAGATGGGCCTCCAAGTGCCCTCTTTTCTTGGGAGTAGAAAAATCCTCGAGTTGAAGCCTTTTCCTTCTTGTCCAGGAGGGACAAGCTGGAAAGACTCTTGCTGAAGTAGCTCCCTGAAGAGAAGTGGTAATAGGCTTTCTTGTTTTTTTCAGTGGTTCTGGAATGCCCCAGAAGGGTGGTATTTCTCTGAACTGAATATATTACCCCTTCTCTATGATGATGAGGACCCACTGGTCTCTGATGCTGGATTTTCCACTGGTTTAGGAAGAAGTAGAGACTTCCTGCTAGAGGTTTGGAAGGGAAGGAATGCGTTTAGGGAGGATGGAGTAGAACATAGTCATATTTGCTCTCAGTGCTAGGTGGGTTCTTTAGAGCATCCTGCCCTTTGTGATTGTTCTGTCTTCCATCTCGCAGACTGTCTTGGTCTTTTACCATGGGGGAGGCCCCCCCCCGTCTTGTCTAGCTGGGAAAGGACAAGATTTTGAAGGGCAACTCCTACTGTAGCTTAGTGTCAGAGACAGGTAAAAGTCTTTCATAGTTTTAATTTGTTTTCTTTTTTGTCCAGTTTCTCAAAAACTTGTTCAGCTGAAGGACCAAAAAGGAATTTCTTGTCCAATGGGGCATCCAGTAGTTCAACCTTTACCTGATATGACAGGGAATGAGTCCTGAACTGTGCATGCCTGCAGATGACAGAAGCTGTGGTGGCTGCTCTGCTAGAAGCATCTAAGGCATCATGGCCACATTTTGGGGAGTGTATGAAGGCTTTTAAATCTTCTCTGGTTATCTCCTTGATTTCCTTGGACAAGGTTCTATCCAGAATAGAGTTTACCTTAGCTAGCATTTTGTCTTGAACAGATTCAAAGTACTTTAGCATATGGAATTAACAAATAAAAGCTCTCATTGCCAAGGTGGCAGAGGCACAGACTTTCCTCCCAAATCTGTCTTCAAATCTGCATTCCCTGTCATTACGCAGGAGATGTCTTGTAAGTATACCGTTTGTGGATTCAATGGAGAAAACAGAAGAATCAGCCTACAGATTTTTATAGAGGTGCTTGTGAGATACAATCACTCTGTAAAATCTGTCTGGCTTCCTCGGAACGGGGGGTGGGGGGGTAGACAGTCAGGATTTAGAGTTATGTTTGAAGACATCATCCAATACAATACAGTGATCTGGGTGAAGGTAAACACAGCAGTTCCCTATAGTGGGTCTTGGCCTGGAAAAATTGCTAACTTTCCCCAACTAAAAGCCTCCTTCATTCTATGTAGGGTATTCCCGAAGGAAAGTCTTCAGGCGGAAGACAGTCTGTCATCAAAGTCTGAGTCTAGGTAAGTCTGAGGTGACAAGTGGCCAAAGTAAGACAATTCCTTCCCATCCTCTGAGCTACAGGAATCTTCTTCTTCCTGAAAGGATATTTCACTGCTCCTCTTAGATGGGGAGGCCTCTAAGGTGGAAGAATCAGAGGTCTTTCTAGATTTCATGAAGGTCATAAACTGCTGTGCTGTTTTAAGGAGGTCTTGGGCTTCAGTATGAGAAGAGGTGGTTGTGATGAAATGAGGTGATTTGCTTCGGTTTAGTTGTCCATTTTAAAGAGGTGTCTGGAGGATGTGCTGGACTGCAACTTTTGTTGTAGCTTTGGTACTCAAATAAGACAGGGAGTTTCCCTCAATAGCCACAGCACAGACATCAGAAGTTGATGCCTGCAGAGTGACCTCAGAACCGTCTGATGTTATGAATTGTGGAGGTATTTGTAGGCAGGCTGGAAATCACTGTGGCCTGCTGAAGGGTCGGGCCTAGGAGTTCAGTGGACCAGGGGACTGCAAAGGTGCTTCAACTAGGTCATCGGTCGACTTAAGATCTATAGTTGGGGCTTTTTCAGAAACATCAGGGTCCTTTGCCTTTTGGTCTTTCCATTTTTTTTTGTTTTGTTTTTGGAATGATGCTACTGGATGTTGTAGCTTGCGGTAGCAGTGGATTGTGATCCCACAGAGTAAAATGAAAAAGAGGACTCCATATGGGCAGTGTTTTCTCGTGGACTTTTGCACAGTCAGGACAGTTGGAGATGTCATGATGAGGCCCCAAGCAGAACAGACAAAACAAGTGAAAATCTTCATTCAGGATTTGCTTCCCACACTTCAAGCAATTATTTACTTTTTTGAACTTTAAATTAGTAGAGAAATTTCCTCAAAGATGTACTTATCTGACTGGAAGAAAACAAAGGTTCTTTGGAAACACGAGCTGACTGATGGTCTGCAAACTTATTCAACACAAATGAAACGCATCAGACTGCACAGCTCAAAAGAAGTGAAGATGGCAATGACAGGCGCTCTTCTTATACCCTGACAACCAAGCATCAGTCTTCATATGTCCGTTGGCTAGGGGTGATGTAAAACCTGCTGGTCACAGGCTTCTGCATGGCTGGAAGACCCAAGAATCAGTATTGTAACACTGACTACGAATAACATCAGATATTCAAGCACTGCTTTTCAGGCATTTTACTACATTATTTATGATTCCTAAACAATATTACCCAACAATGAGGGTGATACTAGACAGCACTAAAATGCACAAAGGTTTCATGAGATGTTTATGGCCTTTGGAAGGTTCAGCTCAACATAAGTATTACTGCCACTATAAAAAATGGGTGATACAAAAAATATGAAAAGAAACTATTTGCTAGGAAATTTGAATGAATATAGTATCTACTGTAAAACAGCATGTTTTCTAGCTGCTTTGTCCACTAAAAATGAATAGGTCTTTGAAAATCTCTAAATTTGCTGAAATGTGACAGCTGTAGAGAGAAAAAAACACATTTCAGACAGTTGTAAAGGCATTTAAGGGGTAAAGAACATCATTGACCACAAGGTACAGTTTTAGATCCATGCAAGATGTGAAGTACATTATTCTATTAAAAACAAAATATCTTACTACACTTAAAATGAAGCTGGGATAGATAGAAAACCACACAGATAACCGTTATCCTTAAATCATTTCTTAACTATTTTATCTGCTGACTACAGAAGCTTAGTAATTTAACAACTCAAACATCTGACCATTTCTTTCAGTTCTGTAGCAAGTAATGTACTTACTCTAGGAGAAAAGAACAGTAGACCAACTATTTGAAATGCCGTATTAAAAATTTGTGATCACCATTTGTTATAGTGACACATTCAAAAAGTTACCAGTCCGTTTCTTCTGCTTTTCAAACAATTCTGAAATAAAGTAGTGAACTCCTGCATGACTTCAGTCTCCTTTAACATACATTCAACAACAATTGACTTCACTCATTTCTCAAGGCTGATTTCAGTAATTTGAAACTTTCACAAGAGTGCATATTACTATACCGAAACTGACATCAGAAAAACAGAACTGTGAGTGGTTCAGGTCCCAGTTTCACTTTTACCTCCAAACATCAATATGAAATATGCCGTTTTACCAAGTCTACCACTGAACTCAAATTAAAACATAAATAATAGTCACATCGGCTATATGTTTAGAAAAATAAAAAAAACAAGACAAATTCAGTCTGATTCTGCTTTATAAGATTGTTTGAAACAAGAAGGATGTAGCATGCAAGGTTGGAAAAATGAACATAAGGATATAGTCCATAATTCTCACAGGCAACTCACTGAGTTTTAGCTCAGAATTTCACCTGTTGCAACTCTTGATATTTGTTATAGTTGGAAGGCAACTTGTCACAAGACCAATACCTCAAATGCTATATTTTCACACTGACAATGATTGATTCAGCAAAGAATAAGTATTTCATACGGAGGCAAGCTTTAATGCATTCCCTTCATCCCCTATTACTTACAAACTCAGACTGCACTATCACGAAGAAACGATTTGCACACAGGGCTGTTCCCCACTATCTGTGATAGTGTTCTTCAATTACACCTGTGATATTAAATCACTGAAACACTCAAGGTCATCTTGAGAATCTGCCTGTTGATAAGTTGTGCCTTGACATAATGAATGAAAACCAAAATATGTAGCATAAGGAATAAAAGGAGGATTGTGAATAATGCAATGCATAGTAAGGATATGCTACCATTCAGAGGTTCCTGTGATTACAAAGGGCCTTGATTACACAGCTGTTAACATTTGGGTTTTCAAAATAGCGGTGCACAAGGCAATGTGCTACCTTCTTGCAGTCTTCATTACTGCAGCTGTGACACAGGACAGAAATATATAACATGTGACCACTTTACAGTATGGTATTTTACTATAAAAAGTATTAAATATTTAAAGACACAGTGTCATCTGTTAAATCTCTGTTTCTAAGATAAAAGCTTTTTTTTTTTTTTGCATTGAGGTATATTTCCAAAACATTGTACATTTCAAATACAACTAATATTTTAACATATACTGTCTTAATGACATTTAATTTTCTAATTCTTTACTACAGTGAATACATAAGTTTTTATTTCAGATGACCAGCAGTTAACTATTCATTTAGGCAAATAGTGAACTTTTGAAAAATGGCAGTTTAGATGGCCTTCTATATCTAAAACATTTAAAATTTCAGAACAAAGATCATAGTTAGGTGACGGCAACAGCAGATGGACCTGGAAGATCTTATAAACAGATTACAGTTCCTCAACAGTCTCATGTGTCTCTAGTGTGTTTGCAACACAGTGTGCTTGAGCAACATCTTGTCAAGACTTCTTATTGGTCTTTTAATTAAATGTTTTCCATTCCTTCTAAACATGTCACTATTTGAAGCCTTTATTGTATTTCTCACTGCTACCTGCAGACCATCAGCAAGTACTTCCTTCCTCAAGAGCTGTCATACAGGCAGCAATCAAGGCTTTTGTGGTTAAGTCACTAATGCTGCTCCTTGGAGGTAGATGCAAGCATCCTCACTATATCCACGCTATTGAAAAACCCTTATGACATGTTAGCTCATTTCTTTGATAGGATATGCTGTAGTGAGAAATGCTCATAATGCAAAGCTCTTTAAAGCATAAAGTAAATATTTGTCCAGATGCTCATTCACTATCTTCTTTAAAGCACAACCTAGATGAACAGATGGTATCTACAAATATATTACCTTCCTTTACACATACCCTAGATGACTAGATGAGTATCCACAAATTTCCCCCGGGACTGACTGGTATAACCCTGCTGGTGAAAGAACCAGTATACCAGGGCTTGGAATATCTATGAATCAGTAAACATACCCCATAGCAAAGTACTGCTGAAAATAAATGATTATATAATCAAACCCTCCAAACAAAAATATAAAAACACACACACACACACACACACACATCTATAGTGTGCATATGTTTTTCATAGTTTCATAGTATAGTACTAGGCTATCTGCCCTGGGGCATTTGTAAGCCTAGCCATAGTGATGTGGCTTTTGCCACCCCATGAAATGGTACAAAAATGTACAGAATAAATCTAGAATACTGTGCCTCTGTCTATTAGTTGACACAATGAAGGTCCCCTTATATAATAGAATTAGTTTACTGTGCCCCTGTCTAGCAGTGACACAGATGTGACCCCTGGGTAAACTTACGATCTCCCATCCACTCATCAAGATTTCTCTTGAAGAGAGTCAGTGAGGGGCTCTGCCTAATATGAACTGGGATCCTGTTCCAAAGCATGGGAAGCCTCTGGGTTATGAATCTATCCCTCCAGCATGTCCTATTCATACTTGTGCCGAGGTTTAAGTCTTTAGCTCTCGTGGTCCTGATGGATTTGGATTTTTTGAGGTGGAGCATGTCCATCAGATCCTGATTGGACATGGCCTTGTACATCAGGCAGAGATCACCTCTGAGCAGGCGGTATGCTACTGAATAGAGCTGAAGTTTCTTTAGTCTGGCAGGATAAGACATATGTTGGAGACCCTTGATCCTTTTGGTGAGGTACTTTTGTGGTCTCTCCAGCTGTTGCAAATGCCGGGTGAGGTACATACCAAATGGGGCATTGTACTCAATCATAGGTCTGATGAGGGAGGAATATAGGGGTACAATGACATCCTTGGATCTGGATGTGAATCCCTTCATGATGAGGTGTGCAAGGTAGAATGTTTTTCTAACCACTTTGGCAACGTGGGTGTCAAATGAGAGGTCGCTGTCTACTTGGGTCCCTAGGTCTCTGATTACTTTTTCCATACTCAGTGGGTTGCTGTCTATGTGATAATTTGTGGGTACTTTGTTTTTTCCAAAAGGGATGACTATACATTTTTTGGCATTTAGTTTAAGGCCGTGACTACGGCACCAGTTGTCCATTTCAGTGAGGCCTTTTTGTAGGATGTGTGTGTCTACTGGTGTATCGGCTATGGCGCCTAGTTTGCAGTCATCTGCGAACTTTGTCAGCCACAACCCTCCCATGTTTGCTTTAACATCTGAGAAATAAATGCCGAACAAGAGGGGTCCCAGGACAGATCCCTGTGGGACACCACTTGTGACTGGCTTTGAGTCTGACATTACTCCAGCGATTTTAACTTTATGGGTTCTGTCCTTTAGCCAGTTTGCAACCCATCTAGTGACATAAGGGTTTACTTTTAAGCTGTTTAGCTTATCTATGATGCCTGAGTGGGGTATTGTGTCGAAGGCCTTAGCCAAGTCCAGGTATGCTGTATGGACTGCTTTGCCCTCATCAATGGCTCTAGTGACTGTTTCGAAAAAGTCAACCAGGTTTAAAAGGCAGGATCTGCCCTTTACAAAGCCGAACTGGGTGGGGTCAAGTGTATGTAGGTCCCCTATGTCTCTGTTTATGAGTTCCATAATGATTCTTTCCATAGCTTTGCAGACCAGGCTAGTTAAGCTTATGGGGCAGTAGTTTCCAGGGTCTGTAGAGGCACCCCCCTTGTGGAGTGGGACCACTGTTGCTCTACGCCAGTGTTCGGGTACATATCCCAAAGTAAGGCTAAGGTTAAATAGCATTTTTATGTGGGTTTAGCTCCTCTTGGAGTTCACGTAACACGCACCCCGGGATACCGTCAGGTCCCATTGATGCTGTGTTTTTTGCTTTGTTTAGGGCGGTTCTCACTTGGACATCTGAGATGACAGGGAGATTACATTCAGCTGGGATAAGTATTTCTTCTTTTGGGGGTGAAGGAGGGGAGAAATTTGCACTGAACCTGTCAGCCAGAATGTTAGCAATATCTGTGGGTTCAGCGTATTTTTTGTTGTTGTGAACCAACTCTGAGCATATCTGAGGGTTTCCGCCCAGGTTTCTAACATAGCTGAAGAAGGCTTTGGGGTTATCTTTAGTGTCCTTAGCGATTTTTCTCTCAAAGTTTGCCTTGGATGTTTTTATGAGAGAACGTGGTTTTCTGCTAATGTTGATCAGAGATGTCTTCCCTTCATGGGATTTCACTCTGACGTGCAGTAGCTTCCTTCTTTTGTTATACAATTTGTTTATGGCTGAGGTCCACACACGAAGCACTTAAAAGGCACTACACAAAGTTATTAATGTAAGCACTGTCTTTTGGGAACAAATTTAATACTGAATTTAACATATTAGATTTTAGCTAATATAATACACTTACAGTGTATACAAATGTGTGGATATGTTGAGGTTGTATGAACGTATATATAAGTACTGGCATTTTAAATGAAGATTGAATGTCATTAATGTTAATTACAAGCACTTGTATTATTTCTTTAAATACTATAGTGAATTGTAAGGCTGTTGTCTGAGGAAGTTCTACCATTTCGTGGAACGAAAAACGCTGGTAGCGTTTCACATTTATTGGTCCTTCTTTTTTTATATGCTGTCAACAAAAGTGGATTTTATTAAAATTACGTATATTTGAACTTTTACCAAAAGTCTCCGTTTTCAAAAAACCGGTGTAACCAACTTGTTGTGTTTCCTAGTTCAGTGTGCTGATTTGGTTTGAATATCATCCCAGGCAGACAGACATTGGATCCCCTTAGAATGACACCAGTACTTGAGCCAATTGTTAAAGCTGATCATCTTGTCTTTGTATTGTGGTTACATTCTTGGTGAGAGCAAGATGCTGCTCAGGGTCAGGGTCATACCAGCCTAAGAGCTCCTCTATGTCTCTTTTCATGTAGTCCAGGGAGGTACGTCTCAGGTCATTCACACCAGCATGGACAATGACGGAGTCATATTTGTACTTGCTTTGGAGTGACCTGAGTGCGTGTGTTATGTGGTGGATCCTAGCTCCCGATAGACAGCTCACAGTCACCTTCTCCTTGTTCAGCCTGGTCAGTGGGACATCAGTGTGTCTGACTATGGAGTCACCTATTACTAGTGTATCAGGCAAGGTGTTTGGCCTTAAGGGCTGCGATTGGTCAACACACTGATTTATTGAAGTATGTGTTGCATGTGTTTTGTTTTGAGATGGTGGATTTTTGGATGTCTGCTTTGGGAGCCTCTGTTGTTTTGGTAAGTTTTTTATTAGAGCCTCCCAGTATGTCTTTGTGTTTTTATGTGTTTGGTTTGCAGTTGTGGTAGGTCTATGTGGGACTGGGATTGTTGTGTGTGTGGTTGCCATCTCCTCCTGTCTGGTCATGCCAGCCCTGAGTTGAGAGAGTTCAGCCACCAGTTTGGCTATATAGTTGCATCTCTCACATGTATTTGTGTTTGTTGGGAGGAGGAGAGGGTTGTCTGTGTACATGAGACAATTGTAGCATTGTCTCAAGATACCCAGATTGACCAGCTGAACTGGAGACGATGCCAGTAATCTACCACTCGACATGCTAGAACAGTATAAGGGAGTGGTATACCTTTAAGGGAAGTGGATATTCACAGGGGTGGTAAGTAGATGTAGTGCTTTACTTAGTACGAGAGTGCTTACTTAGTAGAGAAGTATTGAGAACAAATGCTAGACTTATAATACAATGAGTAGTCTGGTTATACTAAGAGTAGAGCTTCCTTAAGGGAAAATTTGAAGAGCAGACTTGGCGGAGCCAGAAAAAGTTTAACCTTGTTTAACCGGCTATGCGCACGACCACGCAAAGCCGTGCAAACGTGGATTTTAAACAGTGAACTACAAAAGAGCTAGAAATGGTCCAAAACAACCAATTACTACAGCTTCTTGTGCTGAGGTCACTTCCCCCAAGGACAGGTAGGCTGCTCAAGGCTCCCCACTCCCACTGGTGAGCAAAGAAACTTCCTTCTATCCAAGTAAGGTAATGGACAACACAGGAACTACACCACAGCCCAGAATACAGCAATGCCTGTAAACTGGTCTAAACTAGTCGAGGAAGGCGGGAAAACAAAGATTATTTTTTTGTTTTTTTTGGTGGAAACACACAGAAAATGCAGAAACAGTGATAAATTAGTTACACAGGCTAGCACACTTTAGTGGGCAGCCTCCACAGTTAAATTAAACAAACAAACAAGCAAACTTTCGATCAAATTCGACTAAAATGTAACTTTAAGTGCAGATTTTAAAATAATGCAGCAATCAGTTAAAAAACAGTTCAGGCTAGTTCAAGGTAAGCTACAGAAGCTATTTCAAGTGGAAAAAAGCAAAGATACTTAAATCCAGAAGGTAGTCGCTTTTCTGAGTTCCCTGCTGCTAGGACCACTCTGTAAACCCACGTGGAGCTTGTCTGAAGTCACATGAATGACAACAAGGAGGAGACAAAATCTTTGTCAAACTGGGAAAAATACATCTGACATGATACAGAAGTCATAACAAGTTACCTCCTAACAATGAAACAGTTTTTGTTTCTTCTTACCTGCATGTTTTTCTTTACTGCAGCTATGCTATGTGGTTAACTCTCTACAGAATTCAAGTCTGCCTGAGTGGGCTTGTCTTTTACTCTGTTGTGGTATAGTGGTAGGTCCAGATGTTCATTTTTTTTCCTCTAAATTAAGGAAACTGTCTATTATGATTTTAAATGGTGTTCATTTCTCAGAAGTACTCTATGATTAAGGGAGCAAGGTATTAGTAGCTTCAAAGGTATGCACTGCCAGAGGAAAACATTTCACATATAAAGTTTCTGTGTACTAAGTATAGATCTGGCAATTAGCCCAAAGTTTATAAGTTTAACTAGTATGATAGTAAGGAAAATTGTTCTTTGTTTAAATTCTTTTGGAAATAATTCTTTAGAAATGCCTAAGAGAAAATACTTCTGGAAACATTTCCTTAGAAATGCACCAGGCAGAGCAATATGTCTATTACCTGTTCACTGACTACTCCACAGTCAGTCTATGCACAGGCACAGAAAAGACAAAATTATGGCTACAACAAGTCTACATGCTTTGGATCTTTCAACAATTGCTTAGTACTTTTCTTTGTATTTTTTAATTAACAAGAGGGCACCAGAAAAATGCATCATACTCTAATGGACGGGCATGCACACATCTAAAAGTAGGACATAGTTTCAGAAAAAGTACACTTTTATTTCTGTTTAGTCTGCTATTCCCAATCTATTTTTTACATACAGCATAAGTAAATATAATGGCACCGAGACAGCTGAGTACAGCAAAATGAACAACATATGATGTAATACATCAAATCTACATTTGTTTTCATCTGTTACTCATATTAAAAAAGCAAATAGCACAGCCATTTAGTCTTTCCTTCTCTGATACCTGATTTATGATGCTAAGGGTCTTAGGAGAGCTACCGCCTTTCCCTGCAAGTAATGGGTGCAGTACACAGAACCAGTCCTGGATGTATCACAGTTCATTGAAGTGCATATGCAAACATTTACTTACCCACTTGCAAGCATATCTAAGAGGAATTTTGAGGAATAAGAGATCACATAATGGTATGCTTCTGAGATGTGGAATGAAGCACGAGCACAATCCACAAGGACACACAGTGGACATGCAGACTCTGCACAGAATGTACTCCAGCCAAGAAGTGAGCCAGGAAACCAAAAGCTGGAAGGCAGCATTTCATCATTGTGATACCCTAATGTAGAAATCAAATGCAAAACTCACTTCACTAGACACTTCACACTATCTGAGTCTTCCATTTAACTACTCTAATGCAGTGTCTTCCTTTCAAAAATAATAGTGGCTAATTAAACATAGCTCTGGAGCATCAGTCTTCCTCTCTCACTATACAGAGATGGGGACATACAATACTCCCCAAGGGTTCCTCCTCTGAATGATTAAAGGACATATAGATGGAACATACATACCTTGGCTTCCTTACCCCTAGTTGCCTATAAACGATATACAGACAGAAAATCCATCCCTTATACTCCTTGCCTATAGTTGCAGACATGATCCTACAAGCCAAACCTTGATTTACACAAAGGAAGACATCAAAAATGGACTAACATCAGAGGCATCTACACACTGACAAAATGAAAAAAAAAACATTCTAGAAGAGATTAATGACTTTAACGATAATGGAAAACACTGGACTGAGCATAACTCCTATGAATATGAATGCAAGTTGTTCTTAGTGTAGTTTTCCATTATCACCTAGCATTCAACCTCTTGCCTCCAAAAACAAACAAGGACACTATTTAAAACATTAATAGTAGTATCTTGAAAAGTTGACTAAGTAAGATAATCTTAGTCTATAAATTATTGCAGTTATCCATTAAGTATAGTCTAACAACTTTTCTCACAGAGAAATAATTAGGAGTATGTGCAACATTTTGTGACAAAGCGAAAACAGGTAAGAGCTACAATTGAAGAGATGTGCACAAAAATAAAGACTGCAACATCAACTACTTCGTAATGTGACTTCTAAATGCTGGGGAAAGTTATCCAAGACTTGCAAATATAAAGGTTCAACACAAATAACTTGCATGGAAGTATAACTAACAAATCTACATGGTATAGTACCTGACAAACCAGGGATAATGGAGAGCACTGTACTGAAATGGCATCTTTGTGATCATAAATTTAAAATGTTAGGACAGTAGTGCACATGCGTACAACTATGCTTCAGCTGTAAAAATTCAACCATCACACAAATACACTATTTCAGTCCAGTGTTCTCCATCACTGCTATGACTTCATTGTTTCTATGTTCAAGGGGTGACATTTAATAGACAACAGGTCTCTGTAAACCATAATTTGCAGGTGACAAAGGAATTTCATGGAAGCAGAGTTAACCTTGCAGCACTGGATGGGAAACTGGAAATTAACCCCAGATCTAGTATCTATGTCTCTAATGGACAGAGGCAGTCTGTAAATCATACCTTGCCTTACATATACTCCTTAAAATAACCTCTAAGGCTCAAAACACTTGTGGGGTAGATAATGATTTTGAATGCATGGCTAGGCTCTGTTCTTCCTCAACCTCAGGATAAACTATATCCCTAAATATGAACAAGTACCTTTTCATACCTTATAATTCCTTAATATTCCTTCTTCACTCACTTCCTCACATCAGTTTCTCTTCCCTGATTCTCTTTCTAAATATGCCATAACCCTGTTTTTTTCTTGGACTTCATACTGCAATTCTTGTTTATATTATACTAACTTATCTTTAATTTCTCTATAAACTGGCTAACATTTCTGTAAATATAAATCATTGTCATATAAGGTGTATTTATTCTTAACCAATGTTTTTACATTATGTCTGTTTTGGTATAATTATTTAAACTGTAGATGTCTTTGTATTATTTTTGAAAAGTGTACAATTATTGTTCTTAAAATGCTTTTGTAGTACTTTGAAGCTTTTCTCCAGACCTCCACTGAACATGGGCAGCTAAAAGTCGAACTTTCCTGGTAATTGAATGACAATAAATAAATTATAAAGGCCGCAATTTTCATTAGCCTTGTATATACCTATGAACCAATTACCTGAGTGACTGAAAAAAGGCAGGCAAGTGTCACAGGACGTAAAATACATTTTAAAAGCTCTAAGGAAAATATGCTACTACCACTTCTGAAGCATCTTAGACTCGCTGTTTCTCTTTGTTTCCATGCCCCTTTTGAACACTCATTATCTATTTACATATTTTACAGTTGAAAACAGATTTGAAATGTTGATTATTACATATAAACAGACCAGTAGATAAATAGAGATTCTATATATAATTAAGTTAATAGCCAACATGCCTGCTAGAAACACTGAATGTTGTTTATTCATCAGCAGAACAGCTGTTTTCATTTTTAGGCACATACAATTTGAGGCTACTTTCTGTTTAATTTTCTTAAAGTGAGGTTTATCAAGATTCCAACATATTTCCTACTTAAACACAGAACATGTGCTTTTGTGATATGGGTAACTGTAGGAAAAATAGAGAGCCTCACAATAAATGGCAACAGATGGAACTAGGAATCAAATGTACTAAGTAAGCCAGAGAGGTGCATCTCAGGTTCATAGCGTATTCTAGACACACATAATAACCATCAGCCACAAGACTGGGGGAACATGGGGTCCCCCAGTGGGTAGATATGGTATTAAAGATAACTAACTGTAGGACAGAAAGATAAGAATGAAAATGATGATAATAATAATGTTAAGAATAATAACTATTATAATAAATAATGATGATAATAATAATACCGATTTGTTAACCAGGTTGGCCCACTGAATACACTATCCCTTTTCATGAGTTACCTGGGAACAATGCCTGGTTAGGTGACTTGCTTAGGATCACACAGTAGTCAAATGCGGGCTGAATGAATCAAACCTTTTACCACAGGAATTACAGCGTACAGCTTGAACCCTCTGCATCGACATCCAGACTAAAAGAAACAGGCACAGTAGAGGGGCAAACAGTAGGAGAATCATAATCATAGGGTCTTAAATCTTCCAGGAGTGAAGTGCTTCAATTTAAGGGTCAGAAGTGACAGGGAAGCAGCAAAAGTTTTGGTGGAAGATGATCTTGAGCAGGCTATGAATTTCTAAACCAGGAGGGCAAATATCATTGCACTAGTCCTGTGTAATGAGGAGAAGGTGACAGTAGTTTGAGGTTAGCAAGCCATTAACCAAGAATTATTATGCTACAGTATGAGATGCCATTCCTGCAGTAATAATGGAATAAGTCAAAGAATAGGGACAATACGGTTATATAAGATACACAGCAGAAAATGAGGCATTTGGAATATTCTTATCTTCATAGTGCTGGATGGGTTATGCAGCTAAATTTATAAGAACCCAATAGAAGTAAGACTTTGCCCATAATCAGTGATGAAATACAACCCAAAGGATGTGACTGGCTACAGACATAACATATGGAAGTCCATATTAACCCCAATGAGTAGTTCTCATCACTGCTCTGTGGTGGCCAGAGATGGATGCTGTTAATGTTCTAGAGTTAGACTAGAGCTTAGCAGTGCTGAAAGGTGTTAGGCACATTTCTTATGTCAGAACGATGCTTAACAATTGCCTTTATCCAAATCTGGAGCAGAATTATGGTACTCTGTGTATTAATACAGACAGTTATTACTGGGTCTCTAACTACAACCAAGCTGTTACGTGCTAGAGACATGGTTGTCAAGAAATTCACCTTGACAGTGGAGTGAGCAAAGCTTGAGAAGTGAAGAACTCATGACAACCATGCAGTACATGGAGCTTTATCTACTCCATATACTACCAGCTACAGAAATAATATGTAGGAACATTACGTGTTTGAAGCTTGGAAAGCCATATAACACTCAGCACTAGCAGGCAGTTAGACAGTGGCAGAAGCAAAGTCCTCTGAGGAATTAATGGCTTTAAAACCTGTTAAACACTTTCCTTTGCTATGCATGTTTAAAAGAGTGCCACAGCAAAGTATCTAACAACTTTTAAAGATTTTTTTTTAGTTTCCTGCCCATCCCTGTTCTGTGGTGACAGGCACTGGCTGCTGTATTACTCTAGAATGAGGCTAAATCTCAAGTGTTTACAGACGTTTAACAAAAGCCTGTTCAACTCCTTTTCAATACCAGAAAGTTGATTAAAAAGCCTGTTTTCCAGATTTCACAGAATAAGCAATGCAGTTCATGTAGTATATTAACGTTATCCCCCCATCCCAAATATATGCCTCGTACAAAGGCTACTGAGACACTTGTACTCAAAACCTTTTCTCTTCATTATGGATAATTAATTACAAATAATTTAAATTCCAGTTATTAGGTATAGGCTGAAAACAATAAATGGTCTAAATGCACCACTAGTCAAGTGCCGTCTTGTCCCATTAGAAAACTCGTCACAAATACTTGACCTTGCAAATAATCCACATCAAAATACATATGAACTACTAATTCCCAACAGATTCAATATAAGCATTACATTTAAAACGCATAACATGTAAAACTAGGGATTCAGAGCAATGCCAAACAAACAACACAACTGAAATATGCCACTGCTTGTGCACTATGAAGACTCTTCCCTGCAAGAGCCCTGAAATTAATTCTGTGATAGATACACTTCAAAAGGCAAAAGTAATGTCAGAACATTTAAACACACAGTCTCCATTCTGCAACCTTTCTTAATTATATTATATTTGACAACCATTATCATTATTTCATAGAAGTAGCAGTGACACCAGAAACAAAGCCAATTGTTAAAATCAATCATTTATGTTCATATTGTGACATCATCCTTGGTGAAGGCTGAATACTGCTCAATGCAAGGCTGATACCTATGCATGATACATATTATGAGAGATCTATTATGTCTTTTTTTATAGAGTCCAGTGAGGTACATCTCAGGTCAATTACACCCACATGGGCTATGATAGAATCATACTGATACCTGGGGTGCAGTAATTTGAGTGCATGTGTGATGTTGTGGATCCTGGCTCCAGGTAGGTAACTAACAGTTATCTCTTCCTCATCCAGCTTGGTGAGTGGGGAATCTGTGTGCTGCACAATGGAGTCCCCAGTGACATCAGTATTAAGTAAAGTATATGCTTGTCTTATGGGCTTTACTCTTTAGGTCCTTTACTCTTGAGGGACCACTGGGTGTTGGCTTATGTGAGTTATTTGGTGTTGCTTTTAGTGTGTGTGTTTTAGTGATTGTTGCCGTTAGGTGGCTTTAGAGGTTTTTTAGATTTCAGACAGTTTTTTTTAATTGCCTCAGCATAAAACTCTGCTAGAAAAAGTCATTCTATCTTCATGGCAAACAGTGTGAGGCTCACATCTCTTTATATAGCACAGGAGCTGTAGGATGTCTGTTCTTGTTCAAAGTACACCACGACTCTTTTGACTTATGTGTCAGAGAGTAAGAGAATGTGTTTTCCATGCTGGGAAGTTTGAAGACACTGAGTAAACCTGTAAAAGTTGAGGCCTTTTCAAGGTTTTATAACTTCCCTTAAAGAATAACTTGAAAGTTGGCACAGATGTCAAAGGTGGATCCAAGGAAGAGTACTTCAGAGAGGAATAAAACAGACCTTTAGCTTGAAGTTCAGAGGAACAACGGGAACATCCAACTTAAGTGAGAAAAGACATAAGTAAGAAGCTGTACCTTTTTCTCTAAAAATGGAGAACCATGGCTGCCTCTGTCAAAACAGTTCTATCAGTATCAGCCTAACTTTTTTTCAACAGCCTTCAAATTAAAGGAATTGGAAAAACATGTAAGCAAATTGTTTTCTCAAAGTCCTGATGTGGTTCTGTAGATGCTGGCTGAAAACTTTGGTAACTGAGCATTCTTAAAGTAAGATGAATAACAGAGTGTGACTATCTACAGGTAGAGATGAAGTTTCAAAAGACTTTGAGATGAATTGCCAAGCACAGAATGTCTTCCCAAAGGTTCTCTTTGCCTGGCACACGTTATGCTTATAACTGTATACCTATGGGCAAAGCCAGTTCTCACAGTCCTTTGGCTAGTCTGCAAAGGTTATTGGACCTTGTGCCACAGAGCATGTCTATGACAACACAGCCACCAAGATGACAGTGCTTCCTTGTAGAACTCTTGGAGATGGGCACTTTCTGTATGCCTTAATGGCAGCAGATCTTAAGCATTTTATCTAAAGTGATGCATACCTTTCTTCAAACAGAAATTAACCTCCCTGTACTGAAAGATCCTGAAGATGAGCAAATCAGCTGGTGTTCAAAGCACATCATCAGGAAGGCTTTTGATTGAAATGGTAGGAAATGTTTGCCTGGATTCATCTGCACTAATTGTTATCACCAGTTCAGCTCATTTACCAATGACATGATCTGAGGAAGGATGAAGCCAAAATGAGTGGTCATTTGATTACTAAGATAGTAGAGATGATGCTGAAATGTTTTTATATGAAGTCTGGCATTGGAGATGTTGAGAGGTTTGGCTTTGCTGACAGACTGGAATGGTGCACTACCCACTAAAACAAGAACATTTTGGTAATCAAGTATGTTGGGAACAAAATACTTTCTGACTGGCCACATCCACTAAGGACAATCACAAGGCCTTCTTCACATATGTCCACAATCTCAAAGGTAACACCCAAATCTGCTCTGAACTGGTGGTCAATAACACCACATACACAAACGCCATAGATATATAGCCAACCTGCTGGCAGACAAGTTCAGTGAAAACTTCAACCCTCTGTCACCCCATCAGTAAAGCAGGACATCCCCAGTACCTGCCCCCTCCCCTCATCACCAGGGAGCAGGTCTTTAATGCCCTCTCAAAGGCAAAAAAATACAGTCTCTATGGGACTCGATAACATCCCTGGCTATATCCTACATGAACTCAGGCATGAACTCTCAGCTCCATTAGACACCTTATTCAACCAAAGCCTGAGCACCAGCTTCATCTCAGCTGAATGGAGAACACCCACTGTCATCCCTCTACACAAAGGTGGAGCGTCCACTGACCCAGGCAAATATAGGCCTATCAGAATAACTAGCCTGACCTGCAAGGCCATGGAATGTATTATCATGGACCTTATAAACAAGGACACTGACAACCTCCAAGTGCTTGATCCCTCACAGTTTGGCTTTGTCAGACTGAGATCATGCTTGTTAAACTTGGTCAACTTCTTCAAAACAGTCACCAAAGCCATGGATGAGGGGAAGATGGTGCACACCGCCTTCCTTGACCTACCCAAAGCCTTCAACATTATTCCTCACTCAGGCATAATAGATAAACTCTCCCAGCTAGGCATCAACCCATATGTTACCAGATGGACAGCTAACTGGCTCAGTGATAGAACCCACTCAGTCAAAATAGGGGAAGCCACCTCTGGTAGACCTATAATGAGTGGTATACCCTAAGGTTCAGTCTTGGCACCGCTGCTGTTTGGGATAAACTTTTCTGAGGTGTAAGCCAAAACCAGTGGTCTGTGGTTGACCAAGTCTGCAGATGACTGCAAGCTGGGTGCTGTCTTAAATTCCCCTAGTGATGTGAACATCCTCCAAGAGGGCCTTATCCAAACTAATGACTGGTGCCAGAAGCATGGTCTCAAACTGATTGCCAAGAAATAAATCATTATCCCCTTTGGGGAAAATGGCATCCCCACTAATTATCACATTAATAACAACGTACTAAGTAAGCATTCATTTGTGAGGCACTTGGGCACCCAGGTTGACCACCACATTGCCCCCGTTATACAGAAGGCTTTCTACATGACCCACCTCATAAATAAGGTTATTTCATCCAGGAACAAGGAGGTCATAACATCCCTGTACTCCTTCCTTATCAGACCCATTATCAAGTTCAATGCCCCCTTCAGCTTGTACCTTGCCAAGCAAATGCAGCAGCTGGAGAGACCACAGAGGTTCTTGACTAGGAAAATCCAGGATCTCGAACACCTAACCTATACAGATAGGCTAAAAGCCTACTCAGTGGTGATCTGTGTCTGGCTTACAAGGCCATCTCAGACCCAGCCTTGATGGAGTTGCTGCATATCTGTAAGTCAAACTCCACTAGTGCAACCCGCACGCAAGGCCTTAATGTGGTCTGTAACATTAATATAACTTGTTGGCGGGATATATTTGTGTCCCAAAGCCTTCCCCATCTGTGGAAATTCCTTAAGATTCCAAGAGCAGGATAAGTTATTTCTTACACTTATTTCATTAAATTGCACTTCTGTAACGCTTATAATTGTGCTATACAGTTAATCTATTACATTGTGCAATGTTATAAAGCTTTTTTTACTGTTTCACTGCATTTATGTACTGTTTTAACTGTATCTTTCATTGCTAGATACTGTTTCATTACTCTAATTGCATGTTTACTGAATTATTTAACTGTAAACTGCTTTTTCATAGTAAGAGTTGTATTTTCTGTTTGTGAGTGCTCTATCCGTGCTTTTCTGTGTTCAAAGTCAGGCATCATATAACTGATTTGTTTGCAGTTGAAAGCATTCTCTATAGTCTCCTTGCTCATTTATCTGTTCAAAACTTTCATTTAGTGGCTATAGCTAGTAGCTGTAATAGTGTACATTAGTATAATTGAATTTTTAATTACTAAACTGTAAACTGGTTTCTCATACTGAGACTTGTATTTTCTCTTTGTGAATGCTCTTTCTATGCATTCATCGTGAGGTTTCTGTGTTCTGCTCAGGTGGCATAATCTTGACAGAGGCCTGCTGTTGTCCAGGCCTGGTAGCTTTGTTTGAGTTTCCTGTGTTTCTGGCAGCCATTTTTTGCTGATAGTCTGTTGTCTTCATTATTATTGAGAGTAACAGTGTTTCCTGACTTTCTGTAGCATGAGTGATTGGGTAATAGCAGGGGCTAGAAGGACTGAGTAGTAAATCAATCTTCTTGATTCTTCCATCCTATCTGGTGTATAAACCCTGTGTCTGTAAAAGGCTGTGCTTGTATTTCCCAGGCTGTGGATTGTGATTCATTACTGAGACTAAGCAGAAAGTCCTTAAGATTCCAAGAGCAGGATAAATTATTTCTTACACGTATTTCATTGAATTCCACTTCTGTAATGCTTATAATTGTGCTATACAGTTAATCTGCTACATTTTGCACTGTTATAAAGCTTATTTTTACTGTTTCACTGCATTTATGTACTGTTTTCATAGGAAAGTACTAGGCTATTGGCCCTAGGGCCTATATAGGCCTAGCCAACAAGGTACCCTGGCTTTTGCCACCCAAGAAAATTATTTTCCTGTGCTCCTGTTGAGCAGAGCCGCAGAGGTGATACCCGGGGTGATTTTCCTATTTCCCATCCAATCATCAAGATTTTTCTTGAAGAGTGCTAATGAGGAGCTTTGTTTGATATAGATAGGTAGTTTGTTCCAGAGTATGGGAAGTCTCTGGGACAGAAATCTATCCCTCCAGCATGTTCTGTTTATTGCACTGACAAGGTTGAGGTCCCTACAGAGTATAGCTCAGAGGGACTGGGATTTCTTTAACTGGAGCATGTCCAACAGCTCTAGGTTTGACATAGTTTTGTATGTTAGGCAGAGATCGCCTCTGAGTAGGTGATATGCGATGGAGTAAAGCTGGAGATTTTTGAGTTGGTCTGCGTAGGGCATCTGTTTGAGGCCGGTAATCCTCTTTGTGAGGTATTTCTGTGGCCTTTCCAGTTGTTGTAGATGTCTTGTGAGGTACATACCAAAAGGGGCATTGTACTCTATAATGGGTCTAATGAGTGATGAGTAGAGTGGAACAATGACCTCTTTTTTCCTGGATGAGAAACCTTTTGTGATGAGGTGTGCCATGTAGAAGGATTTCCTGACTACTGTGGCGATGTGATTATCAAAGGAGAGACTACTGTCCACCTGTGTCCCAAGGTCTCTTATCACACTTTTGGTGTTAAGTAGACTACCACCTATATGGTAGCTCATGGGTACAGAGTTTATAACCAAAGGGGATGACAATGCACTTTTTGGCACTAAGCTTGAGGCCATGGCTTTGACACCAGGCATCTGTCTCCGTGAGGCCCTTTTGTAGGATGTCCACATTGTTAGGAGTTTCGATTATGGCTCCTAGTTTGTAGTCATCTGCGAACTTCGTTAGCCAAAGGCCTTTTGTGTTAGCCTGTACTTCAGAAAAGAAGATACCAAACAGGAGAGGACCCAGGACTGAACCCTATGGTACTCCACTTGTCACTGGTTGAAGTCGGATTTGGAGTCTGCTATTTTCACAGTGTGGGTTCTGTCAGTGGGCCAGTTGGCAACCCATCTTGTGACATAGGGATTTATACCTAGTTTAGTGAGTTTATATATAATTCCAGAGTGGGGTGTCAAAAGCCTTGGTGAGATCTAGATAGGCTGTGTGAACCACCTTATTCTCGTCTACGGCTTTGGTGACTGCTTCAAAGAAGTCTATCAGGTTTAGGAGACATGATCTGCCTTTTACAAACCCGAACTGGGTGGGGTCCTGAGTTTGGATATTACCAATGTCTTTGTGTATAAGATCCATGATGATACATTCCATGGCCTTGCAGATTAGGCTAATGCGGCAGTAGTTCCTGGGGTCTGTGGTGGCTCCCCCTTTCTGGAGTGGGATAACCATTGCTGTGCGCCATTCAGTGGGCACAAATCCTGAGGTGAGGCTATGACTGAACATGGTGCTTAGGTGGGGTGCCAGTTCATTCTGCAGTTCATGTAGAATGCAGCCTGGGATGTTTTCAGGTCCCAAGGATGCTGTGTTCTTGGCTTTGGAGAGTGTGTTTTTTACCTGTGCAGCCGTGATTACAGGAACTTTGCATTCTTCCTGTATAGAGATGGGCCCTTTAGGGGATGAGAGGGGGGTAAAATTAGCACTGAACGTATCTGCCAGGATGTTGGTAATAACTGTTGGTTCTGTATAGTTAGTGCCATTGTGCTGTAACTCAGAGCAGATCTGAGTGTTGCCATTGAGATTCTTTACATAACTATAGAATGCTTGGTGGTTGTCTTTAGAATCAGTGGCAATTTTGTTTTCATAACTAGCTTTGGAGGATTTTATGAGGGATCTCAGATTCTTACTGAGGCTGACCAGGAAGTTCCTCCAATCATGGGATATTACTCTTTTTTGCAACAATTTCTTTCTTCTGTTGTAGAGTTTGTTTATGGCAGGGGACCACCAGATTGGCTTCCTTTTTTTGGAGGACAGCATCTTGGTTCTGTTATGGATAGCATAATCCATGCACTCATGTAAGTGTTTATAAAGTGCATTTGTGTATGATTCAACAGTCGTACCTCTATTGTCCATTTGCATGGGTGTCGTGAAGTTTGCCACTTCTGTCTTAAGAAGCGTGAAGTTGGCTTTGGAGAAATGTTTTACAGTGGTTTCCCTAATGGGGGGTGGGGTGGGATGTGGATGTCTAGGGTGATTAGCTTGTGGTCGGATATGACCAATGAGAAATTGACCTCTGATGTGGAACACCGGTCGCCCATGTTGGTAATGACCAGGTCTAGGGTATTGCTGCCCCTGGTGGGGGTGTGGATAAGTTGATCCAAGGCACTGGAATTTATGAATTCCAGAAAACACTGAGCAAAAGAGTTGGTACATGAGTAGTTTTCCCAGTTAATGGTGGGGTAGTTGATATCACCCATTATTAGGGTGTTGGGTTGTACCCTAATATTTTCCAGTGCATCAAGAAATGAGGAGTGGGAATCCTGGGGCATGGTGGGGGATCTGTAGCAAGTTACAATTTGGATTTCAGTCTTGCACAGAGTTAGTTGTACTTGGATAATTTCAGATGCATTATGCTGAGCAACTAACCTGGAGGTGTGGATATCCTTAATGAATATGGACACTCCTCCGCCTTTAGTGTTTCGGTCTAGGTTAGGTGGCCAAAAGGTGTTGTATGAATAGCTTGGTAATGCAGGGGTGCTCTTTGGAGCCTTGAACCAGGTCTCTGTCACTGCACAGATGTCAATGTTTTCCATTTTGAGTGCCTCGAGTGAATGCATTTTGAGGTTTAGACTTCTAGCATTGAGTAGCATTACCCTCAGATCTTGCTTGCTTGTACCCGTTAAGGTGGTGAATTTGTCATTTGAGCCTTGCCTAAAAAAGGCACTATAGGGGTGGCAAGAGCCTTAGCCAGTATTCGGAATCCCAAGGGCGTCAGATGCAGGCTATCTCTGGCAAAGCATTGTGGTCTGTCGATCATGTCATCCCAGGCAGACAGATACTGGATTCCCTTAGAATGACAACAGAAGTTCAGCCAATTGTTGAAGTCAATCATTTTGTCCTTGTACTGTAGTATCATTATGGGTGATAGCAGGATGCTGCTCAGGGCTAGGGTCATACCTGCCTGGGCTACAAGATTGGAGAGCTCCTCCATGTCTCTTTTCATGTAGTCCAGGGAGGTATGTCTCAGGTCATTCACACCAACATGACAATGACAGTCATATTTGTACTTCTTGTGGAGTGACCTGAGTGTGTGTGTTATGTGGTGGATCCTGGCACCTGTCAGGCAGCTGACAGTAACTTTCTCCTTGTTTAGCCTGGTGAGTGGAACATCAGTGTGCCTGACTATAGAGTCACCTATGACTAGACTGTTGGGTACATTGTTATGCCTTATGGGCTGTGGTTGAGTGGCACACTGAGTTTGTGGGCTATGTGTCATTTGGGTTGTGTTGGTCGGTGGAGGTTGCTTGTGTTTCTGCTTTGGAGAGCTCTGTTGCTTGAGCAGATTTTTATTGACAGCCTCCGCAAATGTAGGCGTGTGTTTCATGTTTCTATGTGTGTGTTTTGGTGGTGTAGGTTTTGAGAGACTATGTGATGAGTGTTGTGTGGTGCAAGTGTTTACCTTCTCCTCTTAACTGTCTAGTCCAGTCTTGGGTGAAGAGAGCTTTGCTTCCAGTTTGGCTATATAAGTGCATCTCTCACAGGTTGTAGTGTTGGGTGGTAGGAGGATAAGGCTGTCTGTGTACATGAGACAATTTCTGCATTGCCCCAAGATCCCCAGATTCATCAGGTATTTATGAGACATGCCTGGCTAGGTGCTTATTTATTAAGTACTAAAAATTGTTTTCCTCTAGACAAGTGAGGAAAGTTGAGTGCTGTAGTAATTTGTAGCTTATTTAGTGCTTAAGAGTTCTGAACAAGTGCTGAGCTCAAAGAAATGGATTTTAGTGCTAAAACTAAAAAAACTGGTTCATTCTAAGGGAAAATTTGAAGAGCAGATTTATGAAGCCGGGAATAGTTTAACCCCAGCTAAGCGGCGATGCATAAAGTGTATATATAATTTAGCAAATGAGCAAACTGATCTAAACCAATTAACCACTAAAAAGCTAAAAGCTGAGCCTTGTTCCAGCAGTCTTCGTTCAGACAAGTTCTAACTGCACACTCCTGCCACTAGGGTGCAGGGGAACCTTCTCCAAAAAAAGATAGTCTGGATTAGTGCTCAGGTTGTACAAAGAAGATAGATTCCGCAGGTCTGAATTTAGTCTATGCTACAGCAAGCAAGGCATACCAATTTCAGAAAGAAACAGTTCAAATAAGCAGGCACAAAAAGCCTTTAACCAGAAATTCCCAGCTCAGAAGGGCAGAATCTACCCTCTCCTCCCACAAGAGTGCAGACCACACCTTCTTAATGCAAAATAACTGGCCCAAAGCCCAAGTGCTTAAACCAGAGCTAATACACTTTTAGAATAACATTCACTAAGCCTTCAATCAGCAACTCCCAACTTAGAACGATGTAAGCTACATGTCCTGCCACAACAGTGCAGACCACAAACCTTCTTAATGTAAAACAACTGATCTGAAGCCCAAGTGCTTTAACCAAAGGCTTAGAATAACAGTTGCAATTTAATCAGGCTACTAACAAGCAGTAATAAGTGCAGCAGAATAAATGTAATGAAGTACTTTAAAGTACAAGCAGCAAAAGCAAAATAAAGTAATAAAGTAGAAAGAAACACAAATACAGAAAAAGCAGATGAACAAAGTGCAATTTTTTATATAACAATAGAAAACGAGCAAACTGATTTAAACAAATTACCCAATTAACCAGTAAAAAAGCTCAAAACTGAGCCCTGTTCCAGCAGTCTTCAATCAGACAAGTTGTAACTGCACACTCCTGCCACTAGGGTGCAAGGGAACCTTCTCCAAAAGAGATGACCTGGATTAGTGCTCAAGTTATATAAACAAAACTAGATTCAGGATGCCTGAATCTAGTCTATGCTACAGCAACCAAGGTGCACCAATTCCAGAAAGAAACAGTTCAAATAAGCGGGCACAATAAGCCTTTAACAGAAATTTCCAGCTCAGAAGGGCAGAATCTAGCCTCTCCTCCCACAAGAGTGCAGACCACAAACCTTCTTAATGAAAAATAACTGGCCTGAAGCCCAAGTGCTTTAACCGGAACTAATACACTTTTAGAAAAACAGACACTGAACCTTCAATCAGCAATTCCCAACTTAGAAGGATGTAAGCTACCTGTCCTGCCACACTAGTGCAGACCACATACCTTCTTAATGTAAAACAACTGGTCTGGAGCCCAAGTGCTTAAACCAAAATGCTTAGAGTAGCAGTTACAATTTAATCAGGTTACTACCAAGCAGTAATAAATGAGGCATAATAAATACAATTGAGTACTTTTAAGAAGAGGCAAAAGCAAAATAAAGTGCAATTTTTTTTAGTAGAGTGCAAGGTGAGAGGAAGAAGGAGCAGAAGAAAAAATCAAGGTTAAGAACCTAAGTGGGCTGGCCTTCTCAAATGTTCTCTCTGTATTGAGTCGAGTGAACACCAGACTGGGAGGGGTGTCCCAGATCAAATTTACAGTAGGGGCGGGCAACTGCAAAGCCACCAATTATAACACCACCACAAGAATAGGGTGTGGGGGAGGGGGAAAACTGTTTCAGGACAGATGAGAAACAGAAAATAATGAAGTTTCAGGACAGATGGGAAACAGAAAACAATGCCAGAAAATATATAAAATAATTCAGTGAGGCAAAATTAAGACAATGCAGAACTCTGAAAGGTTAAAATGCCAAGAAATATACTTATCAATCAGCGATATATTTCCAGACTGTTTGAGAATCACACTGCAGCCAGAACTCCAGGAGTTTCCAACAGTGTACAGTTTTAACTGTATTTTTCATTGCTAAATACTATTTTATTACTCTAATTGCACATTTACTGACTTACTTAACTGTAAACTGCTTTTTCAGACTTAGAGTTGTATTTTCTGTTTGTGAGTGCTTTAGCTGTGCTTTTCTGTGCATTTTTGATTTTTTGAATTCTAATCAGGTATCACATAATTGATTTGTTTGCAGTCAAAACATTCTCTAGAGTCTCCTTGCTCCTTTATCTGTTTAAAACTTTCATTTAGTGGCTACAGCTAGTAGCTGTAATAGTTTCCCACCCCACCTCACTATTGTTGTCTTGTTCTAATACTTGGTGGCTTTGCAGTTGCCAACCCATACTGTATATTTGATCTGGGACACTTCTCCCAGTGTAGTTCCATTAGTTCATTCTACCTAACAGACAGAGAACACTTGTGAAGGCCAACCCACTTAGATTCTTAACCTTGAATTAACTTCTGTTCCAGCTTTCTCCTTTTCCACTTTATTAAAAAAAAAAAAAATTCTAAGCTTGTTCCCCACCTTTCCTGTAATGAGTCTAATCCAGATACAGATTTGCTGTATCCAGGACTGTTTGTAAGCTCCGAAACCCCCAACCCTTTCTGTGTTGGAGGGAAGCTATCTAGCTTATCAGTGGGAGTGGTAAGCACTAGGTAACATATCTACTACATAAGGAGTGGTTTCTGGCCCAGAAATTGTAGTTATTGGCCATTTGGGCAGTTTTTGCATCTCTCTCAACTATATGATTTAACAGCCCGCATTTGCACTTGTTTCGCCCATTTCCTATTAATTACAGTCCAGATACAGATTTGCTCTATCCAGGACTATTTGTAAGCTCCTGAGCCCCCATAAGCCTTTCTGTGTTGGAGGGAAGTCTTCTAGCTTATCAGTGGGAGTGGTAAGCACTAGGTAACCTATCGACCATATAAGGAGTGGCTTCTGGGCCTAGAAAATGTAGTTATTGGCCATTTGGGCAGTTTTTCCATCTCTCTCAACTTTTTGATTTAAAAGCCCATTTTTGCACTTGTATCCCCCCTTTCCTGTAACTAGTCTAGTCCAGATACAGATTTGTTGTATCCAGGACTGTTTGTAAGATTCTCAGCCCCCCTCCAAGCCTTTCTGTGTTGGAGGGAAGCCTTCTAGCTTATCAGTGGGAGTGGTAAGCACTAGGTAGCCTATCTACCAAAAGAAGAGTGGTTTCTGGCCCAGATTTGTGGTTTATTGGCATTTTAGGCAGTTTCTTCCAATTCTTTCAACTTTCTGGCTTAAAAGCCTGTATTTCTGCTTGTTTCCCCCCCTTTCCTGTAACTAGTCTAGTCCAGATACATATTTGCTGTGTCCAAGACTGTAAGCTTCTGAGCCCCCCAAACCTTGCTAGCTTATCAGTGGGAGTGTAAAGCACTAGGTAGCCTATCTACCACAAGAGGAGTGGTTCCTGGCTCAGAAATTGTAGTTTATTGGCCTTTTGGACAGTTTTTCCATCTCTCTCAACTTTCAGGTTTAAAAGCCCACGTTTGCTCTTGTTTCCCACGTTTCCTGTAACTTGTCTAGTCCAGATACAGACTTGCTGTATCCAGGACTGTTTGAAAGCTTCTGAGTGGTGCCAAAGCCTGCTCTTCAATTTTTCTCTTAGATCTATTAGTTCTCTCCTCTCCTGCACTTATACTAGCTTATTAGTCTAGCACTTTACCAGACTTCTTGTAGCACACAAGTGCTACCAGCACTAAACGTTCTACAAGGAAACATATTTAGTACTTATAATCAATACCCACCCCACCACGCATGTCTAAAGATCAGTTCCCTGTGCTTTCTCCTATTAACCTAGTGAACTTGGGCATGCTGAGGCAATGTAGCAACTGCCTCATGTACACCGACAACCCTCTCCTCTTAATCTCCAACACTCAGACTTGCGAGAGATGCACTTATATATCCAAATTGGAAGCCAAGCACTCTCCAGCCAAGACCAGAATAGCTGGTCAAGAGGAGAAGGTCAACACTTGCACCACACCACATGGAACACACAGCCCTCTGGAACACGCATCAGCACTGCCTTCACATAAAAAAACAAACTACACACCCACCTTCGCAGAGGCTCTCAATAGAAATCTACCCAAGCAGCAGATTCCTCCAAGTCAGAAACACACTTGACCACCACAACACAACACTAATCACAAGATACATAACTCTCCTAAACAGTGTGCCACTGAACAAAAGCCCCTAAGGTAAAACAGCATGCCCAACATACTAGTCATAGGTAACTCGATAGTGAGGGACACTGATGTCCCACTCACTAGGTTGAATAAGGAAAAAGTAACAGTCAGCTGCCTGTCAGGTGCCAGGATCCGACACATAATGTATGCACTCAGGCCACTTAACAACATGTACAAATATGACTCTGTCATTGTACATGTGGGTGTGAATGACCTGAGATGTACCTCCCTGGACTACATGTAAAGAGACATGGAGGAGCTCTCAGATCATGCAGCCCAAGCGGGTATGACCCTAGCCCTGAGCAGCATCCTACCGTCACCCAGAATGATACCACAGTACAAGCAGAAAATTATTGATTTCAACAACTGGCTAAGTCTCTGGTGTCATTCTAAGGGGATCCAGTATCTGTCTGCCTGGGATGACATGACTGACAGACCTCGATGCTTTGCCAGAGATGGCCTGCATCTGTCACCCCTGGGCTTCTGGATAATGGCCAAGGCTCTTGCCACTCCTATAGTGCCTTTTTTAGGCGGTGTTCCAAAGACCAAATTACCACCTTAACAGCTACAAACAAATGCAATCTGAGGGTCATGTTGCTTAATGCTATAAGTGTAAATCTCAAAATGCACTCGCTCGAGGCACTCCTTAAAATAAAGAACATTGACATTTGTGCTGTAACAGAGCCCTGGTTCAAGGCAGCTGAAAGTACCCTTGCACTATCAGGCTATAAATCATTCCACACCTTTTGGCCCCAACACTTAGACCGAAGCTCCAAAGGCAGTGCTGTTTCCATATTCATAAAGGATGCGAAGATCTCCAGACTGGTAGCCCAAAATAACGCATCAGAGATACTTCAGGTGCAGCTAACATTGGATAAGACAGCGATTCAGGTCATAGCCTGCTATAGGTCCTCAACGATGTCCCAAGACTCACACTCCACGTTCCTAAGCACCCTGGAGAATATTAGGGTCCAACCTAACACTCTCTTACTAGGTGACTTTAACTACCTCTCCATTAACTGAGTAAACTACTCATGTAACAATACACTTGCCCAACGTTTCCTAGAGTTCATTAATTCCAATGCCCTGGACCAGCTCGTTCTTAACCCCACTACATGTAGCAACATCCTTGACCTGGTCATTACTAACATGGGTGACCATTGCTCTACACCAATAGTCAGCTCCTCCCTGGTTAGATCTGACCACAAACTAATCACCTTGGAAATCCACATCCCTCCCGCCCTCCCCCCCAGCAAAGTTAACCACCATGAAAAACTTCTCCAAAGCTAACTTTGGGATCCTAAAAACAGAGGTGGCTAACTTCACAGCACCCATGCAAATGGAGAATAGCTGCGTGACTGCAGAATCATACACCAATGCACTGCACGAACAATTACACAAATGCATGGATCTCGCCATACCCAATAGAACCAAGACACTCTCCTCCAAAAACAGGAATCCAATCTGGTGGTATCCTGCCATAAACAAACTCTACAACAGTTGGAGGAAACTGATGCGGAATAAGGTGAAGTCCCAAGACTGGAAAAACTCCCTTACCTGCTTCAACAAAATCTTGTGATGCCTCATCAAATCCTCTAAAGCTAGGTATGAAAACAGAATTGCAGCAGATAGTAATGACAACCACAAGGCCTTCTATAGTTTTGTAAAGAATCTCCACAGCTATACCCAGATTTGCTCTGAGCTACGGCAGAATGGTACCTCCTATACCGAGACAACAGATATTGCTAGTGTACTGGCCGACAAATTCAGTGCCAATTTTACCCCCCAATGGACCAATCACAACACCAGTAGATTTCCAGGCACCGAGTATTACTGCTGCACAGGTTAAAATGGCACTGTCAAAGACCAAAAATACAGCTTCGATGGGACCTGACAATATCCCTGGTTGTGTTCTACATGAACTACACAGTGAACTGGCACCTCACCTGTGTGCCCTGTTCAATCACAGCTTCACCTCAGGCTATGTCCGGCATACTGCTACAGTCATCTCTCTCCACAAAGGAGGAGCGACTACAGACCCTGGGAAGTATCACCCCATTAGCCTGATGAGTCTGACATGCAAAGCTATGGAACTCATCATCATGGATCTAATAAACAAGGATGTAGGGAATCTCCAAACTCTGGTTTTGTGAAGGGTAGATCATGCCTGCTCAACTTGGTCGACTTATTTGAGTCAGTCACCAGAGCTGCGGATGAAGGCAAGGTGGTTCATACAGCCTACCTTGATCTGGCCAAGGCTTTTGCTACCATTCCCCACTCAGGAATCATAGAAAAACTCACTAAGCTTGGCATCAACCACTATATCACTATGTTGGTTGTAAACTGGCTCACAGACAGAGCCCACATTGTGAAAGTAGCTGACTCCAAGTCAGACTGCCGATTAGTCACGAGTGGAGTCCCACAGGGTTCGGTCCTGGGTCCTCTCCTGTTTGGATCTACTTCTCTGAAGTCCAGGCCAACAAAGGGACTCTGGCTGACAAAGTTTGCAGACGATTGCATGTTGGGAGCTATTATTAACTCCCCAAGTGATGTTGACATCCTACAGAATGGCCTCACTGTGACCAACGACTGGTGTCAGAACCATGGACTTAAGCTCAATGCTAAAAAATGTGCCATCATCCCCTTTGGGAAAAACCTGGCTCCCATGAATTGCCACATTGATGGTAGTCCACTGAACAAAAAAAACGTTATAAGAGATCTTGGAACACAGGTTGACAGCAACCTTTCTTTTGATCACCACATTGCTACTGTGGTCAGAAAGTCCTTCTGTGTGGCATATCTCATTACTAAGGGTTTTGCATCCAGGAAGAAAGAGGTCATTGTCTTGCTCTACTATTCCCTCATTAGGCCAATCATCGAATACAATGCCCCATTTGGCATATACCTCACTAGACACCTGCAACAACTGGTGAGGCCACAAAAGTACCTCACAAAGAGGGTCCTAGGCCTTAAACACTTGTCCTATATGGACAGACTCAAAAAAATCCAACTATTCTCTGTCTCATATTGCCTACTTAGAGGCAATCTCTGCTTGACTTACATAGCCATGTCTGTCCCAGCTGTGTTAGAAATGCTAAATCTAAAGAAATCCCAATCCCTCCGCACCACACGCTCCAGTGACCTCAACCTCATTACCACAATTAACAGAACATGCTGGAGGCACAGGTTCATAACCCAGAGATTGCCCATGCTATGGAACAGACTTCCCATACATGTCAAGCAGAGCACCTCGCTGACCCTCTTCAAGAGAACTCTTGATGAGTGGATGTGAAACAGAGAATTCACCCCAGGGAAACACCAGTGGCTCTACTCGACAGAGGCACTGGGAACTAAGGTCGGGTGGCCCTATGCCAGGGTAATCCTATGTCTAGGCTTGTAAAGGCTCCAGGGCCATTAGCCAAGTACATACCTATGAATAGACTCCCTCTCCTCTAGCACTCTTTAAAAGGAACCAAGACGACTGGATGGGAAACAAAAAATACACCCCTGGGATCCCACCTGTGTCCCTGCTGGGCAGGATAAACAGGTGCTGACTGTGAGGGAACACAGGTGAAATTCTTGGCTAGGCTTATAAGGGCCCCTGGGCCAATAGCCTAGTATCATCCTACAAACCTATGATGGACAGAAACTTAAAACCATGTCTAGAAAGGACTTAGGTTCTATGGATAAAGCTCAAGATCTTCATAGCAGCTAAAAAAAAAACAAAAATAAAAAACTACATAGCAGTATGTCTACTGATAACTGAAAAAAAATATCTATAACTGTGAAGATAGAGCAGTGGTTTATCAACTGTTCATTCATGTCTGCCTCACAGATAACAGTATTTATTTTTGTTTATTTTTTTACTTGTTTTCTGGGGTTGAGCACTAATCTCCATGCATGTTTTTCACACACAGCCCGGGAGCCAAGTCTGGTTAAGTGACTTGCTCAGAGTAATACAGTTAGGCAATGGAGACTGAGGAAATCAAACCTTGCACCACAGGACCACAGGAAACAGCTAGATGTCCTTCTATTCCTCTGTTGCAGTATCCTTAACATGAGGGAGTTGCCTGCTGCAAGAACTCGATGTTGGTCAGTATACAAAAGACTTTTACAACATAGGGGTGCATGGTATGTCACACATAGGCCATAAAAGTGAAGTATGCATGCACCATCCTCAGAACTTCTTTGCTGCCAGTCTGGATGCTTCACCCGTACATAGGGTTTGTTCGCCGAAGTGGTTATCATCTCAACATTTCATATAACTGCCTGTTGGGGAATCCTTTGTTTACCTTTATCATTGTGGTTAGGTTTAATGTCATCCAAGAAAGGTAAATGTTCATGTGGACATCAGATTCCACATAAAGACAATCATCAGCAGTGCCTTTTTTGTCTTGGGCCTACCCATGACCACAGATCATATTCTATTTGCCAGACCTTTGTGCCTAAAACTTTGACAAGTAGGTTAGCTTTCCTTTCTATTTATTTAGAGAATCAGCATTTGAAACTCCTTGCAAAGAGCACTACGGAGGGTTCCTCAGGGCCTGAGGTCAGGTTGCTTGTGAAACGGAAGGCCAAGAAGCTTAGGCCTGAAACTTCTGCTGCACCTCCTGTGGCAGACATCTCTCCTGAGACAGTTGCTAGCCCAGAGAAACGTTCAGCCCCTACACACCTGATTCACAGGCTGTGCTTGTAATGGAGGCCACCCTGGATTAGGATGATACCACATCCTTGGAGGTATTGCAGGCATCCAGTATGGATGTCCAAGGGGAGTCTAGACTTGTGATTACTGAAGGCCCTACGGGGATTTCCCAAATTTTAGTTAGGGAGGATGTGGATTCCAACATCATTGAAACCAGACATATGTCCAGTCCATCAACCTTACACAGAGTTGAACTACATGCTAAAAAGAAACAAAAAACAAAGCATTTGTCACCGCCCTCTGATCCAAGTTAGGATTGGAAAATTTTTACACAGGGTAATTTTAATGTCCTCATGTCACTTGGGCCTCTTCCTGGAGTTTCAGTACTGGCCACACCCTGGGTTACCTCTTTTCAGAAGAGAGTTCGGGAAAAGGCTTCTTCCAAGGAGGAAGAGTATTCAGAGAATGAGTTCTTAGCTTACTCATCTCAGATCCCCTCCCTACTGGATTACACTTCCCTGGAGGAGGACTCCAATGGTACTGACTCTCAAATGGAGGAAATTACCTTCAGTGAGACCTTAGGTAAGATGAGGTAGCATTTCAAATGGGATAGTTGTCAGATGTCTGAAGTCCAAAATAGGTACTACGAACTACTTCAAGCAGATATTCCTAGTACCTCAGCTGTATCTCCTGTTCTACCTGCCTTCTTAGATGTATTTGCATCTTCCAGTAAAGACTCTGACTCCCAGCCTCCCACACCTAAGAAACCAGACAGATCCTACAAGGTGCCTGTTCAAAGCCCCTTCTGCTGACCCTTCTGTCATCACTGTGGCTTCTGACAGGGCCTCCAGGTTACTTCCCTCCATCACCCTGCTTCTGTCTGACAAAGGCATCAAACATATGGAAAGGCTGGGCAAAAAAATATACACTTCTGCGATCCTAGCCTTTAGGGCTATCAATTATCAGACACACATGACTAAATACACTTTGAAACTCTTGTCCCAATTTTCAAAAAATATTTCTGATATGGCAGACTCAGAGAATAAATCTTTAGCCTCATACTTGATTGCAGCTTCATTTCAAATGGCCCAACACTCCATAAAATGTAGCTACAATGCTGTGGAGCTTCAGCTAGGGCAGCTGCTACAGGCTCAGTCCTGAGAAGATTTGCCAGGCTGAGGCTACAACCTCTACCAAAGGACATTAAATCCAATCTCATGGATGCCCCCCTGGACAATTCAGCCCTGTTTGGCCCAGCTGCTGTAGAACTGTTCAAAACCTTACAGAAGAAGGGAAAAGAGATGCAACACATCCTGGTCTCCTCTGTACCAAAATTCCAAAGGAATTATCCTTCTAAGCCAATGTTTGTTAGAAGGCAATTACAACCTCTTTCAGCTAAGGAAAAAAGTCTGGTAAAAGACCTCAGCAACTTAGGGCTCCACTGCAAACCCTACCTCAAAAACAGTCCTTTCCAGACAGACCAAGGTCCATCTGACTATTTGGACCCTGAACATCCCACATTTCCCCACATCTCTCCCTTTCTTTTCCAGATTGGAAAAACATAACACAGGATGCCTGGTGCTCTCCATCATAAAAAAGGCTACTTCATGTATGGAATTTTCTCCTGCCCTTCAGTGGCATCCCAAAACTTCCCAAGGACCAAATGCCACATTTCCCAAAGGTGCTATAAGACCTGCTGAATGAAGGCATCATTCTAACAGTACCATCCGTTTAAATGGGAAAAGGGTTCTATACAAGGATGTTTTTGGTAATAAGGAAAGAGGACCCATGGAGACCCATCCTCAACCTCTCCTACCTCAACACCTTCCTGAAAGTACCTACTTTCAGAATGCTTACCTTGCAAATTGTTCCCCCTTATCATCCTACAAACTTACATGGCTTCAATAGACATAAAGGACGTTTACCTACACATCCCCATTCATCCCAATTACAGGAAGTTCGTAAGATTCTCTGTGGCTTCCTGGCACATTCAGTTCTCAGCCTTGCCTTTTAGTCTCTCCACTGCCCCAAGGGTATTCACGATATGTCTACCCTCCAGTAATTGCTTAGTGCAGACTTCAAGGCATTCAGGTCTTTCCATACCTGGACAACCTTCACTTTCAAGCAGTCAGTTCAGGAGCATTGGAGCACAATCTAAACTCTGCCATCTCCATCATTCATTCTCAGGGTTTCAAAATAAACTACCAGAAATCTGCTCTTTCCCCATCCCAGGACCAGATATTTCAGGGAGGTAGGTTACAAACATACCTTATGAAGCTTTCTATCCCCACTCAGAAGGCTCAGGAGCTCATTTCCTTTTTCCAGAGCCTCATCCCACTGACTGACATCATTGCCAGGACCTTTCTCAGACCCCTGGGCTTCATGGTATCCACAATCTCAATGTTTCCTCTGAAGAAACTACAATGGTTCCTGACAGCAGTGTGGATGCAACATGCACATCCCCTAGAGTTCCCAGTTCCCCTTCTCTCATGTCTAAACAGGGAGATATCCTCTAGTGGATTCAGCAGCTAATTGCCAACCCAGATCTCCCTCTCCTTCTTTTACCACCGGTCCAGGAGATGTTCACAGACACCTCAGACACAGGATGGGGAGCAGTATTAGGCTCCGTTAAAAGAACAAGGGACCTGGTCCCCCTCTCAAAGAAGGGAATGCATAAATATAAAATAAATGAGTGCACTCCTGCTGGCTCTTCAGATCTTTCAGACCCTCTTCATCCCAGACCCTCTAAAATTTTTCAAAGACAACCTGACTATTCAGTGGTATGCGAACAAACAGGGAGGGATAAAGTCTCATCTCCTTTGCAGACCAGCTCTTCAATCTGGGAATTGGCTGTCAAATGTCAGACTCCTCTCTAGGCTGTGCACTGTATATCCCCTCTAGCCAGAATGTAGTGACGGATATACTGAGCAGGTCCAAAACACAATCCCATGAATGGATGCTTCACAGGGATATGTTCCTGGACAATGTCCACAGATGGGGTACTCCACAAATAGACCTTTTTGCTTCCCCCATGAACAGACAGCTTCCACGATTTTGTACCAGAGATCCTCATCCTCTGGTTTGGAAGGTGGACACCTTCAGCTTTTCATGGAAGGGGATGTTTCAATATGCATTCCCTCCCCTTCCTCTCATTCCCAAAGTCCTGCTAAAGATTCAGCAGGACAAACCAAGAATTGTGATGGTGACCCTCCCCCCCTTTTAGCCAAGACAGCATTGGTTCCCCGACCCCCCTTTTAGCCAAGACAGCATTGGTTCCCCCGCTTCTGCATTTAGCCAAGGCAATCACCACAAGTTATCCCACAGAGTGGACCTTCTCACATAATACAAAGGAGCTCTAATTCATCCCTGCTTGTCTACTCTTCAGCTGACATTGTGGGTGATAGAGTTTTAATTCCTTGCAGACACCTTTTTCCAGAGGATGTGCTCAGGGTCCTGCAGGAGGCCAGGAAATCCAGTACTAGAAAATCTTACTTATCCAAATGGAACAGATTTTCAATTTAGTGTCTGTCTCAAAACTAGGACACACTGATAGTGGAAGTCCCTCTGATTCTCTCATACCTGTGTGAATTACTGGATGCTGGCTTAACTTACTCTTCAGTCAAACTGCACTTGTCAGCTATTTCTGCCTGTCTGCCTCTACCTCCAACTTTAGCTCCTAGATTTGAGGCCAAACAATTGTTAAAAGGCATCCCTGACAAAAGACCCCCCCTAGGAAATCTGACCCCCCCACCCCCCGCAGATCTTAACCTTATATTAGAGAAGCTGACCCTTGATCCTTTTGAGCCGGCAGCTTCTGCTTCCTTGATATTTTGCTCCTAGAAAACTATTTTGAGCTTGCACTAACTTCAGCTAGAAGGGTTTCTGAACTACAGGCCCTAATGGCTTCTCCTCCTTTCCTGATGTTCCACAGAGACAGAATGACTCTCCGCACCAACTCTACCTTTATGTCTAAAGTGGTAAATGAGTTATCCCTCAACCAGTCTACCCATTTGCCAACCTTTTTCCTCACTCCACAAACTCTGCAGGCAGGATTTTGCACACCTTGGATGTGTACAGACAGCTTAGGTTTTATCTTGACAAAACAAAGGATATCAGGAAATCTGACCAGTTATTTGTCTCATTCCACCCTAGAGCCTTAGGGCTCCCTGTCTCTAAACACACTATTTTCAGACAGATCTCTAAAGCCATTTATTTCCTTCTGCTATGGGCACCATGGAAAGAGCCTCCCTTCTCCTGTTAAGGCACACTCTACCAGGGCCGTTGCTTCCTCTGGCACCTTCTTCAAAGGACTGGACACTAACTCCCATTCTGGTGGCAGCCACCTGGTTTTCAGTCCTTACCTTCACCAAACATTTCAAACTGGAAAACATTTCCAAATCTAGGGCAGGGTTTGCAAGGGCTATTCTCCATGGCTTCATGGAGAGCTCCAATGCCCCCACCTCCTCCCTTTCCTCATGAGCTTCCGGATTCTCCCTCATGTTAAGAATACTGCAACAGAGGAATAGGAGGACATAGATTAGTTGTGTAACATCTTACCATAACAATAGATGTCCTTTTCTTCTTTGCTGCAGTATTCTATCCTTCCCTTTTTCCCCCTGACTTTGTTCTTCCTTGGATGTACTTAGACGGGTGTTCCTCCTGCAGCACTCAGTTCTGAAGATGGTGTGTACTTTTCTCACTTTTATGGCCGACATCCAACAGCAGCCTATGTGCAAAGTACCACATACCCCTAAGTAGTAAAAGTATTTTGTATTCTAGTCAATGTCTTGTCATCTCAGCAGCCAACTACCTCATATTAAGAATACTGCAACAGAGAAGAGAAGGACATCTATTTTTATAGTAAGATTTTACACAACTAATCTTTAATAGTTCCTTAACATTCTAAACCAAATGCCAGGCTCAAAACTTATTTTTGCCCCTACATAATCTGCCCAATGGCTCCTATACTTGCACCCAATCAGCCCATTCATTTCTCTAACAAGGGTGGGCTAATTTATTTCCTGGACAGGGCAATAGCCCTATGACAAATTCATTTTGTGACTGAAGTAAAAGCTCCTTCTAAAGGCAATAGTCAGGTGCAAGAGAAAGGGTGTCTTGTGCAAATCATGTGGTCCCCCTTCATGAACCCTGCCCCCCCCCACGTGGTGGCTGACATCTAGATATATGCTGCTGGTCTAGGGAGGTCTCATGCATGTGCTCCTCCCTGGCTTACATGCAGCAGCTGGGGTGCTGGAGAAATTTGGGTGTGAGGGGTTGACAATGAGTGGTTTATGTCAAATCCTGTATCCTAATGGGTTAAGGGCTGAGGTTCTGCTTGTGATCAAGGCATATCCTGTTGGATGAAATGCATGTTTCTTCAACTGCAGATAAGCTACTCTTCATTCATTAACTGAGGGGGAGTCTCAAGCAAGATGGCAACTTAAGCAGTGTCCGTGGTATCATATTCGATCCACCCAGTTAGGAAATCCCCTTCCCTGTATATTGCAAAAAATGCCCATTACACTCACCATGTGTAAATGCCTGTCCTTCCTCCCCAGCTTTCTTCCATAACTGGAGACATGGAGTCTTACAAGTAATAGACTAAAAGGTCTTTCTCTCCCTAGAAACTTCCCTGCAGGGCTTAATTTTCATTTTGACGGAAGGTTGTGCTTGTATTTTTTTTTTTTTTTTTTTTGCAGAATTACAACAGTTTTACAACTGTATATTTTATGTAGATTAGTTTAGCCTTTAAAGACTGTTGTAATCTTCCCTGTATTTGTTGATATTTTATCTTTTTTTTGCCCGGGCAACTAAATGAGCAGTGCAATGCATGTACTGTTCTGCACTCTTTTGTTATAGTTTGCCTTCCTCTGACACCTACAGCTCCAGACTATAACTATGTATTCTTAGTAATGTCCATGTGCTGAAAAACATCAGTCTGGAAGAGTTATGTCTTCTATTGCACGTTTCCTAATCATATTATGAATTCATGAAGCACTGATCCTATTACTTGAACAGCTATTGATATTGGTAATATTATAACAACTCTGTACATTCTGCTCAAGTCAGAGGGGCATGCTGATGCTCAATTGCAGATGGGTCCTATTTTCCAGGGCTATTTTGATTTTGCAGTTGTTTCCACTTTTTCTTTTAATTCTGCACATTCCAGCAAAATTCAGAGAATAAAGACCAAGATTAATGTTTATCACTCCATGTTGATCCAGAAGGATATAGGTTTAGTCTCTCAGGTCCCTAGTAGTGGAGGAACCTTTGTCAGCACAATAAAAAATAAATCCTATCATTTGGTCTGACAACTGGTTCTACTTTTAAGTACTTCTGCTCTTTAGCTTTATAGCTTTCACTGATCCTAGTGGCTCTTCCAAGTTGAGTGAGCTTGTATTTCGTCAGAGACTGAATCTTAGCTGTCCACTGTTAACACAGATATTTCCACCATGTTGCAACATCTCAACTTTGTGGAGAGCACAGCTGTAGCCCAAAACCTGCTTACCAAGTGCTTCTTTAATACACTTCTAAATCTTTATTCACCTTTAAATAACCTTTCATCTCCACTGCTGGACTTCTTTATTTACATTTTTTGTCAAGTAATGTCCATCTGGGAAGTTTCCATTGCTCAGTGCTGGAAGGAGGGGTGAAATGTTCCAAACGTGTATAAAAACACATAGGCAACAATATATAATCGTACACATACAGGACACCTTATTAATTTTGTATACAAATAAACTGAGATGCAAATTTAACTAAGCTAATCCAGTTCATACCTATCAATTGACAAACTATTGACAGTATAATTATACATACATACTACATATCTGGTTAAGGTTACTACCAATTTGTATCTAATTACTAATAGACAGATGACAGTATGTACACAAATGCAATATAAATTTAAATAACCAGATAAAGCTCATATCTGCATATTAATAACAAAAGTGAATGATAACATTTGGACTTGAAGCGAGGCTTGGTTAAACCCTGTTTGAACTGGTTAGTGCATCTGTAAATTCATCTCAGTGCTGTCCCTGGTGGAATCTTTCCTTGTAGTACTGTAGAGTTGTAAGCCTTTATTTCTAGGGAAACTTATTTGAGGTTTCACATGAATTAGGCGTCCCTTAGTATTGACTCACAATTTCCTCATGGGAATGGCCACAGAACTGCCTGCAATTCAGTCCATTTACCTCACCAGTTTCTGTCTGGAATATAATACAGGGAAATAAGAAACTCACATACTTCTGACATGTACCTTCAGCTCAAAGTTTTATAAATTCAGGAGGACAGGCCAGTTGTTTATTGGCTTTGTTCCAGCTTAAAAAGATCTGGCTGTGATTAAGCAAATCCTAAATGGATTACTAATTGCATTGTCTTCTGCCATTAGGTATCTAACCTCCCCCTTTGGCTAATGCTGTCAAAAGCAATTCTAGTTGGGTGAGGCCAATTCCTGTATCAATTTCTGGAATGAGTACATTTGCCATACAGCCTCTTAGTCATCAACTCATGTCTTTACCAGAAATTATTGCTTCAACCATGGTTGTGTCTTTTGGCTTTTCCTGGTTAGGGGTCGCCACAGCGGAACTCCGGTCCGCTAATGATTGGCTGTTGATTTTTACGTACTGAGTTGCCAGCCCTGACGCACAACCTTCAACGAAGGAATGCCCATTCACGCATGTCTACATGCAGAAGACGCTCTAGCTGAGAGTCGAACCGGACAGCGTCTTACTGTGAGGCGACAACTCTACCGCAGCACCACCACTGCGGACAAATTATTGCTTCAACCATGATTCATGGAATTGGACCTCCTCTGGTACCTCAATACTTCACAAGCTGGTTTTCTGAACCCTTACTTTAGACCTCTATCAGCTCTTGCCTTTCATTTTTACTGCTTAGGTTTGAGGGCCTTTGAAGCAGTGACATTCTCAACATATCAGAGGATCTGTAAGAAGGCTATTCATGCTAGGTGCTTGTTACCCTTCACCCATCACCCTGTGTGTGGATGTTCTCTCTGTTTAGCATCACTGGATGGATTTTCCTGTAAGTACTCAGTTCTTATTCTTCTGTATTTCTTTCTTTTAGGTGTCCTTACACAAGGGGCTGATTACCTCATTCTAGTCTGCCGTGTGATGTAATGAGGTACCAAAGCAGAAGATGAGTACTGCTCCAATGCCCTGACTACAGCAGCTGAAGAGTTTCAGACTTATGCTGAGGTGGGCATATCAGAAAAGCAAATCTAATATTTACCTACTGTAGAGGGTCTTCATGCAGACCAGCAGATAAGGTGAATGCATAGCTGTTATTTTTTGAGTTTCCTCTCTAAACATAACCTTGTAGCAATAACATTAAATAACAGCTGCTATCTATGTACTTGCTGTGTTATTTCAAACATTTTTTTTCCTGGAGACTAATCTCTGTCTGACTACCACACCACTCTTTATATCACCTGCATATAAATTGATTGTGCTTATTTAATGCAGTGTTTGTTTGTGTCTTTCTGCTTTTAGGGGTCGCCACAGCGGAACTCCGGTCCACTAATTGGCAGTAGATTTTTACGTGCCGAGTTGCCAGCCCTGACGCACACCCTTCAATGAAGGTACGCCCATTCATGCACGTCTCCACACAGAAGACGCTCAAGCTGAGAATCGAACAGGACAACGTCTTACTGTGAGGCGACAAATCTGAAATAAATATGCTGAACAAGTATTGGTCCCTGTTACAAACTATGTTACACTCCACTGCTTATTGACTGTTCTGTTGGGAGTAACTCTGTAATATTCACTTTCTGTTTTTTGTCAGAGAGACATTTTTTCTTTCAAGACTTGTTTTCTTGAAGCACATTACTGAAATCTTTGCTGAAAGCCATGTATACACAGCATCTTCAGGCTTTCCTTTTCCACGTTAACAAAGAGACAGTTATAGAAGTGAATTGTGTCAGACTATCAAGACCTATAATAGGTGATGCCTTGCTGTGTCTATTATTGAAGAACATTTCCAGTCTGCAATATACAATCTATTTCTTGAGCATTCATTGAAAGGAAGTGTGACAGACCTGTCTATTAAGAAAGGAACAAACACATATATTAATTAATTAACAATAACTACCAAGCTTCAAAAAAGTAATGTTTTACAAAAATGACTTCATTAAGAGTTTCCTTTCTGGAGCCACATCTGCACAAGTGAACTATCATTGTTAAAGTTAAGTTTAACTTTATGCAAAATTCTGACTGTGTTGTTGAGACCAAGAAGGTTTTTGCCTGTATTTTACTGAAATTCATGCTAACATTTTTAAGGGTGATAACATCTGAAACTTCCATCTTGCTTTCTTAAAGACTCTCTTGAGTTCCTTGTCTTTGTCATTCAGTTATTTGTTTCTTTGTTCTTATCTATACCTGCTCTTCCTTTATATGTCACTACTACACTGTTGCACCTTTTGACAGAAAGGTGAAAGACAAAGTGTAGTTAGCACAGAGGATTAAGGTTATGAGCAGTTTACAAACTGCTTCCTGTGGTACAGGGTTTAATTTCCCTCAGCCTTAATTTGGCAACTCTGTTATGTGTAACAGGTCACTTAATCAGATAGTGCTTTAGAGCAATTGGGAAATTAGGCTAGGCTCCTCAATGATCTCCCGGACAGCATTCCTAGTAACTACCTATGAACCTATTAATTCAGTGCTTCTGCATGAGCTCCTGCATTTTTTTTTTGCCTTACTTCTGCTCCCGTACAGTAATCTGCTGATTTATTCTATGTTCTTTAGTCTATCTGAAAAAATTTTTCACATCCTTCATGCTGCCTCAGCATTTCCTTCTGTAGATTTACGGCAGCCAGCCTGAAGAGCTCCATTATTTTTTTCTTCATTCTGATACCAACTGCTTATTCTTCTGTAGGTCATTCAACTTCATTTTTTCTAGAAAAACTGCCTTAACTGTGTTTTCAGCTAGCCCAGACAGTCCGCTCTTCTAATAGGATCAGTGCTTCATGAATTCATAATATGACTAGGAAATGTGCAATAGAAGACATAACTCTTCCAGACTGATGTTTTTCAGAACATGGACATTACTAAGGATACTGAGTTACAGTCTGGAGCTGTAGGTGTCAGAGGAAGCCAAAATATAACAAAAGAGTGCAGCGCATGCACTGCATTGCTCATTTAGTTCCCCAGACAAAAAAAGATAAAATATAAACTAATGCAGGGAAGATTACAGCAGTCTTTAAAGTCTAAACTAATCTACAGAAAATATGCAGTTATAAAACTGTTGTTTTTTTGTCTTTTCCCAGTTAGGGGTCGCCACAGCGGAACTCCAGTCCGCTAATGATTGGCAGTCGATTTTTATGGTGCCAAGTTGCCAGCCCGATGCCCACCCTTCAGCGAAGGCGCGCCCATTCACGCATGTCTTTCGGAGGCCACTCGACCATGGGGAGGACATGCAGACTCCACACAGAAGGCACTCCAGCCGAGAATCGAACAGGAGAACTTCTTGCTGTGAGGCAACAATGCTACCGCTGTACCACCGCGGCTAGTTATAAAACTGTTGTTGTTGTATCTTTCGGCTTTTTTCCGGTTTGGGGTCGCCACAGCGGAGCTCCGGTCCGCTAATGATTGGCAGTGGATTTTTACGTACCGACTTGCCAGGCCTGACGCACAACCTTCAACGAAGATACGCCCATTCATGCATGTCTCCACACAGAAGACGCTTTAGCTGAGAATCGAACAGGACAACGTCTTACTGTGAGGCGACAACACTACCGCAGCACCACCACTGCAGCTGAAAACTGTTGTAATTTTGCAAAAAAAAAAAAAAAAAAAATAAGCACAACTTTCTGTCATAATGAAAATTAGCTGATCCTACAATGGTCGAAAACCAAAGCATCAATCCACAAAGGATAAAAAAAAAAAAAACAAAAACACAATGTTTTTTTGTAGAGAGAAAGCCTTCTTGCACCCCCACACCCCCTGATAATTATATGTATTAACTCAGAGATTGTACTACAGTGTGGAAAAAAGGCATATTCCCCTAGCAAAGCCAGTTTAAGTACATACATATACACACACACACACACATATATATATATATATATATATATATATATATATATATGTGTGCGTGTGTGTGTGTGTGTGTGTGTGTGTGTGTGTTATACCTCTCAACCTTACTGAATTGCTCAGTATTTACCAGTTTTGAGGGCAAAATAATGGGGTGCCAAGAATTCCCGACTGGCCCCTTTAATTCCTTTTTTTTTTCATATTACAACTTTAAATTTAAGGCTGACTTCATCACACATCATCAGCCTACAGGGGCATGCGTGATCACATCAGCTTTGATGGACTCGGTCAGATATTTGGAGGGAATATAGCAGTAATGTCAGCTTTTGCAGAGTCCGTCCAGCACCCACCCACATGCCACAGGTCAGGATGAGAATAAAAGAAAAAAGTCAGCCTCCAGGTAAGAAAAAGTTATATTAACGGGGCCCGGCTTCTGCAGACAGTAGTTCCAGTAGTTAATTATTTGTAGGCAGCAGTGTTCATTATCTACTAAGGGGAGTTGGGAGTTTGTATTTTATCTGTCGCTAGTGTATTCTTTTTGTTTCGGTCACTAGTGCATTCTTTTTGTTGTTGTTATCGTGCTAACACCCTAGCTTGCAGAATGTTAAACAGACAATGATGTGATATACGTTTTCTCATTATTTTTGTGTGTGATCGCACTAATGGCTCAGCTTGTCTTCTCATTATTATTTGTATTTCTGTGTGTAATCGTGCTAACAGCCTGGCTTGCAGAATTAAGCAGAAAGTGATGCTTGCTTTCTCATTATTATTTGTATTTGTTTGTAATGGCCCAGCTTTCTCATTATTATTTGTATTTGTGTGTGGTGATGGCGTTAACGGCCCTTGCAGAATTAAGCATTATTATTTGTATTTGTGTGTGTGATTGCGCTAACGGCCCAACTTGCAGAATGCTTTCTCAGTATTTGTGTGCAGAATTAAGCAGAGAGTGATGCTCTGATGAAATGTAGGATGCCTGTAGAGTGAGATTGTGCAGTGAAACTATGTCCTGAGCGAACATGGCTAGCATGGCTCCTCCTTGCTTGTTGATGTAAAACATGGTTGTAGCATTGTCTGTAATAACTTGAAGAGGTCCTGAGGACCAAAAATACTTATAAGAAATAGTAGGACTGGAATAACTAAGTGTTTAGGAGCAGAAGGATTAACTAAAGCTATAACTGCTGGATCAGGTTTGGGAAGAGTATATAAAAACTTTACAGAGTGAGGGGACTTTATACAGCCTGTCTGCCTTTTTAGGAGAATGTGGTGAACCATCAGGACAACTGCAGGCAGTAGCAGACACACACACACACAGAGACACACACACACACACACACACACACACACACACACACACACACACACACACACACACACACACACACACACACACACACTCCAAGGTAGACAAAACTGGAGGAATGGGTGCAGATTCTGGAAATTCCTTCTGCAACAGCTCATAGTAGTTTCTGAGGAACTGTGAAACCTCAGTGTTCGCCCACTGAAAACACTGGCACATTCTACAAATAGTCTTCAAGAAAGAGAACCCCCACAGGGAGAATCAGAAACTGAGTTCTCCACTGAGTCTGAATCAGAAATCTGAGGAGAGAACCCTGTGTCAGTCCATTCATCCTTCACTCCAGATTCAAAATCTTGAATCTCTTCGGGAAAGGAAGTATTCCTCTTTCTTTTATCAGATAATATCTTAAAAAAGGATCAATTACTTGAATTATTTCCTGAGTGAAACCCAGTAAACTATTCTTGTCTAAAGAAATTTGAGGAAAAGTATAAACATGCTTATTTTATTTGGCTCCTTTTTGACAGGAAAAATTGGGCCAACAGGGTTATTAGTGGTATCAGCAGCTTCCCTATGGATGAGCACAACATTCTGGCAAAACAGGAAAGCCTTCCCTCTTCCAGGACAGATAAGAGTGGTTCTCCCTTGCCCACTGAGGGGACTCCAACATCTGCAGAGGATGTGGCTAACCCTCAGTACACAGTGGTTGCAGAGGCTACATCAGAGGGATTTGGGGTAAAAGATGAGTGGTCTGAGGTACAGCAAAAGGCCACAGCAGAGTCACCCACATGTGGCTAAGGCAAAATTGCTAGCCTACTGTGGTGGCAAAGGCTGTTTGCGTAACTTTTTCTTTTTGTGGCTAGAGGAGGGACTGACCATGGGATCGACAGTTTGCTTCTCGGTCTAGCTGAAAATGGTGCCTCTTTCCCAGGGCAAACAAGCAGCAAATGCCAGTAAAAATAAAAAGTCATTAAAAGTCATATTCTCCCCCAGACAAACACAGTAAAAAAGCACTTTAAAACACTATACCATCCTCACAAAGTAAAGTAAACACAATTTCTCCATGCAAAATATGTTTTTCAGTTATTTTAAACAACTGTTAAACTGACAGGAAAAAAGAGCACTTCTGGTTAAAAGTATAGTGCAGTCTGGTGACAGTCTGTTAAAACAAACTCCTAGCTTTAAAATAACTTTATTTAAAAGTGAAGTATAAATAATACGTAAAATTATTAAATATAAGTTTTTTCCCTATAGGGAACTTACCTGCTCAGCAAAGGAACAGCACAAGCTGACTGTCAATCTTTGAAAGCCTCAGATGAGTGTACTCTTCAGTTCCTGTAAAACTGAAGGGCTTTGCACCCAAACTTATCTTTTAGTCAGCTCCGCTCTAGCTGCCTGACGGGTGCATGAAAGGTGCCCTGAAGCGTTGGAAGCTAGCTGGCTGTTATATCCTTGGCAGGACACAACCCATATAGCTTTGGCTATTGTAACAGTGATCAATATGATGAACATCTAAGGTTTCATTTGATATCTTGCAACAGTTTGTAAGTCACTTGGTTTATGAAGTATTAACTACATATGGAAATATTGTTTATTTTCATAATCACTAACAAACAACTAGCAATACCTTAGGTATAATGTGATACAGTGGATATAAAAAGTGTATACACCCCTGTTAAAATGCCAGGTTTTTGGGATATAAAAAAATGAGACCACAATAAATCATTTCAAAACTTTTCCCACTTTTAATGTGACCTATAACCTGTACAATTCAAATGAAAAACAAATCTGTTAGGGGGAAAAATATAAAAAATAAAAAAGTACAATAAGCTGGTTGCATAAGTGTGCACACCCTTAAACTAATACTTTGTTGAAGCACCTTTTGTTTTAATTACAGCACTCAGTCTTCTTGGGTACAGACCTACCATCAATTAAAGAGACTCTGATTAACCCCAAATAAGTTCAGCTGTCCTAGTAGGATTTTCCTGACATTTACTCAGGTGCTTGCTACAGCAAAAGCCATGGTTCACAGAAAGCTTACAAAGCATCAAAGGGATCTTGTTGTTGGATGATATCAGTCAGGAGAAGGGTACAAAAAAATGTCCACAGCATTGGATATACCATGGAACACAGTGAAGACAGTCATCAAAAAGTGGAGGAAATATGGGACAACAGTGATGTTGCAAAGAACTGGACATCCTTCCAAAATTGATGAAAAGACAAAATGAAAACTGGTCAGAAAGGCTGCCAAGAGACCTACAGCAACACTGAAGGAGCTGCAGGAATTTCTGGCAAGTACTGGTTGTGTACTAATGTGACAACAATCTCCCGTATTATCCATATATCTGGACTATGGGGTAGGGTTGCAAGACAGAAGCCTTTTCTTACACAGAAAAACATTCAGGCCTGACAACAATTTGCAAAACAATACATCAAGTCTCCCAAAAGCATGTGGGAAAATGGAATCCTAGACGCCACAGGTGAGCGTGACCACTGCCATGCATTTGGTGAACACTCTGGGGGCTGTAGTGAGACCAAAGGCAGGGCTTGAAATTGATAATGACTGGCTCCCAGCCAGAAACGCAGATGATCTCTGGATGGCCTGGCCATTTTTATGTGGCAGTGCGCATCCTTGAGATGTATCGAGCACATCCAATTGTCTTTCCCTGAAAAGGGAAGGATAGACTGTAGCGTGACCATCCGGAACTTCTCTTTCTTCACAAATTGGTTGAGTCTGCTGAGGTCCAAAATAGGTCTCCAGTCCCCTGTTTTGTTTGGAAGCAGAAAGAATCTTGAGTAAGTTCCAGATCCTGTTTGGTCTGCTGGGACTGGCTGGATGACTCTTTTTTTATAGCAACTTGTGGACCTCTATAGTTACTTGTTCCCTGTAACTGGGTGGAACGTCTGGGATTCTCCTTGCAGGTGTGGGTGGAGTGGAGAACGGTATGAAATATCCTCTGGAAATGATACTTTGTACCCAGCTGTCGTTTGTTACAACTTGCCAGGCATCTGGGTACAAAGATAAGCGACCCCCTGACTGCTTCCAGAGCAGGACAGCCGGGCCTCCTTTCAGGAGCGCTGATAGGGTTGGCCAGAGAAGTGATCTCTGTCACCCTGGTGTTGCAGACGCCCTCTGCAGTGAGGGTGGCGTCTTCCATTATGACCCCCTCCTCTGCCTCTAGGGGGGGGTTCACCACGTGTGTCCTGAAAGACTCCTTGGGCTTTTCGGAACCACATTTTCCCTCCCCTTTGGCCTTTGGGGTAAGGCCGAGTAGAGGTGAAAAGACGGACTCCAACGACAGACAGAGTATTTCTTTCCTGTTCACACCTGGTCAGAGTTTCCTTCACTTTGGGCCCAAAGAGAGATGAGCCATCAAAAGGGGTATTAAGGGCTCCACGAAGGAACACAAGCGCATCCAGGAATGTCTTCTTAGAGCAATTCCTGTACCCGCTGCCCTACTCATCCCATCGGCTGCATATGATATGAGATGCATGGACAAATTCACAATGGAATTTAGGGTAGCAAGCTAGGCGGCAACTTTGTCGGAAGCCTCTGCAGCTACAGTACCATGAAGTGCATCTCCCAACTCCTTAAGGAGATCTCTTTTTAGTCTGGTGAAATGGGTCAAATAGTTCTGGGATCGGAGTGTAAAAGTCGCTGAACTAAACATGCGTTTCCCATATCGATCCATGATCCTGGACTCTCTGTTAGGAGGCTGGATCGATGAGGAAGTCTCAGACATTTCTTTTTTGGTGGCCGCCACCACCACCATGGCATCAACAGGGACTCCTTTGGACAAAAAGGCTTTATCTATGGGGGCAGAAATGAACTTATTAGGCCTCCGAGGGACAGGTTCCATGGACTCCAGTGACTCCCACGCCCTCCGAGAGACCAGCTGCATGAGCTCATCGAAGGGCGGAGACACCCAAGAGGTGGAAGGTTGAGACTCAAAAGCCTTCAGGAGAACTGACTCATCCTCAGTAGGGCTTTTGGACTGCCAATCACCCCCTGACTAATGATCTCGAGTATCTCTGCAAAGGAGATATCCTCAGAAGGGGATCGTGGGGACCCTTCTGACTCATCCAAATCAGTGTCAGATGTCAAAGACTCCTGTGGGGAGTCCATGTGTCTCCTCTTGCACAATCTCTTCCTGGGGACCTCCTCAGTGGGAGCCTCTGGGGAGGTCTCGGAAGAGTAAGGGGCACCCTGTGGGGCTACATGAGGCTCAGAGTCTCTACACTTGGCCGGGACGATGAAGGCAGAAGTGGACACAGGCGCTTTGGGGGAAGAAGAGGCCAGACCTGGTGTCAAGGATGTCTTTGGGGACAAGGCTCTCCTCATGGCTTTGAAGGCATCACGGCTCCGATGAGAAGGAGTTGACGAACCTGAAGGAACCACCAGCCCCTCCCGCACCAATACCGTCAGCTCCGAGACAGAGGTAGGAGCAGAGCTCATCCGAGCCGAGGCCCCGAGAGGAAGAGTCGGCACCGACAAGTCGGTGCGACTATCCTCCCCGGACCCGACAGGAGAGTGTCAGCTCCTAGAGTCCCCGGTCGGCACCAAGGACATCAAAGTAGATGGAACCGATGACTCTAGTGCAGGTCTCGGCTCCAAAGGCTCCACGATCAGCAGGTCAGCCCCCTCTGGCTCCAAAGGTCCGGTACAGCTCGGAGGAGGAGCAGTCAAATCCAGGGTGGTGGTCTTCGGTTCCAATGTTAGGGGTGGCGCCGACAACAGTTTAGCAAGGCCTGATGCCCATAAGAGCTTCTGCACCAATCGGTCCATATCTAATTTTGAGAGACTGACAGAAGACCTAGAGGAGTGCATTGACGGTGCCGACTGAAGGAGTGGAGATGCAGGTCTCTCAGAGACTGGCTCCAGAACTGTGGGCCGGCTCCAAAACAAGGAGACTCTCGGCTCTGAGAGCTGTGGAGCCAATGTCCTGGAATCCTCTATTTTCTTAGACTTTTTAGAAACCTTAGAGTCTCCTGAAGATTTGGAATACTTGGAGGACATGCTGGCCCCATCCTGGTCACTCAAAGCTTCGGCAAAAGGATGCTTCAGCAAGCCTCGATCAACAAGCTTCCTTTTCCTCTCCAATAATTCCCTCGAGGAAAAGGAGTGGCAGATACTGCAGGACTCCTGCAAATGTGCAGCACCTAAACAATAAACACACTGAACATGCCCATCGGTCACAGACATCTTTTGTCCGCAGTCTGAACATTTTTTGAATCCAGACTTTGGGTGTTTGTCCTTATCCTCAGACATATCCCAAGAATATCCTTTAGGCTTACCACTAGAAACAAAGCCATACAAGCCTAAATACAGCCTAAAAGTAGTAGTCAGTTATATCACAAAAACCCACACTTAGGCTCAAGTTAACACGCCTAAAAAACAGGTGATAAACTAGAATAATATAGAAAACACACCCTCTAAACAATGGCCCAGAAAAAAAAGGGCCAACACTGGCTAAATATGTACAACTATATCTCTAAATATCTATATTATTAAGGAAACAACTAGAATAATATAGAAAACACACACTCTAAATAAACTAGTTAAACTGTAAACTAAACACGAAGCAGAGGTCTTCAGGCACGCTGGTCCAACACAATGAAAGTGTACAAGTGAACAAATAAAATAAATTTAATTAATAAAGTGCTTTTCGTCACCTTACTTAAGGCAACTTCTTCAGATTTCAAATTACATTCAACAAGCCCATTTAAGTAGCATTTCAATAACAAGCAGGGTCATCATGTGATCAAGTTTTAACAAATCATTATTTATACTTGGCACATAGGTGCAAGTAGATGTGTTTAGTGATGATCTTTATAGTAAATTTATTTTAGATGCTATATTAATATTTTCATAGAATTTTTGAAACCCTCATGTGAAAGGTGATTTGTTAAAACTTGATCACATGATGACCCTGCTTGTTACTGAAACGCTACTTAAATGGGCTTGTTGAATGTAATTTGAAATCTGAAGAAGTTGCCTTAAGTAAGGCGACGAAAAGCGCTTTATTAATTAAATTTATTTTATTTGTTCACTTGTACACTTTCATTGTGTTGGACCAGCGTGCCTGAAGACACACACTAAATAACCAGGCCAAACACGAGGCCACTAACTAAGCTAACTATTCAAATGGCACACAAGGGTAAGGGATCTTATAGAAACTACTATAAGACTAATCTAACGAGTAATATGAAAAAATTATTGAATAACTTGCGAAAAACGCATTTTTTTTTTTTCAAAATTGGCTCGAGCGAACTGGAACCACTGAAATCCGTGCCACAGCAAACTAGATCTGGGATAATTCCAGCAGTGCATCATGGGATAAGGGGCTTGGTCTCGAACTACTGGTAAACCTTGAGCTTTGCAAACAGCTGTATCCCATTAGTAAAGAATGAATGGCAAGATTGAACAACTTCACATCAACACTTCACATCACCAAAAAAGCATGGTGTTGGCAGTCTCATGTGTTGGGGTTGCTTTTCTTCAGCTGGAACTGGGACTTTAGTCAAGGTGGAGGGAATTATGAACAGTTCCAAATACCAGTCACTTTTGGTCCAAAACCTTCAGGTGTCTGCTAGAAAGCTGAAGACGAAGAGGAATTTCACCTTTCAACATGACAATGACCCCAAGCATACATCCAAATCAACAAAAGAATGACTTCACCACAAGAAATTAAAGTTTTGGAATGGCCCAGCCAGAGCCCAGACCTAAATCCAAAAGAAAATCTGTGGGGTGACCTAAAGAGGGCTGTGCACAAGAGATGCCCTCGCAATCTGACAGATTTGGAATGCTTTTTTCAAGGAAAAGTGGGCAAATATTGCCAAGTCAAGATGCGCCATGGTGAAAGACTGCTACCCAAAAAGACTGAATGCTGTAATTAAATCAAAAGTTGCTTCAACAAAGTATTGGTGTAAGGGTGTGCACACTTATGCAACCAGCTTATTGTACATTTTTTATATTATTTCCCCTAACAGATTTGTTTGTTTTTCAAATGAATTGTACAGGTTATAGGTCACATTAAAGGTGGGAAAAGTTTTGAAATTATTTATTGTGGTCTCATTTTTTTTATATCACAAAACTCTGGCATTTTAACAGGGGTATGTACACTTTTTATATCCACTGTATATAAATGGACACTGACAATGAATTTTCCTGTTTCTCTCCATAGCATTTCATAAGATCCTCCTCAATAGCACATAGGTCATAACGGTATGAAAATATGAACATAAGTATGAAAATACGAATAAGTGACGCATACTGATTGATTACTTTCTCTAATTTAGGGTGTTCTACATGAATAATATTAGTGTCATTTTATTAATAACTATTTGCACATTCTAATATTGCCTATCATTAGCTATGAGTCAATTAAGGCAGCCATGGTGGTGCAGTGGTTAGCTTTGCCACCTCACAACAAGAGGTTCTCCAGTTCGATCCTCGGCTGGGGTGCCTTCTGTACGGACTCTGCATGTCCTCCCTGTGGTCGCGTGGGTTTCCTCCGGGTGCTCCGGTTTCCTCCCACATCCCAAAGACTTGCTATAGGTGGATTGGACACTCTAAATTGGCCCTAGGTGTGAGTGCGTGCATGTGTGTGCCTTCTTTGGAAGGTTGGGCACTGGGCTATCAACTTGACACTGTAAAACTCCACTACCAGTCATAAGTGGACAGGTGATCCGCTGTGGCGACCCCTAACTGGGAAAAGCCGAAATAAGAAGATTAACTATGAGTCAAATGATTAAAGAAACCAGCCCCCCCCCAAAAAAAAAAGGTCTGAATGCCATACAGAGCTATGGATGTGACCAGGAAGTATGCAAAAATGGTATTATAGGCTTGAGTGAGATAACTGCAAAAAAGTGTTAGACGTTAAAGAAAAAAAAAAAACAATATCATGTTATTCTGTCCAAAAAAGAGCCACCACACTGCCAAGTAAACACAGCCATATCATACTTAAACAGCATAGCACCACAGTTCCTAGTACACAGGCATGTCTTAGAATTCTTGTATTACTATATGCAAGCCTTGATCATACAACACTCCCATAGTTCCTCCACAAGTACTAAGGAAGCAGAGCCAAGCTTATCATACTGTACAGTAATCCCCACAATGCCCTGTCACTGTGTACAGTGTGCAGTTATTCCACTCCTAGAGGAGATGAGGCTGAATGTCCACAAGGTTGTTCAGTAAGAACATCTGCAATGAATGTGGACTGTATCATATCAGCATTTTATACAGTTGTCCCACTGTAGTTCTATTAAACGGCATCAGTTTGAGACATGATTATGATAAGACATATAAACACTACTCTGCTTTTTTATCATTGTGAGTTAATTTTCTTCATCTTATGGAACACAGTAATGACATTCATTCAAAAGTCTTTGATTTCTACTGATCATAACAGTGAAAGTAAATGTGACTGTCATTCTACCTGTACCATGGTTCAAGCTTACTATTAAGAAAGTATACATCAGTGAGCTCTGGCTTTTAATTTAATACAGATGGCAACTAATTTCAGCATCTGTTCAGTCCTCTTGTAAACTACAACATTTGTTAAACTTTCCATCTGTTTTATAATTCCACTCAAATGTCATTTTACTATGTCTTAAGGTTATAAGACATGCAATGTAACATAAGTGAGTGTTTCTGACAGATAATGACTATATTTTTCTTGCTGGATACCTGCATTCTCAGAAAACTACATAGTTTTATTTTTTTTATATAAACTACATCATTTTGACAGTCACATTATCATCTTCAAAAGCATTTACTAGTTTGTTTCCTTTAAGTCTGGCAGCAGGGACTTCTAATTCTTAGAACACTTTTCATGACAGTTGCTAGAGTATATCAGCTACAAATTATAGCCGACTGTTCCTCGTTTTTACATACTTAATAGATCTACTCAGATTTTACTTCTCCAAACCATACACTCGCCTGCCTGGAAGTCAGCTGAGTCATACTTCTTTGATGTGCTTGAGAGAGGCCATAAGAAGTATACGCACCTCTGGGGTATCTGTATTCATGTACGTCCACGTCACTATCGCCATTTTAAATGAAAAATACAATTTTTAAGTAATATTATTTCTTTTGGTAATTATTCAACAAACTTAGCTCTCTCTTGGAGATATAATTAATCCTGTCAGATTAATAGTACAGACATTTGTGTTACAGGAGGTGACATGCTACTTAGCAACTATTATTTTAATAGAATCAGTTTTAATGATATCTGTATAGCTTCTCTCTGTTCATCTGGATTTTCATTGGGTGTGCTGGTTTCCCCAACATCACAAAGACAAGCTGTAGATGAAATGGTGATGCTTCATACTGCCAATAGGTATGCCTATCATGTGTGAACATGTATACATCCTGCAAGGGTCTGGCTCCCCATCTAATTGTTCCTCTGTTTGCCAGAATGGGTTCAAGATCCACAAACACCCTGAAATGGACTATGGATAATTACAGAATAAATTTTATTGATATTCTAACAACATATAGCAAAATATATTCAGATTCCACATACCAGCACCACAACCCTTCATGAGCAATTATTAGTGACATTCTGTTTAATATTAGTAACACATGGCAACAGCAATGCAACAAAATAATACCTCGTGACCATGGTCAGCCAATAATTTTACCCCAAAAGTATTACCTGCCCCAACAGCTAATTAAAAGTTAAGGAAACAGTTCAGTTGCCTGCCAGCCTGTACTCAGAAGTGGGACTTCAATAACTGGATGCAATTGTCAACTGCCTTTTTATATTTGCAGAATAACGGAAGACTTGCTACAGCTATGGAATTCTAATCACCTAAAAATGCATTGGAGGTGTGTGACTCGTTCAGTGCATGACTGAAAGATTGCTACTATTTCAGGATGGAAAGAAGGAGGAAAATCCAGTAAGTGAAGATTCATAAATCATGCATGAACCAAATTATGTAGCTTCTCAAAATTTGGCTGTACATGGTTTTGCTGTTCTGTATGGGAATCCAGACTTACATTTAAAAAAAAACATTAATGTTCGGCTGCCAGCAAACTACAGCTTTTCAGCGTTTATTACTTAATGTATATAAAAGGCTGTGAGTCTAAAATGGTTTGATATATTCTCATGGAATTTTCTGAGACTGATATTACGGCAGTTGCCTTTAAAATGTCCTTAGATTGTATTCCCAGCTTGAAAGTTAGAGGAGCAATGCATCGTGTTTTTTTTTTTTTTTTTTTGTAAAGGAATTTTTTTTCCAAACACCTTTATTGAATTATCACTTGTGACATAGGGAAATTTACATTCATATAAAAGTAATCAAACTATATTAACTTAACAAAGATTATACTTCACATATACTGCTGTATATCATACAAATATCATATAACCTAAGCAACATTACATACATTATTCGATTCCTGCCTTTTAGGCAATCATACATTTATATAAATGAAAAACAAACCACACCAACACAACCCTAGTTGCAAGCATTTTACATTCCAAACCATACTGTCATCCTCCCAGTTGCAAACATTACACATCACTTATAGTCTATCCAATCTTTCTCACTCAAACATTACATAGCTCATTTAAGTCCTGCTGCCTTTTAAACCTAATTCCTCCCTTGTATGTACTGTTCCCACAATTCCCATTTTTTCCTATGTAGTTTGCTCCTACCCTTTTCTAAAGATCTCAATTCCAGTTGTTTTATCTCTGTTACTATATTCACTACTTCCAGTATAGTTGGTTTAGATTTTGATTTCTATTTTCTAGTAATTACTTTTTTTGGCAGCCACCATTACTAGACACAGCAAGGCCTTTTCACATCTAGGCAATTCTGATTCCAAAGTAATGCATCATTAATCTTAAAGAAATAAGTAATATTTTACATCATTTTGCCACATTCAAAAAGAATGAAACATGTTACTTATATATAGAAATGCATATTCTGTTTTAGGTCTAAAATCACAAATATATATAAATATATATATGGTTTGACATAAAGAAGAACAATAGTATAGCAAAAGTGCTCTTATTCTTCAGAATGGGAAATCACCTAATTGTTTAATTTACGATATGGTTTGATACTGGAACCATTCTAGATGGGACCTGCAATCTTTTTCTGTACACAGTTTGTGCTGTCATCACTATTAACAGTCAGAGTTCTGTGATGGCAGGAGAATGCATGTGGTGGCATTTGCCAGATTACTATCTTGGAAACAGTCTGCTAATTATACATTTAATAACATAACTGGTTTTGATTTTTACTAGTGGGTGCTCAGGACAAGTCACTGAATACCACTTCATTAAAACAGAATTTGCTGAAATAACAACACAAAGGATTAAGCCCATGAACTGTAAAAAAGCTGCTTCTTGTAGTCCAAGGTTTGATTCCCTCAGCCTCAGTTTGACTACTTTGTGACTCTGAGCAAGTGACTTAACCAGATAGTCTTCCTGGGTTGCCCCTCAAAAGGGGCATTTGTGTACAGTGGCTTACCCAATTAAAAAAAAACACCAAATGTTTTTTTCAAAAATGAGGAAACTGTAAACATCTGCACCTAAAGCATTAGTTTTGCATGGGCAAATTTTAACTATTTCCTCTTTCTTGAGGACAGGAGATACAACATGAAATAAGGTCTGAAGTTAATAATTCCCATATATTTCTCAATATTATTTTTGACGGCAATTAATGACTTCTGATTGAAAGTAGAAATGTATCCCATAATCATAGAAGCTAGATATAATGTGATTGTTATTATTTTTTCAATTAGCAATACTGATTTTTTTTAATGCAGATCCCCCAATCTGCTCTTAACTTCTTCAATAATGTGTTCCAGACATACATTTTCAAACACAAATGGATCAGACATTGCCTTACAAAACAGACTGACCACCTTTTAATAACCTGAGAGGCTGACTTAATGGTTGTTTGCCTAACAGACACAAGGTACAGGGTTTGATTGTTGCCACTGGGAAGCATGGCCATGTTTAAAACAGACCCCTGGGGTTGTAGGCCTAGTACTTTGATGGTCAAAACTTCTAGCCTCCAAACAGACTTTGTGCCACATGAATGGAGAACTGCAACGGACATTCCTCTGCACAAAAGTAGGCCATCAACTGACCATGAGAACTACATACTCACATGTCTGACTAGGCTTCTACACAAAGCCGTGGAAAAAATTAACATGGAAATAATTAATAAGGACATACAAAACATTCAAATACTGGATCCAATCCAGTTTGGTTTTGCCAAGGGCAGATCATGCCTACTTAACCTGGCGGAGATGCTTCAGAAGGTCACCAGGGCAATGGATGGGGTCAAAATGGTGCATACTGCCTACATTGACCTGGCTAAGGCATATGAGATAATACCCCACTTCGAGTATTGTAAAGAAACTCATGAATATAGGCATAAACCCCAGTGTTACTCTCTGGATAGCCATCTGGCTCTCAAATAGGACCCAGAAAGTCAGGATGGGGAGACCATATCCACAAAGATGGCAATCACTACCAGAGTCACTCAGGGTTCTGTGATGGGTCTGCTCCTTTCTGGCAACTACTTCTCAGAAATCAAGGCAAATCTCAAGAATCTCTGGCTGACCAAGTCTATAGATGACTGCAGACCAAAAGCAGTCACAGAATCTCACAAGGCATGAACATTCTACAGAAAGGACTAACAATGACAAATTACTGGTGCCAAAGCCATAACTTAAAACTCAATGCGAATCAATACATAATAGTATGATTTGGGAAGTCAGCCACCCTAGGAAATTAATTCATTGATAACACACCCCTAAGAAAAGAACCAGTTATCAGGCACTTGGGTACAAATGTAGATAACAACTTGGGTTTCAAACAACCTGTGTCTAAGGTATTATGGGAATCATTCTTTGCTGCTCAATTTATAAGAAAGGGCATGGCACACTGTATTCAGCCTTCATCAGGCCCATCATTGAGTACAATACTCCCTTCGGTGCAGGCACATGCAATAAATGGAATATCGACAGAGGTTCTTCACAAAAAAAAATAAGGGTGTTAACAGCATGTCCTACAAAGATTGCCTCAAATCTCTATACTCTGTTTCCTACAGACTGCTGAGTGACGATCTATGCCTGGCATACAAGGTATCCTTGGATCCCACTTCTTTTGCATATCCACAAAATGAACTGCATTAGCATCATTCAATCTAGGGATTTCAACTTTGCTTGTGACATAACAAGGGCACATTGGAGGAACAGATATGAGTCTTAGAAATTTCCCCTTCTGTGGTGGAGTCTTCCCATCCATGTGAGGCAGAGGTCCTCTCTAACACTATTGGATGGGAAACTGGAAATACACATCAAGTCTAAAACCTATGTCTCTAATGGACAGAGGCAGGCTGTAGATATTTCCTAGCTTAAAAACACCCCTTAAATAATGTCTGAGGCACATAAACTTGCAGGATACAATTGGGATGCTTTTCTCAGCTTATAAAGGCCACAGTGTTCGTTAGCCTAGTATATACAGTGGATATAAAAAGTATACACACCCCTGTTAAAATGGCACGTTTTTGTGATATAAAAATGAGACCACAATAAATCATTTCAAAACATTTCCCACCTTTAATGTGACCTTTAACCTGTACAGTTCAATTGAAAAACCAACAAATCTGTTAGGGGAAAAATATAAAAAATAAAAAAAGTACAATAAGCTGTTTTCATAAGTGTGCACACCCTTAAACTAATACTTTGTTGAAGCACCTTTTGATTTAATTACAACATTCAGTCTTCTTGGGTAGGAGTCTATCAGCATCACACATCTTAACTTGGCAATATTTGCCCACTGTTCCTTGCAAAAGCACTCTAAATCTGTCACACTGTGAGGGCATCTCTTGTGGGCAGCCCTCTTCAGGTCACCCCACAGATTTTCTATTGGAATTAGGTCTGGGCTCTGGTTGGGCCATTCCAAAATGTTTAATTTTCTTTTGGTGAAGCCATTCTTTTTTTTGATTTGGATGTATGCTTGGGGTCACTGTCATGTTGAAAGGTAAAATTCCTCTTCATCTTCAGCTTTCTTGCAGACACCTGAAGGTTTTGGGCCAAAAGTAACTGGTATTTGGAACTGTTCATAATTCCCTCCACCTTGACTAAAACCCCAGTTCCAGCTGATGAAAAGCAACATCAAAGCATGATACTGCCACCACCATGCTTCACTGTGGGGATGGTGTTCTTTTGGTGATGTGAAGTGTTGTTTTTGCACCAAACATACCTTTTAAAATTGTGGCCAAAAAGTTCAACCTTGGTCTCATCAGACCGTAACACATTTTCCCACATGCTTTTGGGAGACTTGATTTATTGTTTTGCAAATTTTAGCTGGGCCTGGATGTTTTTCTGTGTAAGAAAACGCTTCTGTATTGCAACCCTACCCCATAGCCCAGATATTTGGAGAATACGAGAGATTGTTGTCACATGTAGTACACAACCAGTACTTGTCAGAAATTCCTGCATCTCCTTCAGTGCTGCTGTAGGTCTCTTGGCAACCTCCCTGACCAGTTTTCGTCTTGTCTTTTCATCAATTTTGGAGGGACATCCACGTCACTATTGTCCCATATTTTCTCCACTTTTTGATGACTGTCTTCACTGTGTTCCCTGGTATATCAAATGCTGTGGAAATTTTTTTGTACCTTTCTCCTGACTGATACCTTTCAACAATGAGATCCTTTTGATCCTTTGTAAGCTCTCTGCGAATTGTGGTTTTTGCTGTAGTAGGCAACTGAGTAAATATCAGGAAATTCCTACTAGGACAGCTGAACTTTATTTGGGGTTAATCAGTCTCTCTAACTGATGGCATGTGTGTACCCAAGAAGAGTGAATGCTGTAATTAAATCAAAAGGTGCTTCAACAAAGTATTAGTTTAAGGGTGTGCACACTTTTGCAACCAGCTTATTGTACGTTTTTTATTTTTTCCACTAACAGATTTGTTTTTCAATTGAATTATACAGGTTATAGGTCACATTAAAGGTGGGAAAAGTTTTGAAATTATTTATTGTGGTCTCATTTTTTTATATCACAAAAACCTTGCATTTTAACAGGGGTGTTTACACTTTTTATATCAACTATACCTATAAACAAAAAGTAAAATAAAATGGGAAATCCTAAAGACATTCTGAAAACATTACATTTTCTAACCAGATGGTTTCTCTTAGAAGGAATACAACCTTTTCAATTTTTTTTTCAGGCAACTTGGTTGAAGGATGCAAAATGCAGCAAGTACTCAGTAATGGGTCAAATCAGTGAGGTATAAAGTAATACAATGCTATACCTGGTACCACTGTTATGCATGTAAGAATTAATTTGACTAAAGAATATGCTTTCCTGCCATTAGTATATGCACTGTTATCAAAGTTGAAGGTACCTACTGTTATCCTGACATTTTTAATGATGAAATCTTCTTTTTACAAGACCATTTATTTTGGTAATCATAATTTATGCCCCCTGTGCTAAATCCTACAACACTACATCAACTGATACTGAAGGTGAGATCACTACCACTGCACCACTTGCATATTCTTTTTACACTATCTTGGACAACTATGACATCTTATAATGAAGTAATACCAGCTTTCCAGTCATCAGTACATCTGGACATCCACAGCCCATTTTCCACTTTTTAGCTCAGAAGAGTAGGCTAAAATGAATCGGCCCTACCTGGCTCTGTGGCATACAAGGCATGGAGCTCTTACTCTGACTCAGATGACCAGATTTCAACTAGTGATGAGGCATGGACCGCTTGCTATGACTCAGACGGCCAGAGTTTGACTAATGGTCCCTGCACTGGATAAGCCAGGTGCAGTGTAAAGAGGAATGAAAGAGAGGAACCTGCTCACCTCTCTCAGGGAGGGAGGATGATGTGCATATGCAGTATGCACATGGTTGATATAACCATGCCCGGTGGAGACCTGCGAGGACAGTCTGTGTTACCTTTTTGCAGGGGCTGTGGCTGTTTGCTGGGACAACATCTCAGCAGCAAAAGTACCACTAAGCACAGTCAACTCTTTGCTATCACCACATGTGTGTAGCTTACTGCACATGTGAAGGGGAGAAGGGCAAAACTCAAACTCAAACCATTCACAGTGGTAGCTTGAAAGATATTCCCTTCTGACCAACCCTTGCCCAACTGAAGTCAAAGGAAAAGGCCAACTGGCCAAGAGAGGAATGGATGACAGGCAGGCAGACAGCAGGGGCAAAGTGAGATAAAAAAAAAAAAAAAAATCCCAGCTCCAGTTCACATCCCCATGGGACACCATTGATATCCCTTGTTGGGAGACAGAGGTAACCTTCAACCATGACTTCTTGCTTCTGGTTGCTTACCGATGTTTTATCCACTGCATCACATATGGTTTGACATTTACTGCTTTTCTTTTGTTAATTGCCAAAAGCTTTAGCACGAGGTTAAGTACTATGAAATGTCACCCCTTTATCAAATGCTGCTGTTACCTCTTCAAAGAGAGCTTCAAAAAGCAAGATATTCCCTGAACAAAACTCTACTGATCCAAATCTATGAGAAGTAGGTTCTGTGTGCCAGGTTGGATAAGCTCCACTATGACGTTCTCCACAATATGGCATACAATACAAGTCAAGCTGATGGGTCTGAGACTGTCAGGGTCCAACCATACTCTACCTCTTTCTGATCTGGTACACCTAAAATATGTTGCGATTGGTTAGGGACACATCGACATGCTAACAGTCTTTTTAACAAGAATGACAGGGATTTCATTATGTTTTCTATCACTGTGTTGAGGAAACTGCCACATATAGTGTCACCTCTCTTTGAACTTTACTTTTTTGAATTTTACTTGTGGTGGGAATCTTCATGTCTGTAGTTAATTAATCTCCATTTGTCTCTACAACACTGTCATATTTCTCTGCTTACTGTGAATCCTTCAATTTCTTTTCCATAAGCACATTAATATTCAGTGTAGCTGTGTGGCCACTTTACTCTTCACTGGTAACATATGTTACATTCACAATTGCTCCCTTTCAGATTTTATCTTCAAAATAGTCTACCAGATTTTTATGATTTTTTTAGGGAAAGATACTGAGATGACTTGCTGTAAAACATATCTAGACTGCACTCCTATAGTGAAATGCAAACATGGTGCTATACCTTGAAAAAATTTAACAACATAAAAATATTGCTTTTATATAGAAATACATATTTTTTATTAGGCATGAGGCCATAACAATCCTACATATGTTTTGGATAATTACCCCGGAGTAAACGGGTAGTTAAACTTTTATTTTAAACCAAATCTATTGCAAATATTTCAGCTTTCAATTTTTAATGCCCATTCTGTCCTGAATTTTATAGTACCTACAAATGTCAATGTCTATACTGCTTCAGAATACTACTTAGAACAAGACACATTGATGGCAAACCTTATATAGCTCTTAGAAAAAGCAGGTAGCACAGTGTCAAATATGTGTATGTTTGAACAAATAAAAGATGTGCTGTCAGCCAAAGCATTTAATTATGGAACATATGGATTTTTTTTACTGAGAAAAGAGTATTACTGCTTGTTTATATTTCATAAGAGTACACTTATGTTTTTCAGTGTATAAAAATGCTCCATGTATATATATTTGTATTTCAATGTATAAGGTCTTAGTTTGTTTATGCACCTGCAAAAGTAAATTATTCCTGAAGGTGAGAGTACCAGCTACTGTTGGCAGTCAACAACCAAACAACTAGAGATCTACAGGTAAACAGAGATTGACTTATTTCATACAGTAACAGGCCATGAACTAGCTAGACATATCCTATTATGTGTTTATAAGAGACAGAGAGAGTACAATTTCAGGTTATTTTTTAATTTGAATTGAAACTTTATGGTAATTATTTCATTAATGCATCAGTTGTACCACTGGAACTATAATGCCTAAAGTGTTCTGGCAGTGGAAAGCCTAAAGTGTTCTTTTTTATTTCAAATCATACCTTTTACAGTTCTAAAATAACAACAACAATAAAAACTACAGAAAAACTGAGCTGTCTCAATCCTAGTTACATATCTAAGAGAGTTATCATCTACTGGTCTGTTACAAGATTCAGTGGAGGTTAAGACATTACTAAAAATGGTCTTGCATATGTATCTGTATAAAGCATAATCTCATCCATAGTCTGTTTAAAAAACTCAGCACTATAACCCCTCTCCTTAAAGTCTTGGGCCATCTCACACTCTTGTGCAACACGTCTCCTCAACTGTATTCAGTCTACTAGCTACCAGTAGCTGACTATATCCTGGAGTACATGAGGTGCATGCATACTATGTCTATGTGTGTATCAATTAGCCTGGACTTTTATCTTGTGAATGCAAGTGCAAATATGGTTTGCTGTTTTCATTAATTTTACATCTAAAAAATTAATTTCTTCATTTGAGAAGTTGAGCTTGAAACTTGAAAAGTTAGTAGCAGTCTCAAGGTAACTAACAAACTGGTAAAGTTCTTGTTCATCCCTCTCCCAAATTAAAAAGATATCATCCACAAAGCACTTAAAAATATAATTTTACAATTAGATTTTGTATGGTCTCGATAAATAAACTCATTCTCCCAGTGATTCAATATTAGCGTAACTATTCATTACCACTGTCCCCATAGCTTCACCAGTATGCTGTAAGAATACCTGTTTTACAAAGATAAAAATATTAAATGCTTTCTTAAAGACAGAAGATTAAATGTGCAGAAATAAGTCTGTGGATTTCTTAGGTAGATGCTTTAGTGCATATTTTTAGTTAGTAGTGGCTTTTAAATGCTTTATTGTCTTTTATTTGAATGGATAAATGATTGTCCTAATTGAAAAGGTTTAAATATATATATATATATATATATGTGTGTGTGTGTGCATGTGTGTGTGGTTAGTTCATTCAAAAGTCTGCAGTAGACAAAAACGAATAAATGTTTTTTACTCTAGTTGGATTGTTCTGTCTTTGGATTATTCCGAGCTTGCCTTGGTGGATTTGTGTTTTTTAAAAGTTGTGGTTTCCACCTTTTCATTTTTGGGATGTTTGCTTGGTTTTGGATTTGCATTTCGCCTGTACAACGGCTTGTTCAGATAGTGATTCTTTGATGAGAGAATATTAATATGGCTACCTTGGTTCAGTCAGTCAGTGAGATGCAACATATGTTAAAGGTTTTGATTGAGAAAGCTGGTTTTGGACATACAACTAAGACCGACTCTTTGAGTTTACAACTAAGACCGACTCTTTGAGTTCATATGAAGATGATCAGGCTAACATTATTGAAAATTACAATGATCCAAACTCAGAAAATGGTGAGACATTAATAACTTGTGCTTTTAAAGATATTAACAGCATTCTCAACAGTAGCTATGACCCTTTTGTAGCCACAGGGTCTCATTATTGGGTGACTTAGAAAAACTTTAAAAAAAGTATCAGACCCTGGTTATTGAGACAAAATATTTTGATAAATGTTTGGAATTACAAATCATTCCTAAAGGACTATGCCTGTTTAAATGTCCGAACAATGTTATGCTAAAGGATTCTTTTTTAACACCTTAGTTCATTTTTTTAACACCACGGGGTTGGACTTAATTAAGTTATTAAATGAACAAAATAAGAGAAAGATAGGAGAACTCCAGCAGGAAACCCTTAAGGCGGAACAGACATTGCAACAGCTCTTATCTAAAGCACCAGCTCTGAGAACTGATTATAACATGCTTCTGGTGGTTGAGCATTTTGAAAGATCTGTGGTTTTTCAGAAAACTAAGAAACTAATGTGTGACATTGAAGCTTATAAAAGCAAGAGTGCTTATTCCTATTTTGTGCCCAAGGATAAGAAATGCGACAAAGTTTTCGGCTATGACAGTTCTTTCTTAAGGAAACCTCCTGTGAAGGTAACCACCAATCAGAGCTCATTTTCGCAGACACGTGATGAAGCATTGTGAAAGCGCTTGTGTCTCCTGTTAATAAACTGGTACCTGGAACGTATACCTGTGGATTATTTTGCTGTTTTATCTACTGCTTTGTTGGGTGAAGACATTCTCAGCCTGGATTTTGAGCCTCTTGTCTTTAGGGGGCTTTATACTTGTCTTTACATTATACTTGTTGTTTGGGCTCTGTTTCTACTAATTGAATTTAAAATATGTTTTAAGTGCTGTTTGATTTTTCTGTTAATAAATTTAAGAAACCATGCACTTTAAATCCAATGTTAAATAATACTCTGAAAGTCTTTGAAAAAGCTTGTGAGAATGATCTTAAGGAACTATCTAAAGGTAAAATTAGGAGGAGAGTTTATAATTTACAAACAAGCAACACTGTGCTTTAAATGACCTACATAAGATGACTGAATTAAAGTTCATGAAAACAGATAAGGGTGGCAGAATGGTGGTCCTGTATCAAATTGATTTGGAATCCATGACAAAATTATTAACTAATGATGATGAATATTCATAAGTTTCTTCCCTTGAAGTTTCTAGAAGTTTCAGACAAGCGTATTGGTTATTATTTGAATTTTTGATGGATGGATTAATATCCTTAGATGTTTATAATTTTATGAAAGTGGACCACCCCATTTTAGGTACCCTTTTTATGATTCCTAAAGTTCATAAAAACCCCATTCATCCCCACTTTTGACTGATAATATTGGCCCCTAATTAATTACCGAAGAGATCTCTCTGTTCTTAAGATAATATATTGAACCCTGCTGCTCAGAGAATGAAATCTCATACTAAAGATTCTTGGGACTTTTTAGAGAAAGTTAGGGCATTTAAAGATGTATACTCATTTCAAGCTAACTACAATTTGATTTTTACTGGTTTATAGGTAGGTACTAGGCTGTCTGCCCAAGGGCATTTATAAGCCTAGCCACAGTGTGTTGGCTTTCGCCACCCCATTGATTAATTTACTGATCCTCTGTCAAGCAGAGCCAGTGAAGTGATCCCATGGGTGTATTTTCTGTATAGGTTTATAGGTTCATAGGTAGGTACTAGACTATCTGCCCAAGGGCATTTATAAGCCTAGCCAAAGTATTGTTCCCTTTTTACTTGTATACCCCACGATGTGGGTATTGATTATGTAAGAAATTATTTGATTAAGTTAGAAAGTTTTATGAATGATGAAATTTATTTGGTTTGCAGTCTTTTACATATTATGCTGAGCAACAATTACTTTTTGTTTGATAAGAAAATTTATAGACAATTAAGAGGGGTGGCTATAGGATCAGCTGCCACCCCAGCATTTGCAAATGTAGTGCTGGGGTGGCGGGAACATGTTGTTTTGACCCCTTTGATCAACCTATTAAATATAGTATTTTATCATAGATTTGTTGATGACATGATCTTTATAACAGAAGGTGACAGAGAGAAAGCAGTTACCTTCTTGGATAATTTAAATATAAATTCTGATTTTGTTTGAAGTTTACCTTGGGGGAAACAGGTAATGGAGTAAACTTCCTTGATGTAATTTTTATTTTGGAATGATATAGAAACAAAGTTTGAGAGTGAGATACATAGGAAGCAAACTTTCACCAACAGCTATCACCATTTTAGTAACAATCACCCCTATTTTATGAAAATAATATTACAAGAGGCCAATTTATTCCTCTAAGATGATGACTAGGGACCCTAAGTTTGAAGAAGAGTTACAGTTTATAATATCAGTGTTTAATGATGGGGGTAAAAGGAAGATAAATTAATAAGAACAGCACAGAAGATTAAATTAAGGGGAAATAATACAGATTTCCCTCCTATTCTCATCAGACCCTTGAGCAATAAAAATGACCAACATAAAAATACAGATAATACTGTGGCTTGTTGCTTTGATATGACTGTGGTTAATTTTGATATCTGTTCCATCATAAGAAAGAACTGGAAAATAATAGAAGAAAATGCTGATTTGATTAAAGTGGCTGGTGCTCCCCCCAAGTTTGTTTATAAAAATAATTATAATATTAAGAAATTGTTACAAAGTGATACTAGTAAAGTTTTATCTCCCAAAAAGAAGAATCAAATAGAACCAAAGGGAAGTATAAGTCTGCATGTTGTTTATTTGTAGGTACGTCCTGGAAGGGCCTTTTGTTAGTTTAAGACACTGAGAAACAACTTTACCCATTCTTGGGATTTTTAATTGTAAAACCGAGAGTATAGTTTATACTGCAGTGTGCTCGGAATGTGACTGTTATTGTACTCAGATGACAGACAGAAGTTTGCAGAAAAGAGTCAAAGAACATATTTATTCTATAAAGATAAAAGACACCAACAATGCCCTATATAAACAAGAGTTAAGCTGCAGATATAAAAAAAACTTTCATTTGCAGTATTAGAACAAGTTCCAAAAGACTTGAGAGGGGGCGAATATAGGAATAAAATTGAACAGAGAAAGAGAGAGACATTATAGCAAATAAAAATGGGGGCTGACGCTTTCCCAGGCTTAAATTATTTTATAAATATTAAATGTTTTCTTAAAGATAGAAGATTAAAAGTGCAGAAATTAGTCTGTGGGTTTCTTAGGTACATATTTTAGGGTATCATTTTGGTTAGGAAGTAGTGGCTTTTTAAATGCTTTATTGTATTTTATATGAATGAATAACTGATTGTCCTAATTGAAAAGGTTTTAATACATATATGTGGTTAGTTCATTCACTAATTGTTTCTGAAGAAGTCTGTAGTAGACTAAATTGAATCAATGTTTTTTACGCTAGTTGGATTGCTCTGTCATTGGATTTTAATGAGCTTGCCTGGATGGATTTGTGTGTTTTTCACCTAGTCATTTTTGGGACGTTTTGCTTGATACACATAACTTACTGTAGTCTAGGGAATTTGCTTGGATAGTACAGTTACAAGCAGACGTAACCCAAGGTATAAATACAGCTCTAAGCATTAAATCTGTTCTAGTAAAAAGATAGATGCAATATAGAAATTAAGTGCATAGTATGCTAGTTTTTAATTCTAAATATTATATTAAAAATGTATAGGATCATAGGAGGTTACTATGCTAATGGCCCTGGGGCCCTTACAAGCCTTCAGAGATTTTAGCTTGTAGAAACTTTACCATATAGGAATGATGTATAAGTTTTTATATATGTTGTCTATGCTTTTGTAATATATATGCTTTTATTTCTGCATTTGAAAACTTGATTTTTGTACTTGGAAATGTTCTGTACACTGATTAACTGCCCTTGCATTGTTATTGGGGCTTGTGTAACATGCAATAATCACTGGTTTCTTTAAAAAGTGAATAGTGTATGAAGATTTTTACTTTTGCACTGAGGAAGGGTTCTATCCTGAAAGCTTGCTTTGCACATTAAAAAGTTTCTACTTGCATTTCTGAGCCTGAGTTTTTTTTTTTTTTTGTTGTTTTCTGAGTCATTATATTTGAGGCTTAGTTTACTGAAATTTACAGTCTGTTTGCTGTAGCAAAGAGAAAGGGTCAGAGGATTGCTGAATGCAAGACCAGCTCTGGTGGTGTTTTTGTCTGAGTCCAGAATGAAAGTTGCTGTGAAAGAAGGTATAATTGGTGAGGCATATAAAATGTTGCACGATAACTGTGGCAATAGGTCAGAGAAGGCAGGAAAAAGACTGGCATGGGGGGACACATGTATGGCTCCCAGGTGTGCTGCAGAAACCGGAAGGTTTGAGATTTTTCTTGAAGGTATTTGCACAGGCATTAATGTAGCATGAGCAGACTTCAGAGAGTTTTTCCTCAGGTGGATGGCAGATGCTGGACATGTTATGGGAGGGAATGTGGGAATTGGGAACACATTTTTTGGGAGTGTAATGAGCTTGCAGATTTTGAAAGTTCCTTACAGTGAGTTTTGTCAAGGGGTGTCGGGGAGAAAATGGTTGTGAGTGGGGAGAAGGTTCTTTCGACCAAAAACATAGGACCCAAGTTGCTCAGACATGGTGGGGCCTTGTTAGGTTTGATGCTATTGGCTGTGAAAAAAAGCAAATGCTAGAAAGAGGAAATCAAAATTCAACTGAAAACAAAGTGCAAATATTGTAGAGGAGACAGGGGAACTGGAGGAGGGCAGGAGCAAATTACATGGGAGTGGATGGAATTTCTGATAACACATACAGGGTAGTCATCAGGAAGAAGCGTGAAGTTGGAGAGAAGGCAGAAAATAATCAGTTTATATAATGTTGTAGTGAATAAAAATTGTTAAAAATCTATACTGCATGAAATAAATTACATTTTGAAATGATTTGTTTTGTTTTCTATTACTGCATGTGCAACTGTCACTTTTTAAAAAAAATGTCATGTTTAATAAAGATGCTTTAAAATTATCGTTTTATGTGAAAATAAGACAAAAACAGCCACTGTACACCAATGAATGTTAACAATAGGCAGAAACAGAATGTGGATGCAGCATTCCATTCAACACCTTTTAACAAGATCTTTAAATCTTTTCTAACATTTTAGGTTTCCACTGTTTGCAAGACTGTATGTCTGTATATAATAAGGATGAATTCTGCAAGCATGCATAATTGCATATTATAAATACATACATATATATATATATATATATATATATATATATATATATATATATATTTTTTTTTTTTTTATGTAAGTACGCATAACACAAACACACACACACACACATATATATATATATATATATATATACACACACACACATATATATATATATATATAGAGAGAGAGAGAGAGAGAGTTTACACATATGTGTATGTATGTATGCATGGGTATAATAGCTTTAGTCTAAAGTGCTTTTGGTCAACGTGCAAATGGTTGATGAAAAAGGTCTAAAAACAGTTAATATCAACAGAATTTAAATTACACACCAATGTGAGTTATATGCCCTTTCCCTACTGTAGTGCAGTGTCGGAGTTGGTATATTTAATTAGTAAGGATGTGTTAGGGTGCAGCAGGGCTTGCCTGACACAAAAACATTGTTTTTGATGTGTTCAGTTTCTGTCAACCTTTTTGGTTTAGACCTTTTTTGTTTGACTATTTGCAAGTCAACCAAAAGCAGTTCAGACTAAAGCTACTATACCTTTATAGGGTGGCAGTGCAATTCACTGAATCTCATTTTGTTGACTCAAAAATCAGTGACAAAAAGTCACTGAAAACTCAGTTCACTGAATCACAATTCAAAGAAAACTGATCTCTGTCAGTGCAATTTCTGTTTGTGCACCAGCGGTGAATCTCTGTGCTTGTGTTTTTCCTCCTTTCTTTGAGTTTATACAACAGTGCAGTTTGGGTATGGGGGTTGGGGGGGGAAAAGAAACACGTTTTTAAGGCACATTTATTTTAATGAAGTCTTCTATCAAATGTAATACTATAAAACTAGTTTTCAGTAAATCAGTGCCAGTGATATCGGATTCAGGAAACAGAAGTGAGATTCAGTAAAAACAACTATAAAGACACACACATGCACATATATAACAGCATGATGGCTCCATATTTTCAATGAATGAGAGTTTCTAGGGAAGAGAAGTTTACTACTGTTCGTGCTGCTTTGGTTTTCAATGTGAGACACTTTGGTTTAGAAAACAGCCTTTGGTGTTTGAGCTATAAAACTTGAAATAAAAGTTTTAAATCAAATCTTTATAATCACTGTAAAAGTAAAGAAGAAAACAGCATGCACACATACGTTGATTTGAATTTCTTGGCTGATGTGTTTGCAAATTTACCATAGTTAATAAAAAATGCTCATACAAAAAAAGAAAACAGTATGCACACTGACAGGTTTGAACAGTGTTTATGGTAACTGTGTGTGTGGGGGTCCCTGGTCTATTACCCTGCCTAGGATCGCATGACCCAGTAGTAAGGGATCTGGGAACATATATTGACAGCAATCTGGCTTTTGACCAACATGTAGCTAAGATAACAAGAAAATCATTCTATGGTGCCCAACTTATAGGTAAGGGTATGGCATCCGGGTCCAAGGAAGTTATACTACCACTCTACTCGGCCCTTATCAGACCTAACACTGAATGCAATGCCCCCTCTGGCATGTATCTAACCAGACTCTTGCAACAGTTGAAATGCCCACAATGGTTTCTCACCAGGGGAATTCATGATATAAGTACCCTGTCCTATACCAATCGCCCAAAGGCTCTTTCTCTGTATTTAGCCTCCTACAGGCTGCTGAGAGGGGATCTTTGTCTGGCTTACAGGGCTTCCTCAGACCATGCCCTGATGGATCTGTTGCACATGTGCAAGCCAAACAGCACCACAGACACTAGATCCAGGGATCTTAACTTCATTTGTGACATAAACAGAACATGCTGGAGAGACATATAGGTGTTCCAAACGATCCTTGCACTATGCATACAGGCTCCGCATCCATGTAAGACAGAGTTCAGCCCTAATTCTAGTCAAACAAAACATTGACTACTGGATGGGAAATTATAAATGTACCCCCAGTTTAGCCCCCAACACCCTTATGGACAAAGGCCATCAATAAGAAAAGTATCATCCTAACACCCCCTCTACAAATCCTTAGTTACCTCCCTAATAACATGCCCCCCCCCCCATATATTATACTTGGTACCCGAATGGTTTTGGGTACACGGCTAGTAGTTGTTATCCTAGTAACAACCTATGAACATGTGGTCCATCTCTACTCTGAAGAGATCTCTGGCATGTTTCCTGCCTCCACCTTACTCTCTGTGTGTGTGTGTGTGTGTGTGTGTGTGTGTGTGTGTGTGTATATATATATATATATATATATATATATATATATATATATATATATATATATATATATATATTCACACAAAACAAAAAATGAAAGCAAAGTGAGCACTTTCACGTTCAACTGAACGCTTCTTCAGACTTATCAACCACATTTAAATATGGCAATATTTAAATGAATGTTTTTTTTGTTGTTGATATGTCTGAAGAAGCGTTCAGTTGATCGTGAAAGTGCTCACTTTGCTTTTATTTTTTGTTTTGTGTGGTTAAATAAATGGACTCCTTCACTTTTTTTGGTGTTACCTCTTGTGTTTTTATGAAGCTTTTGCCTGTTGTTTCTTAAGAGGCACTTTATCCTTTAACTGTTTTCGTTATTTTTTGGATATATATATATATATATATATATATATATATATATATATATATATATAAGTGTGTGTGTGTGTGTTTGTGTAAGTATGAGTACAAACTGAATTTTCAAAATGCATAATCATTGAAACATAGGTGATCAGTGCTGACATGTCAAAAAGAAAACAGAAAGAAAGAAATCAACATACTGAAAAATCCACATCACTGAAAAAAAAAGATCAGTAAAGGACAACAGTTTCATTTCTGTGATCAGTTAACCTAGTATCTTACCACTACATACAGACCTACTTTGTCTGAAATAGAGGTGGTGTTACAGAAGGATTTTTCAAATGTAAGGTAAACGGTTGGGGTTAGATGCAGGAGACAAGTTAGGGTTAAGGCTAGCATGCATTTGTAAGGATGGGTGGGGGGAGCTTCACCCACCTGAACCACCTTAATAATTTGTGCTAACCCTAACCATGCCTCTGTCAATAACCCCAACCCTGCATCTTACTTTAAAAATACCCTTTATGTAATATTACCTCTACCCAAAACAAACACCACATACAGCAACACACACACACAAAACACCCCTTACCTAGCTTTACTCTCACATTTATACTTGCGCGTACACACACACACACACACACACACACACACACACACACACCATAATGTCAAACCTTTTGGTATATTTGAAAGTTGACAGAGTGAGCAGTGCATACATATGTGTGTGTGTGTGTGTGTGTGTGTGTGTATATATATATATATATATATATATATATATATATATATATATATATATGACTTCCTAACATGAATTCATGATCGAGCTCCTTCAAAGATGGTGGATAAAGAGGAATCTCCTGACAGATGTTCCAGATATCAGTCTAGGTTTGACAGGAAACTTTCTCTAGGCGTTTAAAGAAAATTTCTTAGTATATATGTTTATAGTACAATAAACTACAAATGACCTGGGAGAGTTTTTGATGCAAATTTTTACATGTTTTTGCTGAGTTTCTTTCCCATTTTATTTGGTGACTGCTCAGCTTTTATTTTTTCAAAATGAATTCTTCATAAAATCTCAGACTGATTTAACTTCAAAAATAAGTTATCCAACACAGCATCTCTTCTTTGCAGGAGCTGACTTCTAAAATCAAAGTCTTACACTAACACACACACTATTCAAGAGAATGTCATCCAACAGAGTAAGGTTTTTAGCACCATGAACAAACACTGCAAGATATGGAAACATATTTAAATGACACTGACGGCAGAAAAAAATAACTCATTAATGGAGAGATCAGGAAATCCTGAAAAATAGAGAAGAAATAACATCAAAATACTTGCTATACCAGAGAAAATGAAGGTTGAAATACCTCACTACATAGCTTCTTAAGACTGAATTTGCCAGAAGGGCTTTCCATATGGATTAAAATAACATACAGATCTCTGTCCAGAGCCTCTCCAAATCCTAATATTCCACCGAGGTCTGTAATTGTTAAATGTTTGTCTTATTTAGACCATGAGGTTGTACTGGAGACTGCAAGCTGAAATATTCCTATTAACCTAGGTAACAACATAATCCATTGCGAAAAAATAACTGCGATTAGATTAAAACTATTTTTGTGAAAGATGCAACTTTCCTATTCTATGGAAGAGGATGATGATTACATGAAAAACAACATTTTTGTCAGAAACAGAAGGCAAGGATGGGACCTGCATCACTCTTAAAAGACACTGAGATAATAAATCTGGTAAAACCTATCACATTCAAAAAGGCAAAAGTTAATCTAATATTAATCTCTATTTTTTTCTTTAATTTGTGGTAACTGCTTTATAAGCAGTCTCTTGTATATCACTGTTTATTACTACAGCGACAGATTAATAGTTCATGTGGCTTTAAAGCTATAGCTATATGATATTTATTCAAGTGTTTTGTTAAAAATTCTTTTCTCACACCAGAAACCAAAGACAATTTTACAGTATTTTGTTTCATATTTATTTTATTATAGAATAAGTAATGAAAGTGTTTTATGTTTATTCAGATACAACATTTCTTCTTAGTTTAAATTGTTTATTTTCCTTGATTTATATGACTACTCATTTTGTGTAAGTATACTTACAAATATTCCCCAACAACACAATTTCATCTTTTTTGTTATACCTTAAAAGTTAAGCCTTTTGTATTTTGGTTTTCTAGCAGTTTTATATTTTAGCTATGTGCAACTGAATGCTTTTTCTTAATATATGAATGAAAAGTTTGCTATAGCTGCTTTGGAGAAGCCGTACTACCCTTTACAAACAACACTTTGTTTTTCTGGACGTTTTTTTTAGAAGTAATATTCCATCATCTTTTGTTCATAGGTTCATAGGTTCATAGGTTCATACTAGGCTATCTGCCCAAGGGCATTTATAAGCCTAGCCCATAGTTATGTGGCTTTCGCCACCCCTTTAGTTTGAATAAAAACTATGCCTATCATTTTGCTGTGCCTCTGTCAAGCAGTGACGCTGAAGTAATCCCCGGGGTATATCTGCAATCTCCCATCCATTGGTCAAGATTCCTCTTGAACAAGACCAGAGAGGTGCTCTGCCTCACATGTACCGGGATTTTGTTCCACAGCATAGGGAGTCTCTGGGTGATGAATCTGTCCCTCCAGCACGTTCTATTTATAACCGTGTCAAGGTTTAAGTCTCCCGCCCTTGTGGTTCTGAGGGATCTAGATTTTTTGAGGTGAAGCATATTCATCAAATCTGGGTTTGACATGGCCTTATATGTCAGGCACAGGTCACCTCTGAGCAAGCGGTATGAGACTGAATAGAGCTGGAGTTCTTTCAGTCGGGCAGCATAAGACATATTTTTGAGATCCTTTATCCTTTTGGTGAGGAACTTTTGGGGCCTTTCAAGCTGCAGCAGGTGTCTGGTCAGATACAATCTGAACAGGGCATTGTACTCAATCATAGGTCTAATAAGTGATGAGTACAGGGGGACGATGACCTCCCTTGATCTAGATGTGAATCCCTTCATGATCAGGTGGGTGATATAGAAGGTTTTCCTAACTACTTTAGCAACATGAGTGTCAAGCGAAGGCTACTGTCAACCTGGGTCCCCAGATCTCTGATGACTTTTTCTGTGCTCAGTGGATTGCCACCTATATGGTAGCTAGGGGTAGCCTTGTTTTTCCCAAAGGGTATGACTATGCATTTTTGGCGTTTAACTTCAGGCCATGGCTCTGGCACCAGTTATCCATTTCTGTGAGGCCCTTCTGGAGGATATCTGTGTCAGATGTGTTTTCGACTATGGCGCCCAGTTTGCAGTCATCTGCAAACTTTGTCAGCCATAACCCTCCTGTGTTTGCTTGTACTTCAGAAAAGTAGATGCCGAACAAGAGTGGACCCAGGACTGAGCCCTGTGGGACACCACTTGTGACAGGCTTTGAGTCTGACATGGCTCCAGCAACTCTGACCCTGTGGGTTCTGTCACTTAGCCAGTTTGCAACCCATCTTGTGATGTATGGGTTTACATTCAAGCTGATGAGTTTTTCGATGATACCTGAGTGGGGTATTGTGTCAAGGCCTTTGCCAGGTCGAGGTAGGCTGTATGGACTGCCTTTCCCTCATCAATGGCCTTGGTGACTGTCTCGAAAAAGTCAACCAAGTTTAAGAGGCAGGATCTGCCTTTGACAAAGCCAAACTGAGTTGGATCCAAAGTCTGCAAGTTCCCTATGTCTTTATTTATGAGTTCCATTATGATCCTCTCCATGGCTTTGCAGATAAGGCTTGTCAAGCTAATGGGGCGGTAATTTCCAGGGTCTGTGGAGGCACCGCCCTTATGAAGTGGGACCACAGTCGCCGTGCGCCACTCCTTGGAGTGCGTATCCTGAGGTGAGGCTAAGATTAAACAGCTGTCCTAACTGTGGGTTTAATTCCTCATTGAGTTCATGAAGCACACAGCCGGGGACACCATCCGGTCCCATGGATGCTGTGTTTTTTGCCTTAGTGAGGGCAGTTCTCACCTGGGCGTTGGAGATGTTTGGGGGGGCTACAATCCTCTGGAATAGATATCTCTCCTTTTGGGGCAGGGGAGAAGTTTGCACTGAACCTGTCAGCCAGTATGTTGGCAATGTGTGTAGGTTCAGTAATTTTCACATCATTTTGAACTAATTCTGAGCATATCTGGGAGTTTCCTCCTAGGTTTCTAACATAGCTAAAGAAGGCCTTATGATTCTCTTTAGAGTCCTTGGCGATTTTTCTCTCAAAATTTGCCTTGGATGATTTTATGAGAGCTCTTAGTTTTTACTTATAATGATCAAAGGTGTCTTACCTTTCAAGGATTTTGCTCTATCTTGTAGTAGCTTCCTCCTTTTGTTGTAGAGCTTGTTTATGGCTGGGGTCCACCAGACTGGACGCTTGCCTTTGGTACAGAGAGTCTTAGTTTTGTTTGGGATTGCCTGATCCATGCAGTCCTGTAGGTGCTGGTAGAAGGCATTTGTAAGTGATTCAGCGGTTTGAGTAATGTTTACCACTGGCTCAGGGGCCTTAAAGGAGACCACACTAGTTTTTAGAAGTGTGAAATCGGCTTTTGAGAAGTTTTTCACTGTGGTCTTTTTGTTTCAGGTGGGGCGGGATGAGGACCTCCAGCGAGATTAGTTTATGATCTGATCTCACCAGTGAGGGGTATACTTCGGTGTTGAACATTTTGATCCCATGTTCGTGATGATGAGATCAAGTATGTTTTCTCCTCTTGTGGGGATGGTGACTAGTTGTTCCATGGCATTTGAGTTTATGAACTCCAGGAATCTTTGGGTTAGAGTGTTCGGGCTTGAGTAGTGTTCCCAGTCTATATTAGGGTAGTTAAAGTCACCTAGTATGATGGTGTTTGGAGATACATTTATCCCCTCCAATGTTTTCAGGAAGGCCATGTGAGGTTCCTGAGTTTGAGAGGGTGGCCTGTAACATGCTACAAATTGCAGAGCAGTCTTGCCTATGGTTAATTGCACCTGGATGGTCTCCGATGCATCATGCGTTGCCACCAACCTTGAGGTGTGGGTGTCCTTTATGAATATGGACACCCCCCCTCCTTTCTTGGTGTTGTCCGGATTTTGGGGGCGGAACGCATGATATGAGGTGAAACCTGTTAGTGCTGGGGTGCTCTCAGGAGCCTTGAACCAGGTTTCTGTCACAGCACAGACATTGATGTTCTCCATATTGAGAAGGGCCTCGAGTGCGTGCATCTTGAGATTGAGACTTCTGGCATTGAGCAGCATTACCCTTAGTTTTTTCCTTTTGGTGTTCTAGGGTGGTAGGTTTAGAATTTGAGCCTTGCCTAAAAGGCACTATGGGGTGGCAAGAGCCTTTGCCAATATCCGGAAGCCCAGGGGTGACAGGTGCAAGCCGTCCCTTGCGAAGCAGCGTGGCTTGTCCAGCATGTCATCCCAGGCAGACAGACATTGGATCCCCTTTGAATGACACCAGAATTTAAGCCAATTATTAAAGCTGATCATCTTATCACTGTATTGTGGCATCATTCTAGGTGAAGGTAGGATACTGCTCAAGGTCAGGGTCATACCTGCCTGAGCTACATAATCAGAGAGCTCCTCTATGTCCCTTTTCATGTAGTCCAAGGAGGTACGTCTCAGGTCGTTGACACCAGCGTGGACAATGACTGAGTCGTACTTGTACCTGCTGTTGAGAGACCTGAGTGCTTGCGTTATGTGGCGGATTCTAGCGCCTGACAGGCAGCTTACTGTGACCTTCTCTTTACTCAGTCTGGTGAGCGGGACGTCAGTGTGTCTGACTATGGAATCACCAATGACAAGTGTGTCTGGCATTTTGTTTGGCCTTAAGGGCTGTGACTGTTTGACACTCTGACTGTGTGGTCTATGTGTTGCATGTGTTGGGTCGTGAGGTGGTAGTTGTTTGGGTGTCTGCTTTGGTGGCCTCTGCTGTTTTGGTAAATTTTTGATCAGAGCCTCCGAGTATGTCTTTGTGTGAGTATGTGTATGATTTGAAGTTGTGATGGTACCATGTGTGACTGGGTATGTATTGTGTGTGGTTACCTTCTCCTCCTGTCTGGTCTTGCCAGTCCTATGTTGAGAGAGCTCAGCCTCCAGTTTGGCCGTATAGTTGCATCTCGCATGTATTTGTGTTTTGTGGGAGAAGGAGAGGATTGTCTGTGTACATGAGGCAGTTGTAACATTGCCTCAATATTCCCAGGTTCACCAGTTGAGCTGGAGAGGACACTAGCAACTGATCCTCGACATACTAGAAGTAGTAGATAAAGAGACTTTCAAAGGACTCCGGGGAAGTGGGTTTTAGGCTGGTGGGGTACTATCTATAATAAGAGTGCTTTATCAAGGTGCAAGTACTGTAGGAGTAAGTGCTAGGCTTTACAGATAGAGAATAGTCTACTTGGGAATCAAGTAGAGATGAACTTTTCAGTTATAGGATATGCTGGTTAGATCAGCAGTACAGCTCGAGGAAGGTAGTTTTAAGGGAAAATTGGAAGAGTGGAATTTAGATGGCCCAAATAGTTTAACCTTGTTTAACCGCCGCTGCTCTTGTGTGCAACAGTGGTAACTCAGCTAAATCGCTTCACGCGTTTAGCGTGTTTTATAACAGGGGCTGAAGGGAGCTAGGAATTGGCCCAAAGCGACCAATGGACTACTAGTTTCTGGCTGAAACTTCACCAAATCAGACAAAAGGCGCTCAGTGCTTCCCACTCCCACTGGTAAGCAAAGAAACTTCCCTCCTTCCTAATAAGGCAATGGATCAGTAACAGGAACTAAAAACAAAGCCCAGGGATCAGCAACTCTGAAACTGGACTACTCTAGTTCAGTAAGGTGGGAAAACAAGAGATTTTTTTGTTTTATTACAGAGACAAGGAGAAAAACAGACAGTAATTGCTGTAAATCGGCTAGCGCACTTTAGTGTGTAGCCTACAGAAACAATTTGCAACAATTAGTAACTTAAAGTGCAATAAACAGTGTAAAATGCAGAAATCACTTAAAGTAGCAATAAAACAGGCGAAATGCAGTTGCTAGCTTAAATAACAGTGGGAAAGCCACAAAAATACTTATATCTGGTAGAAAGTCACTCTTTCAGCTCTCTGCTGCTTGGATCACTCTGCAGGCCACCACGAGGATCTGTGCTGAGTTGGTACAAGCTGGAAAAGCGTGTTTAGCGTGTTTTATAGCAGGGGCTGAAAGGAGCTAGAATTGGCCCAAAACAACCAATGGACTACTAGTTTCTGGCTGAAACTTCACCAAATCGGACAGAAAGGCTGCTCAGTGCTTCCCACTCCCACTGGTAAGCAAAGAAACTTCCCTCCTCCCTAATAAGGCAATGAATCAGTAACAGGAACTAAAAACAAAGCCCAGGGATCAGCAACTCTGAAACTGGACTACTCTAGTTCAGTAAGGCGGGAAAACAAGAGATTTTTTTGTTTTATTACAGAGACAAGGAAAAAAACAGACAGTAAATGCTATAAATGCTGTAAATCGGCTAGCGCACTTTAGTGTGTAGCCTACAGAAACAATTTGCAACAATTAGTAACTTAAAGTGCAATAAAAAGTATAAAATGCAGAAATCACTTAAAGTAGCAGTAAAACAGGCGAAATGCAGTCGCTAGCTTAATAACAGTGGGAAAGCCACAAAAATACTTATATCTGGTAGAAAGTCACTCTTTTAGCTCTCTGCTGCTTGGATCACTCTGCAGGCCACCACGAGGATCTGTGCTGAGTTGGTACAAGCTGGAAAACGCGTGTTTAGCGTGTTTTATAGCAGGGGGCTGAAAGGAGCTAGGAATTGGCCCAAAACGACCAATGGACTACTAGTTTCCGGCTGAAACTTCACCAAATCGGACAGAAAGGCCGCTCAGTGCTTCCCACTCCCACTGGTAAGCAAAGAAACTTCCCTCCTCCCTAATAAGGCAATGGATCAGTAACAGGAACTAAAAACAAAGCCCAGGGATCAGCAACTCTGGAACTGGACTACTCTAGTTCAGTAAGGCGGGAAAACAGGAGATTTTTTTGTTTTATTACAGAGACAAGGAAAAAAAACAGACAGTAAATGCTATAAATGCTGTAAATCGGCTAGCGCACTTTAGTGTGTAGCCTACAGAAACAATTTGCAACAATTAGTAACTTAAAGTGCAATAAACAGTGTAAAATGCAGAAATCACTTAAAGTAGCAGTAAAACAGGCGAAATGCAGTCGCTAGCTTAATAACAGTGGGAAAGCCACAAAAATACTTATATCTGGTAGAAAGTCACTCTTTTAGCTCTCTGCTGCTTGGATCACTCTGCAGGCCACCACGAGGATCTGTGCTGAGTTGGTACAAGCTGGAAAAACGCGTGTTTAGCGTGTTTTATAGCAGGGGGCTGAAAGGAGCTAGGAATTGGCCCAAAACGACCAATGGACTACTAGTTTCCGGCTGAAGCTTCACCAAATCGGACAGAAAGGCTGCTCAGTGCTTCCCACTCCCACTGGTAAGCAAAGAAACTTCCCTCCTCCCTAATAAGGCAATGGATCAGTAACAGGAACTAAAAACAAAGTTTTGCAGTGCATCTCCATTAATGTATATATCCTCTTAAATTCAACAAAGTATATCAGGACAATGTCAAATATCTCAAGTTCAAGGATAGCTAATATCAATTAATTTAGTCTTGGGAGTGTCGGTACTGGTATGTCCATTCATTTAATTGTACTAATGTACAAGTCTTTTACTGCACTCTAGCATAGAAGTTGCACGTTGTTACCCAGTTCATGTAGTTTGTGCTACAGTTGATAAGCTAGTTGATTATGCTTTATTAAATGGTGTAGAAGTGCATGTTCTGATCCGCAATGAGAGCAAACATGGTATGAACTATGGTGAATGACTGTGCCTGCTGCGTGTTTTGCTGGTTTCTCCTGTATGGTTTCCTGAGCCCTTGCTTGCAGTGCAGTGATGGCATGTAGCCAAACATCTTCTAGGTTGCTTTTCCTTTGAATTACAGTGCCATATTAATGGGTTATAGGTCCTTCTCCCATATTCCTGAGAATGGATGGCTTTATTCATGAAGAGAGAAGAGTCATGATACTATACTGAGATGCTAGAGAAGTAGCAATTGTCTTCACAGGAATACAGTAAAAAAATCTGAGTGGCACTCTACACTGGGGCAGTGAAGGAGTTTGAATAACTTAAGTAGGTTAGAATGCAGTCACTTATCTTGTTAAGTAAATATTTTACCAGTCATTTGCTGAGGTCCTCTTTATTACGTCTGAAATTAATCCAATGATTAAAAATAGCAGGAAATATTAAAATGACAGAGGAAGCTTTTCACCGTGATGTGCCGTAAGAAACAGCTGGACAATGACTGGACTCACATATTTGATTTTTAATGTATTTTACTGTTCATGTGGTTCATGTTCTATCAGCTGATAAAGAAGACTGATTTTATAAGCACTACAATATTACAAAGGCCACACACGTATTTGTTACCAGAAGTAAATTTAATTTAATTTACAGAAGAAACAGGCTGCATTTTTACTGCCAGTGCATAAAACCCACATATTTCTCTCTGCCTATTTATGTAGTGATTTGTTGAGTGCATAAGGGGACTGATTTTGTATGCTGCTTAATAAGTTTTCTCAGTCCTAGTCCCACAGCTCTACCTTATGGCAGGTCTTCTATGTCATTTTTCTGCCCTCTCTTAATCTCTTACACCTTTAATCCAATAATTAATATAACATGAGATATAACAATCAAATAGTGCTCTGATAATATTGACAGCAACACAAATTTTCCATTCATAAAGCTGGCATGATGCATGACCAAGGATGAGTGGAAACTGTGGGGCACTTTAATTGGTGGACAGCAATAAGGACAAATAAGTTAAATGTATTACTTAATTTTAAAGGCCGTTCATTAGTTGTTTAGCATGCTAGTGACATGTCAGAGATTTATAATGACTGTAAAATACAGTGGTAAAATGTTTTGTTACACCTGGCAGTTGTGTGAATTTGGTGTAACCTATTTCTTTTCTGCATCCCATCCTACCTGGCATTTATCTGAAATTCAATATCTTGGGAATAATATTTCTATTTTATCATGAAATAAATACTGATGTAGTGAAGTATGTAAACACCTGGTGCATTAATGAATGTTGGCAGCTAACCCCCAGAAGACCCAATTCTTGGTTATGGGTTCCTCCTTACAGCCATAATGAGTCACACATGGGAAGTATGCTTGCAAGCATCATATGGTCCTACTGTGTCATTTTATTTATTTATATTCAACTGCTGTTAATCAGATAGGAAGCCGGGTCCTAACTTTCTTTTCAGTCATGAAATGAGCTTCTTAGCAATAACAATGGCATAGCATATATTACCGGCTTTGAGTTGTTATACTGTAGAATGTGAAATACAATTCTTTTGCCTTTCATAGAGTTCAGTTGCAAATAAAGAAATATTTGTGGAATACAGATTTTTTAATTTACAACAAGCATAAGAAGTGCAGTTTATCAGCTGTATAATATTTTATACCACCATGTATAGTCTAGAAGTTCATGGTTTTATAATTTAACTTTTATTTGAAGTCATTTGCATACTGTGTAGCAGAGTTTAAAACTGATGAATATAAGCATTAGAACACAAATATCAGTTAACAGTGGTTAACTATTGCTTTTATATATTTAGAAGGCTGGCACAGTGAAAGGCATTGTGCAGGGTTTTGTGTGTGTGTGTGTGTGTGTAGGTAGATAACTCAAAAAGAGATGATCACAAATGATGGAACAAAAAAAAAAAAGAGAGAGCATCACAAAACTCTGAAAACTTCTCTCTCACTGAGAAAAGCCCCATGTCAGTAAATCCAAGCAACAAAACTGATAGCAAGTGTCATCTTGGTAATGATGAATACAAGCTAAGCCCCCTGTCTCCTTTCTCATCCATGCTAACCCTAACAATAAGAGTAACCCTGTCTCTAACCCAAACTCTAAGCCTGACCCTCTCTCTCTCTCTCTCTATATATATATATATATATATATATATATATATGTGTGTGTGTGTGTGTGTGTGTATGTATATATATATATATATATATATATATATATATATTATATATATATATATATATATATATATATATATATATATATATATATATATAAATACTGACTGCATGAAAGGAGTGTTGTGCACGGAATTAACATAAATTCACCAACAAAAGACCCACCACAATGTAAATACAATATTTCTTATATTTTATTTCACAGCAAATGGTTAAAACTCTTCCCCAACAGACCCAATGTGAAGGGTTTCACTCAAAGCTTTTTCAATGTGTATATAACATATACACACACTTACAGGCATGTGCATGTTTGTTCTGAGACATCCATGAAAATCAAGATCAGTAAACAACTATGCTATATGGCAAAGGATTAATGTTTCTGGGTTCCTTCTGCTAAAGGACATCTGTGTCTGGGGAAGTTTATTTGTTCAAGATGTGAATAGAGAAAATGCGGGCTTTGAACACTTAATGGGTTGAATGAGGTCCTCCTTAGGTTGCTGTCGAGTTTACTTACAAAAACAAATGCTAAGAACAGGGAAGGAAATGAGAGGGAAAAGGTGGGGGAGGGACATTTTTTGAATGAGGTTATAAATATCTAGCACTTGGATCTATATGAAAAGAAAGAAAATGTAATTTAGAATGCACAGTTATTTTTTTATAAAATAAAATACAGAAAGAATCACAATGTAATTCGGAATACTTATAGTGCGAGACAGTTTGTAGCATGACTTTATTATAATACTGCTTGAGTTGCAACTGCTGTTGTCTGACAAAGTTATTTATGAGAAATGCAAAAGACACCTTACATTTTTACTGTAATGATAATACTGTTAACTTTGAGGCAAAATGTCTAATAGTGCCTGACCTTGTGTTCCCAGATATTAGTAATATCAATAATTGTTTTAAATAATATGTAAGTAATCCCATTACAATATTTTTGATGGATATCCATATTTCAAAATCTCATTTTCACCATAAAGTTGTACCTTTTAATACACTATAATGCAGAAATATTACATACAAAATAGAAATCATTCTTCTATCTATACATAAGTTAAAAATGTTATTTATTGATAAATATTTATTATGTGTCATTCATTATTTATAAATCGTAAGAATGGCTCCTTTAATTGAGAAGATAATAATAGATAATGATAGGTTCATAGATGAATACTAGGTTAAGTGCTCTGAAGGGCCATTTTGAGCCTAGCCAATAACCGTTTGTCAAAACCAAACCCTGTACCTTGTGTCCTTGAGGTAAGGATTATGTCAAATCCACTTCCCTAAAGTGAAGGAAAGATTGCAGACCTTGAACTAGAACCCAGGACCTTCTATACTCTAGCCCTACACATACACATGCTGCTACAGGAATAGTTATAATGGGTCAGCGCAGTGGTACAATGAATAGCAATGTCACCTCAAAGGAAGAGAGTCTTCAGTTCAGTTTGCATGTCATCTCTGTGTTTGCATGAGATTTCTCTTGGGTACTTCTGTTTCCTCCAACATCAATTTATATGGTTTACAATGAAAGTGTTGAAGTGCAGAAAAAACACAAGAAGGATTTCAACCTTGTCTGCAGCATCAATAGAATGGTTTGGAGGGACAGGTATATCTCGCAGAGGATATTGCTGCTCTGGAACACACTCCCATTCCACATACAACAAATCTCATCCCTGTCCATGTTCAAGTACAACTTCGATCTATGGATGGGAATCCTAAAATTTACCCCAGGACTGCCCCTGTAATACTAATAGGCATAGGCAGCTCTTAAATGCTTTATCCCATTTGTGTCCCCCCCTCAAGTTATCTATGGTATGATCCTAGTTATTCTCATATAAATTTATCAACCTGGGGATGGGCAAGGCTAATCTCTAACCAAACAGGATAGTTTCATTTGTGCAAAAAAAGGGAAATTGACTAGGCTTAAAATGGCCCACACGGGCAGCTAACTAGTACTTACTTATGAACCTATAGAATTCTTGAAAATCAAATTCCTGATGCCATAATATCTAAAGATGAAGGATCAAAATATTGAAAAATCTTGAACATCAAATATTCCTGCTAATACAGACCCAGAAATCATTACTAGCATGGGTCCTGCATGAGTATTAGCCAGAGCAGGATTAATGAATGAAGCAATTAAAGTTGTATAGAAGGAGATCTGAGAAAATCCCTGTGAGTTTGTTTGCCCTTTGGGAAAGGGGATTTGATGTCAGGAGCAGTAGCCCTAGAAGTGAGTCAGCAGAGTAAACTGGAAGAAGTCACCAGTAGGGAGCTGCCCTCCATTCTTTTTAAGGGAGTCCTGATCTACTGAGAAAAAGAAAGGCAGAGAATCACTTAATGATAAGAAAGTGTAACCCCGCAGCACATAAGCAGACCTCCCAACCATTCCGAATTACTAGGTTTTTACTGAGTTTTGGGGTCCAAATGAAGGGGTGCCACGATTCCGAGTGGCACCCCTTCATTTCTGATTTTTTTTGCTTTATTTTAATTTCCGCGTGTGTGATGATGTCAGCTCCGTCAGGCTACCAGCCAGTCAGAATTGAGCTCAAGGAGCTCACATCATCATTTCCGGCTGTCCAAAATTGAAATGCGAGCAGGTGGGAATGGGAATAGCAGTGGAACTTGTTTTGCAAGCAGGGATAATGGCAGAAAGCTGGAACAGCAGAGGAACTTGCTAGCAGGCAGAAATGCAAAGCTGGAACGGCAGAGGAACTTGTTTGCGAGCAGGGATAACGGCAGAGGAACTGCTCTTTTTCAGGGTAAGCTTGAACTGGTGTGTGTGTGTGTGTGTGTGTGTGTGTGTGTGTGTGTGAAAAGTACGGGGAAAAAAAAGAGCCCAATGTCCCTCAAGCCACCACCATTTCTAAGCTGACTGTGTTATACACATTACAGGTTACGCTGTCATACTACCATATTTACTTGTTTTCATGTATTTCATGTATAATTGCTGAGCCCTATTTTACTGCATTTCTTAGTTTTGTTCTGTGCCTCTCACGCTCACCACCTGCTGCCTGTTACATTTTGCAACATAATATATTTGCGTTTTACACTGCAGACTAGTTTTCTCATACAGAATTATGATCTGCCATGCTATTTCTGATGTCTGTGAATACAGGCTAATGCCTATACACTGACTAGTGCATTTATTTGATATACAACTTTTAAGTTTTTAACCAAATACAACTCAAAGCAATCATGATCTGAATTTAAAATATGTACATGCTTTCACTATAAGTCATGAAACAAACTGCAAATATCATTTAAAGTCCTGATTTTGATAATATTTTATGTATGCTACTAAATGTGGCTTTGAGAACTGTTTGCTAATGTTTAAAAATGTGAGTGTAGGTATGGGCTTCCCACTCCATTGGTCGTATTTCTCCTTCTTCTTTCAGGTTTTCCCAGCTAGGGGTCACCACAGCGGAACATCTGTCCGCTCATGACTGGCAGTGGAGTTTTACGTTGTTGAGTTGCCAGCCCGGTGCCCAACCTTCCACAGAAGGCACACTCATGCACACACTCACACCTAGGGCCAATTTGGAGTGTCCAATTCATCTACTGCATGTCTTTGGGATGTGGGAGGAAACTAGAGCACACAGAGGAAACCCACATGACCACAAGGAGGATATGCAGACTCCACACAGAAGGCACCCCAGCCGAGAATCAAACCGGAGAACCTCTTGCTGTGAGGTGGCAATGCTAACCGCTGCACCACCGTGGACGCCCAACTAACTAACTAAATAAATAAATTATAACTGCATTCAAAAGACAACACAGAAAATTATATAATGACATTTAACCTTGCATGTATTTATATACAGTGGATATGGTCGTGTTTATACTTTCAAAAGTAATCTGTTTGTTGTTTGTTGCACACTTCTAGTAGAGCTTTTTACTGCTGCAAAAATTGTTATTGCATTTTTTCTAGGCAAACTACAGTGCTGGTCAGGGCTTTATTTATAACTACATCTTTAATGCTGAGGGTAATTTGGGCCCTGCAAACCATGGCCTTGACTTGTTCTGAGATACGCTACCTCTTAGGATCTATTAAGTGTTTTAAATGAAAAAAGCATGCACCTCTAGAGTTAAGTTTTGTAGTCTGGCCTGTAGATGGCAGCATGAATAACAATAATTATTTATTGTTATTCTGTGTAGAGATAAATAACATATATCACACTCTGTATCACATTCTGAGCTTTGTCCAGATATATTTTATGCTAAGAGTTGAGAGCTATGATGAGAAGTGAGAACGTTTTTTTTTTCCTGCTAAGAGTTGGCAGTTATGTTCTGAGCTTTGTCCAGATTTTTTTGTACTAAGAGTTGAGAACTATGATGAGAAGAAAGAACATTTTTTTTCTGCTAAGAGTTGTGAGTTATGTTCTGAGCTTTGTCCAGATTTTTTTGACCTTTTGTCCCCTCCCCCCCAAAAATGAAATTGAAAATATGTGCGAGCTGCTGAGCAAGATGCCTATGGCTTACATTACTGACATTCTATTTATAGTGTGGGTGTGGAAGTAGACTTCTATGAAGGTAATGTTCTGAATTGGACAGTTTTTTTCATTATTGGTTCATGTGTTTTTTTTCATTGCCTACAGTACAGCCTACTGGTAAAATGTTCAAACAATAAATTTAAAATGCGCTCTAACAAGTGCGTTGTATTATACAAGGAATATAATTTAATAAAGTCAGTTTCTTGTTTCTTATATTGTGTGCAAGGGGCCAATGATTTGAAAACTGCCCAAAGGTAATCTTTATCCACCGCTGGCCAGATGCATTTTCTTTGGATGTGGTGTGGGTTTCAATGCTGTTTCAATGAATGTGAGTTTCAAGGGCAGAGAAGTTTTAATGTCAAGCCTATGTTCATTGTGAGACAGTATTGCTTTGTTTACCAGATGATGTCTATTACTGTTTCTGCATTTCTGTGCTGTGAAATATAAAAATAAAATCCAAATAATCATTGTAGAAGTAAAGCAATATGCATACATTAGTGTTTATGGTAAATGGGCAAAATAGCCAGATAATGGGACACTGGAATGGCTGCATGGGGACTCTGGTGCCATATTTTGGTTGTCTGTTCTTCAGTTTGCGTTTAAAAGTTGGTATCCCACAATTCCACTGGAGTGGGTGGGGTTATGTAATTATGTATGTAAATTAGATGTTAATCAGTGTACAGATTTGTACTTATTTTTCATGGGTCTTGTCCAGATTTTTGATGTTTCCAGGTTGAGAGGTATGCACATAAGCATATTGAAAGCAATGGTTGTGAGTTTGTTCTCAGTAATAACACTTTTTTAAATAACCTGCATTTTTTAACAAGTGCATTTGATTAGGTTACGTTTCCATACCAACAGATGTTTGAACATATCACTGTTGCAGTACCCATAACTATATGGGATATATCTTGATAAGGCTAACAGACATCCAACCAGTGCATCATACATCTGCCCTTAGCATGAGATTACATGCTGGTGTAAGAAGGATGGGCAGGCACACAAACAATATCACAGCTTTCTTGCCCAAAAGGGAGACTGAAGCCTGAAGTTCTTTAGAAATTATGTCAAATTAACTAATACAATACAGAGTCATCTTATGTTAGAAGAGCAAAGGTAAAGCAGGACATCCCATCCCTGCCAGGGAAAGAGAAGGAAGAAAGGTGGTGGTGGATGGGTTCTAATACTGCAACAGTGATCTATTCAAGCATCTACTGTTATGGTAAATTAACTTAAATAACTGCACTATGTTCTTCATTACATCACCGTTAAAATAGCCATAACTAAATGGGAAAACTGCCATAGCTCAGGAAGAAATGGTGGCTGGAGAATGGCCAGAGTGTAGAAGTCCTGTAGAATAGCTTTATTAAACCCTGCGCTGGCTCTAAAAATTTTATCTTGCTTGCAGTGCCTAGTAAAAGTGTGCACTGAAGACTAAGCAGTTGTCTCTGAAATAGAGCTAGAGTCCACTCCTTTCCAAAAAGCTTCAGAAATAATCACAGCTCTGGTGGAGTAAGCCATGACCTCCTGAGAAGTGCTTTTACCATGGTGAGAGTAGCAAAACTGAATAGTATGAGAGAGCCATCTGCAAATGATTTATTTAGACACTGGCCATCCTTTTTCCCTTCCATCAAAGGAAACAAAAAGTTGGACAGATTTCCTACACTTTTTAGTCCTGTGTGGGTAAAACCTTAACTGTCTGTGGATGCATAAATTATGCAGGATACGTTCTCCTCTGTTTTCATGTCCAGGAAGGAAAATATGGCGATAAATGAGAAGTTATGTACCTACCATAACGTTCCATGTTAGTTGTCTTCTCCCGCCTTCTTTCTTGCTGGACGAGTTCGGAGCCGATCCTCAGCTCCGACTCGGCCACTTACTAAGCTCGAGAGCTAATTTTACCGGCTTGAGGCAACCCTATATCCCATGATGCTAGGCGATAACTACCCAGATCTCGTTTGGTAGCTAAAGAAAAATTATGCAATATAGTCCTCCAACTGGAGAGGAGGAGGAAAAAGGGAATAATCCCGCCAAAGAAACCAATCTAATCTAGTGACACTAGGACAAGCTATTTGGCTGGAAATGCTAGATCAGGACTTTTCAAGGAAGAGGAACAATCTTCTTGGTCTGTCCAGGCTAGGGGGATGGTGGGCGGGACGCAAGAAAGAAGGCGAGAGAAGACAACTAACATGGAACGTTATGGTAGGTACATAACTTCTCAATGTTAAGTTGTCAATCTCGCCTTCATTCTTGCTGGATGGGACCGCGTCCCTAGCACCTTCATCCTGGGTGGCTCAACGGAACAGACTCTTGAGAATGGTGGAACTAAAATTTGCCCTGTTTCTGGAGGCCAAGTCCAATTTGTAATGCGAAACAAAGGTATGAGGAGAGGCCCATGTGGCTGCTGCACAAATAGTGTCTATTGGTAGTCTAGCTTGAAAAGCTGTAGATGTAGCTAGTGCTCTAGTTGAATTGGCTTTTGGCCTAGAAGTCAACTCTCTACCTCTGAGTTGATAAATGCATGTAATCACAGAAGACAGCCACCTAGATAGGGTTACCTTAGATACAAGAAGGCCTTTCCTGTTCTCTGCATATGATAAAAACAGTTGATCAGATTTCCTGATTTGTTTGGTTCTGTCCAAATAATATCGGAGCTGGCGATGAACATCCAGATAATGTAGTTTTTGCTCCACTCTATTAGTATAATTTGGGAAAAAAACTGGGAGATCAATAGATTGATTTAAGTTTGTCTGCGATGCCACCTTGGGTAAGAAAGATGGATTAGTCCTTAGATAAACTCTGTCTTTGTGGAAGATTAAGTAGGGAGGACGAATGCAGAGGGCATGAAGCTCAGATACTCTCCTAGCAGAAGTAATGGCGACTAGGAAGAGTGTCTTCCAGGAAAGAAATTTCAATGAACAGGAAGCCGCAGGTTCAAAGGGGGGAAGAATCAAGGATGGTAAGACTAAATTTAGATCCTACTGTGGTGGAGGGTCTTTGATCGGAGGCTTAAGTAAAAATACACCTCTAAGGAATGCCTTGCAAAGCTTATGGGACATGATGTTGCGGTCCGACAAGCCTATATGAAAATTTGAAATGGCTGCCAACTGAACTTTTACTGTGGAGGAAGAAGATCCTGAGTGAAAAATTTCAGCTAGGAAGTCCAAGACCGAATGAATCGAAGCAGTAAAGGGATCTATATTTCTAGCTTTTGCCCAGAAGGAGAAACGTTGCCATTTACTAGTGTAAATCCTTCTGGTGGAAGATTTAAGGGAAGCTACTATGATATCCCGGACGGGATTAGAAATCATAGGAAGCCTGGCTAGGGACGGAAGTGGAGCAACCAAGCAGTGAGGTTGAGAGAAGTTATGGATTGGTGCAGCTGCCCCGACTGGTGGGTCAGAAGATCTGGAACCGGGTCCAGATGCCAAGGCTGTACCAAAAGATAACGATGCAGGAACGGAAACCATATCTGTCGAGGCCAATAAGGGGCAATGAGAATCATCTTGGCTATCAAGGCGGTTGCTTTCTGAATTACTTGTGGTATTAGAGGAAAAGGTGGAAAGGCATAGAGAAGTCCCCGGGGCCAATCTTGGACTAGAGCATCTCTGGGGGGATGGCCTGGAAGGGGGAAGAGGGTGAAGAAGTCAGAGCATTTGCTGTTTTGAGGCGTAGCAAAAAGATCGCAGCAAGGAAGGCCCCACTTCTGAAAAATCTCTTCCATCACAGATTGTTTGAGAGACCACTCGTGAGGCATGAGAATAGCTCTGCTCAACCTGTCCGCTATGATGTTGGACTTCCCGGGGATATGCGTTGCTATCAGAAACCGCTGAGAAGAGATTGCCAACTACCAAAGTCTGAGTGTCTCTCGACACAGGGGATAGGACTTGGTTCCGCCCTGCTTGTTGATATACCACACTACGGACATATTGTCCGTTTGGATTGCAATAGTCCCCAGGGGAAGAGAGTCATGGAGGGCTTGCAACGTTAAAAGCACTGCTCTCATCTCCAGGACATTTACATGCAGGTGGCATTCGAAAGGTTGCCAAGTGCCATGGACCATCCTGCCCTGAAAATGCCCCCCCCCCCGATCAGGGAGGCATCCGATGTAACCATGGTGACCGGGGGGGGAGGAACAAAGGGTCTGCCTTGATGGACTTGAGGGGACAATATCCACCAGGACAGATGCCTTTTGCATGCTGGAGTTAGCATGATCTTGTGATGCAGAGGGAGTCATTGAAAAGACCACTGGGCGAAAAGCATCCATTGTAGGAGACGCATGTAAAAGCGGACAAGGGGAAGAAGTGTTATAGAGGCCGCCATGAGACCCAATACTTTCAGGACATACCTGGCCTGAATTTTGTCGCTCTGAAGAAGAACATGGATGTGGTTTTGAATATATAAGACCCTTTGATCTGTTAACTTTGCTGAAAGTTGTACGGTGTCCAAATTGGTGCCTATAAAGGTAATAGATTGACAAGGCGACAAGGCAGATTTTTTGAAATTTATAGAGATTCCTAGCCCTCTGCAAATGTGAATGGTGTAATCTCTGGCTTGGAGAAGTTGATGCCTGGTGGTGGCAGTGAGGAGCCAGTCGTCTAGATATGGAAACACCTGGAATCCTTGATGTCTCAGGTGAGCCGTAACCGCTGCCATACATTTGGTGAACACTCTGGGGGCTGTAGTGAGACCAAAGGGTATGGCTCTGAATTGGTAGTGACTGGCCCCCAGCCGAAAGCGGAGAAACCTTCTGGAGCACCAGTGAATTTTGATGTGATAGTACGCATCCTGAAGGTCCACGGAGCACATCCAATTGTCCTTGCCCAGAAAGGGTAGAATGGACTGTAGCGTGACCATTCGGAATCTTGTTCTCTTTACAAATTTGTTTAGTTTGCTGAGATCTAATATTGGTCTCCAGTCCCCTGTCTTTTTCGCTACCAAAAAGAAACTTGAGCAGATTCCGGATCCTAGTTGGTTTACTGGGACTGGCTGGATGGCTCTTTTTGCTAGCAGTTTTGATATCTCTGGTACTGCTAGTTCCCTTAGACCGGGTGGAACGTCTGGAAGGGTTCCCTTTTGCTGAATTGGGGTTTGGATAAAGGGAATTTTGTAACCCTCGGATATGATCAACTGTACCCATTTGTCTTGAGTAAGGGAAAGCCAGGCTTTTGGGTACAGCGACAATCTTCCCCTGACTGCCTCCGAAGGTGGACAATCGGGCAACATCTCAGGGATGCTGGAAGGGTTTGTCAGAGAGAGGCTCCCTGCTACCCTGATTCTGCGGACCCCCTCTGCCCCTAGGGCGGCATCCGTTGTTGTTACCCCCTCTGCCTCTGGGGGTAAACTGACCTCGTGCGTCAGGCGTGACTCCTTGAGATTTGCGGAACCACATTTTCCCACCCTTCTGACCCTTGGGGTATGGTCTTGAAGGGGTGGAGAAACGGACTTCTACGGCAGAAAGGGTCTTGCCATCTTGTTCACATCTGGTCATGGTGTCTTTCACTTGAGGTCCGAACAAGGTCGAACCATCAAAAGGAGAATTTGTGAAGGACGCCTTGAAGGGGTCTGCAAAATTACAAAGCCGCATCCAGGCGTGACGCCTTAATGCCACTCCTGTGCCTGCGGCCCTACTCACTCCATCGGCTGCATATGAAATGAGCCGCATGGAGGAGTTAACAACAGAGTTTAGGGTTCATAGCTGTGAGTTAATTTTATCCTGGGACCCAGCAGCTGACGGATCCTGTAAAACTTCTCCCAACTCTTTGAGAACATCTCTCTGAAGGCGGGTGAAGTGACACAAGTAATTCAGCGACCGCATGGCAAAGGTCGCTGAAGAAAACATCTGCTTACCTTACCTATTCATAGTCCTAGAATCCTTGTTAGGAGGATGGATAGGTACTGAAGGATTGGCTAGTTCCTTCTTGGTGGCTGCAGCCACCACCATGGCATCAACCGGGACACCTTTTGTCAAAAATTGCCTATCAGCTGGGGCCGTAATGAATTTAGAAGGCCTCCGAGGAGTGGGTTCCACCGAATCCGGGGCCGTCCACGCCTTTCGAGCCACCACATCCATAAGGGGGTCAAAAGGCGGAGACACCCAGGAGGTGGAGGGTCGAGAACCAAACGCCTCCAGGTAAACCGACTCGTCCTCGGAAGGATTAAGGGAAGGCCAGTTCCCCCTCTGCTTAAGGATTTCAAGGATGTCTGAGAAAGAGACATTCTCAGAGGGGGACCTTGGGGATCCCTCCGACTCATCCAAGTCGGTATCGGATGTAATAGACTCAGGGAAGTACAGATGTTTCCTCTTACATGTCCTCTTACATGGAGGCTCACCTGACGGGTGAGGAGAAGCCACGGAAGAGGAAGATATTCCCAGTGGGGAAACCTGAGGCATTGGATCTCTGGGCCCGGGAGCAAGAGAGTGGGAAGAGACGTCAGCAGGCACTGTAGTGGGAGGAGCTGATGGAACTGACCGTTGACTATGCCCTGGGGCTAGTACACTCCTCATCACCTCGAAGGCTCCCCCATCAGAGAGGCCAGAGGGCTCCCGCTCCGAAGAGGTAGGAACCCCAGGCCGCACCGACAGGGACGGCTCCGAGTCTGATGTCGGGGCCGAGCTCACCAGCACCGACGATCCGAGAGGGAGAACGGGGTCGGACAAGGGTCCGATGCCACTCGCCCCCTCAGAGCCGGCGAGAGAGACCAGACGCCCGGATCCCTCCAATGAAGGCATCAAGGAGGAGATTGGAGCAGAGGACGACGGAGCCGAAGGGGGGGGGGGTATCGGCTCCGACGCCACAACAGTCACGGCTCCGAGGAGCTCCGGTTCCGAACTCTGGGGGAGAGTCGAAGGAGGAATAATAGGTGGATGTGTAATAGCTACCGTCTGATGAGACGGGCTATGGAGCATTTGGGCCAATGCTTGAGACTTTAATAGCCTACTCACCACTCTCTCAAGGTCATGGTCAGAAAGCCTGGACGACCGAGAAGATCGGTTCCAATGGCTCCGCTCCGAGAGCAGGGGTGATCTCAGAGCCAAATGGATAGACTCCAACGATGGGGATCTTGACCTCTTTCTGGAGGTGGATGGAGCCGAAGGAGCCGAGGATACGTCGGCTCCAGCCGGAGCCGACCGTGAGTGCAAAGATTCAGCGGTATCGGCGCCGAGTGGAACCGATACTGGAAGCTGTGACACAGAAGGATCGGCTCTGGCCGGAGCTGATCTTGTCACAGAAGGTGAGCCAGCAGCCGACAGCCTGGGACTCGGAGCCGACGGCTTTGCTGGCTTCAAGGGCTTCCCCAGCGCAGACTTAGTCGGGGAGCTCTCGGGCTTTAACAAGCCCCTCAATATGAATTTGTTCCTGCACTCCTGCAGGACTCTTGGGCTGAATGCGTGGCACACAGAACAAGAGTCCTGCAGGTGCAGGGGTCCCAGGCAATAAACACAAGAAGTGTGACTGTCTGTCAGAGACATTTTCTGACAGCACGAGTCACACTTCTTGAAGCCTGAGACCTTTGTGTCCTTCAACATAACAGTGTCGAGGGAGCACCAGAGTAAAAAACACACACACACACACACACACACACACACACACACACACACACACACACACACACACACACACACACACACACAAACACCCAATCCAAATATAAATAATAAAAAACAGGGATACTAACACACCCAAAAACTCCACAGAATCCCTGACAAGAATTAGGAAAGGGGAAGGCTTAAGGCCTAACCTAGGGGAAGGGATATATAACTGGGATAAGGGAAATACAAGGTACTAATGGGGAATAGGGTTTAAAATTAACCGTTACAAGTTAAAACAATAAAAGGAGTGGAACTAAGACAAAAAAGGGTGACTAAAAGTCTGAAATTTGAAAACTTACCAAGAGCCGGTAAAAACGCACCTCGCAAGCGAAAGCAGCAAATGAGATCTGGGTAGTTATCGCCTAGCATCATGGGATATAGGGTTGCCTCGAGCCGGTAAAATTAGCTCTCGAGCTTTAGTAAGTGGCCGATTCGGAGCCGAGGATCGGCTCCGAACCCATCCAGCAAGAATGAAGGCGAGATTGACAACTTAACACTGGTCTGGTTTAAAGTAAATTCAGAAACAAACTTAAGTATAAAAAAAAGGGATGGTTCTGGGCGACTTCCAAGATGGCTGCTCACTGAGCAACAGCTTAATTCTAGCTCTCGCAGTGTGAAAATAAAAACGTAGCAGAGAAAGTCAGTGGACCTACATTTCTGGGTAAATTTCTTTAACTGGCTAGTAAGTGCACTGCCTGGATGGCAGGAAAAAAGAAATACAACGGATCTGAAGGAAAATCAGCTACATAAGGCAATGAACAAACATTGACTGGGAAAAGTACTTTAGCTCTTCAGCAAAAAACAGTGCAAGCTCCAGAGATGGCTTCCAGTAACCTAGAAGGAAGTACAAGACAACTGAAATACTGATGGAGTATATCAACTCATGATTGCAACAGTGAAACACAAAGAACATCTGTAAAACTCAGAGATCAAAATGAAGAACCAAAGGCAGAGGTGTGTCCATATTCATTAAGGATATCCACACCTCCAGGCTAGTTGCTCAGCATAATGCATCCGAGGTTATCCAAGTGCAACTAACTCTGGGCAAAACTGCAATCCAAATTGTAGCTTGCTACAGATCCCCCACCATGCCCCAGGATTCCCACTCCTCTTTTCTTGATATACTGGAAAATATTAGGGTTCAACCAAACACCCTAATATTGGGCGATTTCAACTACCCCACCATTAACTGGGAAAACTACTCATGTACCAACTCCTTCACTCAGTGCTTTCTGGAATTCATAAATTCCAATACCCTGGATCAACTCATCCACACTTCCACCAGGGGCAACAATATCCTAGACCTAGTCATTACCAACATGAGTGACCGGTGTTCCACACCTGAAGTCAACTCCTCTTTGGTCAGATCCGACCATAAGCTAATCACCCTAGATATCCACATCCCGCCCCCAGCCCCCATTAAAGAAACCACGGTAAAAAATTTCTCCAAAGCCAATTTCATGCTTCTTAAGAGAGAAGTGGTGAACTTCATCACATCTATGCAGATGGACAATACAGTTAAGACTGATGAATCCTACACAAATGCACTCTATAAGCACTTACACGAGTGCATGGATCATGCTATCCTCCAAAAAAGGGAAGCCAATCTGGTGGTACCCTGCCATAAACCAACTCTACAACAGAAGGAAGAAACTGTTGCAAAAGAGAGTAAACTCTCATGAGTGGAGGAGCTCCCTGGTCAGCCTCAATAAGAAGCTGAGATCCCTTATAAGATCCTCCAAAGCTAGCTATGAAAACAAGATCACCACTGATTCTAAGGACAGCCACAAAGCATTCTATAGCTATGTCAAGAATCTGAATGGCAACACCCAGATGTGCTCTGAGTTACAGCATAATGGTACAAAAAATTACAGAACCAACTGATATTGCCAACATCCTGGTAGATAGGTTCAGTGCTAACTTTACCCCCCTCTCACCCCCTAAAGGGCCCATATCTATACAGGAAGAATACAGATTCCCCGTAATCACAACTACACAGGTAAAAACAGCACTCTCTAAAGCCAAAAACACAGCATCCATGGGACTGGAGAACATCCCAGGCTGCGTTTTACACGAACTAAAGAATGAACTGGATCCCCACCTAAGCACCATGTTCAATCATAGCCTCACATCAGGCCTTGTGCCCACTGAATGGCGCACAGCAACTGTTATCCCTCTCCACAAAGGGGGAGCCACCACTGATCCTGGGAACTATCGCCCTATTAGCCTGACGAGCCTGGTCTGCAAGGCCATGGAATGTATCATCATGGAATTCATAAACAAAGACATTGGTAACCTCCAAACTCTGGACCCCACCCAGTTTGGGTTTGTGAAAGGCAGATCATGCCTCCGGAACCTGGTCAATTTCTTTGAGGCAGTCACCAAAGCCGTAGACGAGGGTAAGGTGGTTCACACAGCCTATCTTGACCTCGCCAAGGCTTTTGACACCATCTCCCATTCTGGAATTATAGCTAAACTCACTAAACTAGGTATAAATCCCTATGTCAAAAGATGGGTTGCCAACTGGCTCACTGACAGAACTCACACTGTAAAAGTTGCAGACTCCAAATCTGACTTCAAACCAGTGACAAGTGGAGTACCATAGGGTTCAGTCCTGGGACTTCTCCTGTTTGGCATCTACTTCTCTGAAGTACAGGCTAACACAGAAGGCCTCTGGCTAATGAAGTTCACAAATGACTGCAAACTAGGAGCTATAATCGAGTCCCCAAATGATGTGGACATCCTGTAGAAGGGCCTCACTGAGACAGATGCCTGGTGTCAGAGCCATGGCCTCAAGCTCAATGCCAAAAAGTGCATTGTTATCCCCTTTGGTAAAAACTCTGTACCCATGAACTACCACATAGGCGGAAGTCTTCTTAACGCTAAATGTGTGATAAGAGACCTTGGGACCTAGGTGGACAATAGTCTCTCCTTTGATAATCACATTGCCACAGTAGTCAGGAAATCCTTCTACATGGCACACCTCATCACAAAAAGGTTCTCATCCAGGAAAAAAAGGTCACTGTTCCCCTCTAATCGACACTGATTAGACCCATTATAGAGTACAATGCCCCTTTTGGAATGTACCTCACAAGACATCTGCAGCAGCTGGAAAGGCCACAGAAGTACCTCACAAAGAGGATTACTGGCCTCAAACAGATGACCTACACTGACCGTCTCAAAAAACTCCAGCTTTACTCTGTAGCACATCGCCTACTCTGAGGTGATCGCTGTCTAACATATACAGCTATGTCAAACCCAGAGCTGTTGGACATGCTACACCTAAAGAAATCCCAATCCCTCCACGCTACATGCTCTAGGGACCTAAATCTTGTCCCCACAATAAACAGGACATGCTGGAGGGATAGATTCCTGTCCCAGAGACTTCCCATACTCTGGAACAAACTACCCATCTATGTCAAGCAAAGTTCCTCATTAACACTCTTCAAGAAAAATCTTGATGAGTGGATGGGAAATAGGAAATACACCCCAGGGATCACTTCTGTGGCTCTGCTCGACAGGGGCACAGGAAATTAACTTTCTTGGGTTGGCGTAAGCCAGGGAACTTTGTTGGCTAGGCTTACTTAGGCCCTTGGGCCGATAGCCTAGTACTTACCTATGAACCTATGAGAAAAGGCTGGCTGAATATAAAGCTGCAGAAGAGGAGATGTTTCACAAAAATAATAGAATTAGAGGACACAGCACGAAGGGAAAACCTGATCATTTCTGCTTTACCCGAGAAACTGGAAGGAACAGACTGTTTTCATTTTGTGAAAGCACAAATAGGCAACTGAAAGTACAGTTTTGTACCTACCATAAATGTAGATGCCCGATAGGTATGCAACTGCAGTCCTGACATATGGGTTGTCCTGCCTCAGGCAGCCCTTCGGTCGGCCGGATTCCAAAGTCTGGGTCCGGTGTCGGCTGATGTCGCCCTTTCCCCGACATCAGAGCGCCTGGGGTATAAAACCGTCAGCCGATGCCATCTTCTTCAGTGTTTCTTGCCCCAGATGCCAGGTGCCCTCTAAGGAAGGCTAAATTTTGAAAAATAGAGAAAAAATTCCAGACAAGTACAACAGCATAAAAACAAATACACCATAAAAGATTACCCCAGGTAGCTAAAATGAGGGGGTAGAAACCCAAAAGTATATCACAGAGAGTTAGGTGGGAGGGAAAACCTGACTGCAGTTGCATACCTATCGGACATCTACATTTATGGTAGGTACAAAACTGTACTATGTCCTTCAAGGATGCAACTGCAGTCCTGACATATGGGTTGAATACCATAGCCAACCTGGGGGTGGTAGGCACTAAGACAAAGATGGTTGTAGCTAAAATGCCCTGCAGGACTGCAGAGGCAAACCCTGCTCTGGATCTAGAGTATAAAGGCAGGTTGTAATGTTTGGAAAATGTATGCACGGAGCTCCATGTAGCAGCTTCTAAAATGTCCTTTGTTGCCACTCCTCTTAAAAAGGCTGTGGAGGTGGCTATAGCTCTGGTGGAATGTGGCCTGATGTCAGCTGGCACAGTTTTTCCATGAAAAGAGTAGCAGAATCGAATGCAATTTCCAATCCATTTAGAAATTGTCTGTTTGGAAATTGCTTTTCCCTGCAATCCAGCAGCGAAAGCTACAAAAAGCTGGTCAGATTTCCTGAAAGACTTTGTTCTGTCCAAGTAGTAGCGCAACTGTCTGTGTATGTCCAAGGTGTGCAGAAGTCTCTCCCCTTTATTTTGAGGATTGGGAAAGAAGGTAGGCAGGTGAATAGCTTGATTCAGGGACACCCTGGATACCACCTTTGGCATGAATGACGGACTGGTTCTCAAAGAAACTCTGTCCTGGTGAAAAATGAGAAATGGTTGTATTGCCACAAGGGCCTGTAGCTCAGAGACTCTTCTTGCTGAGGTTACTGCCAGAAGGAAGGCTGTTTTCCAAGACAGAAATTGCAACTCTGAAGATGCTGCTGGTTCAAAGGGAGGAAGAGTTAATTTTTCCAGCATGAAGTTGAGGTCCCATGCTGGCACTGGTGGTTTCCTTGGAGGGTTGATGTTCTTTATACCTCTTAGAAACTGTCTTAGCAATGGGTGAGAAAATACAGGCGGATCAGTGTTATATTTGGCAGATATTGCTGAAGCATGTATTTTTATGGAAGAATATGAAAGGCCATTGTGGAGCATTTCAGCCAAGTATTCCAGGATCTGTGGAATGCTCATCACTGATGGGTCTTGACCCTTTTTGCTGTTCCAGATAAGAAATCTTTTCCATTTTGCTGAGTATGTTTTTCTAGTGGAAGGTCTGCGCGCCTCCAGGATGATAGCTTTTACCCTTTTGGAAATTGTATCCTGAGTAATAGTCATGAAATCTTCCAAGCTGTCAGCTTCAATGTTTTCAAGCTGGGGTGTAGTGTCCTGTAATTGTGCTGTGTCAGAAGAAGTGGCCATTGAGGAAGGAGCCACGGATTGGTGTGTGTCAAGCTCCGTAGCAGTGGGTACCAGTGTTGTCTTGGCCAGTCTGGAGCTATCAGTATGACTTTCAGTTGCTCTGTCTTGATCTTTAGTAACACCTTGGTCATCAAAGGAAGAGGTGGGAAGGCATATAGTGTTAGAGAGTTCCAACTGAAGGAGACAGCGTCCACCTTCCATGCTTGAGGATGGTATGTCCTTGTGCAAAACTTTTTCAGATGGTGATTAAAGTGGGAGGCAAAAAGATCTACATCCGACCTTCCCCATGCTTGAGCTATTTGTAAGAAAATGTCTGGATGCAACATCCATTCGTGTGGATCCATGATGTTTCTGCTTAGGCTGTCCGCCAGAACATTGTCCTTCCCTGGTACAAACTGGGATTGTAGCTCTATTTTCAATTGTAGGGAAATATCCCAGAGATTCATTACCAGTCTGCAAAGAGGGTAGGAATGGGTACCTCCTTGCTTGCTAATGTACCACATAACTGTGGTATTGTCTGTCTTTATTAGTAGATGGCCCTGATGCATGAACTTTTCGAAGGCCTTGATTGCATGTATCACTGCCAGCATTTCTTTTTGGTTGATATGCAGGTGCTTTTCTTTTTGTGTCCATTGTCCGTGAATGCATCTGCCCTCCATGTGCGCCCCCCATCCATGGTCTGAGGCGTCTGTTGTTATGGTTTGACTTGTATGAGGCTTGCTGAAAGGCATACCTTTGTTTATCTGGCTTGCTTGAGCCCACCACAGAAATTCCTTTTGAAGGCATGGAATGAGTGGGATCAATGTTTCCAGGTTGTGGCTGTGCTGAGACCACAGACTTTTTAGATACCATTGTAGTTTCCTCATATGCAGCCTTGCATGTGGAATCAGAAGAATGCAAGATGCCATGAAACCCAGGGCCTGCAGGATTTTCCTTGCAGTCATCTGGGTGTGTGTTGCCAATCTTCTGAAGTATTCTGGTAATTGTTTTTGTTTTTCTTTTGTCAGAAACGCCATCTGGGTGTTTGTGTCCAGTGTGGCACCCAGGAAAGGTATTTGTTGGGATGGTACGAGACTTGATTTCTGAATATTGACTGTGAATCCCAAGGCCTGCAGTAGGTGAATGACATAGTCCACGTTTTTTAACAAGGCTTGTTGGCTGTCCGCTTGTATAAGGCAGTCGTCCAGGTAAGGGTATATTTGTATCCCCTGAAGTCTGCAATGTGCAATTACTGATGCCAGGCATTTCGTGAACACTCTGGGTGCAGTAGATAAGCCAAAGGGCAATGCTGAGAATTGATAATGCTCTGAGCCTGCAAGAAATCTAAGGTATCTTCTGCAACCTTGTCTGATTGGGACATGCAGGTATGCCTCCTTGAGGTCCAGAGTTACCAGCCAAGACCCCTTGCCCAGCATGGGAAGGAGTTGCTGTAAAGTCAGCATTTTGAATTTTGGCACAATAAGGTAAGTATTCAGTGCGGACAAGTCCAGAATGGGTCTCCATTGGTTTTCTTTTCTTGGAACAAGGAACAGTCTTGAATAAAATCCTTGTCCTTGTTCTGCAGAAGGAACCTTTTCTATTGCTCTTATTTGAAGTAGGTTTGTTATTTGTTTGAGTGCCTCTGCCCTTTGATTTGGTGGCAGGTTTGGCCTGCCATGTCTTGTTGGCAGTGTATGAAAATGGAATCTGTATCCTTTGTCTATTATCTCCAGTATCCATTTGTCCTTTGTAATATCATGCCAGTTTTGTGAGAATAAAGATAATTTTCCGCCCAAAGGTGCTTCTAATTGAGATTGTCCTGGCGGAGCAGTGGAAGGTCCTGCCCCACCTCTCTGGTTCGGAGGCTGCCATTGACGTCCTCTGTAGGAGCCTCTAGTTTGCCCTCTACCTCTGCCACGTCTGTTTTTGCCTCTGAAATTTGTCTGTGTCAGGAAAGGACCAATGCTTAGAAAGCCAATTCCTGCTGAATCTTGGAGGCTGTACCTGGAGGAAATCTTTGACTGTTTGCACTGATTTTGCCTTTTCCTCTATTTTCTTTAAAACCTCTTGTGCAGTAGCACCAAATAGCTTATGTTTCTCTAGTGGTGCGTCCAAAAGCTTAATTTTCACATGGTCTGGCAATGTTTGTTCCTTTAACCAAGCATGTCTGCGTATGACCGCACCTGTCATTGCTGCTCTACATGAAGCTTCCAATGCATCATATCCACACTGAAGGAAATGGCTGCTAACCTGCTTAGTATTATGAACCAATTCATGTAACCCCTTTCTATCTAATGGTTCAGGGGAAGCCAGTTTCTTTTGCAAGTCATCCAACATGTATTCCTGATACTGAATCATATGAAATTGACAATTTAATGCTCGCATAGAAAGGGTGGAAGATGTATATACTTTCTTGCCCCACCTTTCTAAAGCCCTAGAATCTCTTTCTGAAGGGAGTGGGTTCTTAGCAGTAGTGGAGGAAACCCCTTTAGGCCCCTGAGAAATAGTTTCAGGGTCAGCAGTATGGCCCTTGTACAGAAATTGATGTGTGTCAGGGACCCTGTAGTACCTGTCTGGCTTGACAGGAGCAGGGGGGAGGGAGTCAGGGGAAACATTAGATTCTAAGTACACATCATCTAAAACATTTAAAACTGGAGGAATAGCTAAGGGTCTATGCTGAGGTAGCTTTAAAAATTCCCTTAACCTTTTCCTAGAATCTGAGTATTCTTGGCCTTACCATTTGAGGTGTTCCCCCATGGAATGAAGCGTTTCCCCAAAGGAAAACTCCTCAGGAGGAGAATCAGAGGGAATAGATTCCTCCGCATCAGAATCCTCGTAGGCCGGGAAGGCCTCCTCCTGGTAGTCTGAATGTGTAGAATCACCTGAGGCCTCATCGGAGGACTGGGAATCTACCTGCTCAACCCTAGGCTTCTTGTCAGAAGGCGGCTGAGAGCCTCTATCTGGATGAGGCTGTGAACCCCTAATTAAAGAAATAAGGTCCTCAGCTAAACTTAAAATTTGAGAACCAGAAGTGGATCCCAGAGAAACAGATCTTGGAGGGAGAGACTTAGCCTGTTTGGCAGCCTTAGCACGTGTGTAGGCCTTAATGGACATAGACACTGGAGGCCTGGCAGCCCCACATGCTGGAGTAGTCTTATCCACTGAAATGGTGTCAGAAATATCCTGGGCTACGGTCTCAGAGGGGAGAACAGAAACCGGCACTGAGCTGGCCTCCGGTACCGAGGTAACCGGTGGAGCGGTGTCGTCGGTCTGTAGTGGTTGTGAAACTGGCTCAGAAGAGACCGAGACACTTGCGGTAGGCCTAAGCGTGGTGTCGGCCGAGACCGCGGGTGTCGGTCCTTATCCTTCCATTTTTTAGGTAAATGTGCAGTCGGACGCTCTGACGGCATGATATAACAGAAATCTTCCCCAAAATAATCCTGTGCAAACTCTGACCGACGCCTAAGAGTGCGTTTATTGAAAGAGGCACAAGCTGCACACGCCGAGACGTTGTGTTCTGGGCCTAGGCAGGGTAAGCAGTAAGAGTGGAAATCCTTATGAAGTATTTGTTTCCCACAAGTTAAACAATTATTAACTTTTTCACTTTTATCTGACATTGGCTGAGGCAAGAAAAGGTCCCCAACGGGGTACTTAGCTTTTTTGAAGACTTCAGTAGCTGAAAACGCAGGAGCTGGTCGACCGGCACTTGCGAACTGCTTCTGGCGCCACGCGGCAAGAAAGACTGAAGAAGATGGTGTCGGCTGACGTTTTTATACCCCAGGCGCTCTGACGTCGAGGAAAGGGCGACATCTGCCGACGCCGGACCCAGACTTTGGAATCCGGCCGACCGAAGGGCTGCCTGAGGCAGGACAACCCATATGTCAGGACTGCAGTTGCATCCTTGAAGAACATCTGGTATTCCACAACAGGAATTGTTAACTGAAAGGGCACATCATGTATATGTTCCAAACCTGGCTATAAGTAAACAACCTAGACCTTTAATAGTAAAGATGCAATCTTACCAGAAGAATGAGTTGATTCTGACGAAACTGTGGCAGAAAGACAAAATACTAAAAGTGGGAGACAACAGTGTTTGTGGAGAATAGCTACTCACTGTACACCAGGCAGAAGAGGAGTAAATGTATCCCATTATTTAGGGAATGTTGAGAAGCAGGGGTGAGATTCAAACTACTGTACCCAGCTATCTTCAAACTATTTTCCTGGAGGAACACAATCATTTTTTCATAAAGTACATGCTAAGGACCAAATACAAAAGCTTCTCCAACAAAAAGTGAGCTGTGAAACATAAGGAGATTCTGCTTCTTCTTCTAGTAATAAAGGACACAGAGAGACTGTGCCAGTGAAACCTTTTCCAGTGTTTCAATGGAAAATGCTTGAGAGAGGGGAAAAAAGTGCAAGAGTTGACTAGAAAAATCGAGAGTACATTGGAAATTAAGCAGCTGCAGGGTTTGGGAAAAGGAGATGAACAGGACCAGAACAAGAAAATCTGAAAATATTGGATTTTCCTGGACTGTGCAGGGGACTCTACAGCATATGCCCTACTTCATGTCATTGACATTTGGAGAATAAAATCAGTAACATGGAAACTGACAAATGTGGGATTACAAAGCAATAATTTTATTTGTGAAACCTGACAGAACAAGAAAATCTGGAAATACTGGACTTTTTTGGACTATGTTAAACTTGTAGGGGACTCTAAAGCATATGACTTACTTCATGTCTTTAATCTTTAGAAAAATACTCAGGAGAGGGGAAGAGGAGGGAGAAAGTTAAGTGTAAGTAAAACAATTTTTTTTCTTAACAGTACTATTTAAATAGTGGATGATTTTCTTTGCATGTTATAAAGTAAGATTTTTTCAGTTATTTTTAAGTGTAATGCGGATACTAATGTAAATAGATGCTCCTGTTTTTTTTCTTTTTGTTTCTTTTTTCTGTCTCTCTCCTTGGCAGGCTCATTTCAGTACTAAGCCATGATTATAAAGTGTTTATGTCTATAATGGCTAAAAATGGCAAAAGTGATGCAAAAATTGATAGCTATGGATCAATGTGGTTTTATTTTGGGGAGGCAAACATTTGACAAAATTAACAGAACACTGATGCTTCAGAGGGAAACAGAATGTAAGAAAATGCCACTGTTGTTGGTGGGTCTTGATGCAGAGAAACATATGACAGAGTAAGCTAGGGCTTTATGAATAGAACAATGGAAGCATTTGCATTCCCTGATAAAATTATAAAGTTGATTAATAGGATATATGGGGATCAGAGCCGAAAATTAAAGTGGGTGGTGTCCTCTCTGATAATCTCTGCTTGACCAGGCAGGGGTGTCTTCTCTCCCCTTTGTTATTTGCATCATAGCTAGAACCACTGGCAAAGAAAATAAGGAACTCAGAAATTCAAAGACATAACTGGGTATGGTAGTCAAGAAAAGCTGGGTGTATTTGCAGATGACATTATTTTATACCTGACAAAGCCAGAAAGTGACATTGCAGTGCTGTGGATTAATGAAGCTAAAACAAAGGAAACAGCAATAAATTATGTACCCACTTATGAATTGGTTCAGCAATATCCATACTTATGGGGACATGACAAAATTAAGTATTTAGGAGTATGGAATAAAAATGATGCTGGTGTGGCAGCTAAGGATATGTGGGATGAGACTAAACAAAAGATAATACAAAAACTGAGAAAATGGAAGCTCTGTTATATGGATATTGACAGTAAGATAAAAGCAGTAAAAATGTTTTTAGTCTGTTTAGTCTTATACACAGGTCAGGCTATTTTTATCATCCAGAGGAGAAATTGTGGAGAGCAATTAATAAACAGCTAAAGAATTTGCTGGGAGGGAAAGACAGCAAGAGACAAGTGGGATAATCTTATTCTTCTAATAGAAGAGGGCGGATTGGGATTATCCAATCTGAAGGTGTATTTCAGAGCAACACAGTTACAGTTTCTATACATAACAAAAGCAGAAAACTATAATTCAAATTAGAAAGAGATAATGATGAAACAGGGGGGAAGCTCAAGAAACAACGAGAGACTGAGATTTTGGATGCAGACCTTTAAGAAGAATAATACATTCATAAAGCAGCAGAAAGTATTCTAAGAACAAAGCCAACACAGGAATGGAGAAAGTACATTTTGCTGATAGGGATGATTGCAATTAAGGATACAGACAATAGGCCAGAACAGTCTGGAATTTATTGGAGAAAACTGGCAAAGGAACCGAGGTATTAGGAGCAAATAACTAGAGAGAGAGAGAAAAAGGTAATAGAATGGGAAGATGCCAAAAACTTATTTGGACTGCAGGTTAGAGATTGACTTCCCTGTCAAAGATTGATATTAGAGCATAGGCAAAGAAATAGGAGGGTCCTAAACAATAGACCAGCACGGGAAGAGTTTTAGTAGACTCTAGAAGAGAAGTTGCTGTTACGAAATGAGTAATTAGCACAACATATAAAATACTGCATGATAGCTATAAAAATCAACCAGAGAAGGTTAGAAAGGATTGGGAAGAGAGGCTGGATAAGCAATTCACAAAGAAACAATGGGGGGGGGGGGTATATGTATATCTCCCAAATATGCAACAATGTCTAGGAGATTTAGGATCTTTGCTTGGAAGTGTGTACATATGTATTTTTATACCCAAGTAGACTCCACAAAGAATTTTTCCTCAGGTAGACAGCAAATGTTGGAGGTGTGATGGGGAAGAAACAGGTAACTGGGAACATATTTTCTGGGAGTGTAATGAGTTAGCAGACTTTAAAGATTCCCTGCAGACTCTTCTGTTGGAGATACTGGGTGAGCAAATTGGTGTAACTAAGGAAATGATTTTTTGAGCTATGATATGGAATCGGAATTGCCTAGACATAGTAAGGCCTTGCTGAGTGTAATTATGATGGCTGCCAAAAAAGCAATTACTAGAAAATGGAAATTAAAGTCTAAACCAACTTTACTGTAAGTAGCAAAGATAGTAATAGAGATAAAACAACTAGAATTGGTATCTTTAGCAAAGGGTAGGAGCAAATTACATATGAAAAAATGGGAAGTGTGAGATCAATACATGCAGATGAGAAACAGTTTAAAAGAAGGCAGGAATTGAATGAACTATGTAATGGTTGACTGATAATGACTGGATATATTATAAGTGATGTATAATGTTTGCAGCTGCAGTTGTGTCAGCATGGCTGGTAATTTATAATGTTTGCAACTGAGATTGTGTCACTATGGTTTATTTTCTTCTTCTTCTTTCAGCATTTCCCGGTTAGGGATCACCACAGCAGATCACCTGTCCGCTCATGATTGGCAGTAGAGTTTTACGGTGTCGAGTTGCCAGCCCGGCGCCCAACCTTCCATGAAAGGCAGGCACACGCACGCATGCACGCACTCATGCCTAGGGCCCATTTGGAGTGTACAATCCACCTACAGCATGTCTTTGGGATGTGGGAGGAAACCGGAGTACCCGGAGGAAACCCACGTGACCACAGGGAGGACATGCAGACTCCGCACAGAAGGCACCCCAGGCGAGGATCGAACCGGAGAACCTCTTGCTGTGAGGTGACAATGCTAACCGCTGCACCACCATGGCCACCCTCACTATGGTTTATTTTAATTTATATAAATGTAAGCTTGCCTATGTTATACATGATAATTTAATAAAGATGTTTCTTGTTTTAAAAAAGAAAGGGTTAGTTCTAAAACTCACCCTGCATTTATGAAAAAATTAAAAAGATTGCACAGACATTAGGGCCTGTAATTCAAATACCCATCTGGCTGATGTCAGAGCAATGAGCAAAACAGTCTTCCACATGAGAAATTTTAACAAACTGATTACAGGTTCAAAGGGGGAGAAAGAGAACTCCAACACAAAATTAAAATCCCAAGGAAGTGCTACTTCTTTTGTAGTTGTTCTAATGTGCAACACCGCTTTCAAAAATTGTGTAACTGGAAATAAGGAAGCATGGGACGATCCAAAGGCAGACAAGATGAAAAAGCCAAAAAGTGTACCCTGATAGAAGTGTACACAACGCCTGAATTAAACTATTCAGACAGATGCTGAAGAACTAGAGCACCTTCCACTTGGGATGTATCTTGTTTTCATGTATATCAACAACAAGACTTATTTTCCCATTTGGCTAAGCATGGTTTTCTAATAGCAAGTTTCCATGCCTGCATGAAACCCACTGCACATTCTCAGAAAAAAGGTGCTTAAATGGGATCAAAAACGTATCATCCATAGAGTCAAACAGAGAGTTTTGGCTGGATTAGAACTCTCTTGTCAGATGTGAGCAAATCTACTCTATGAGGAAGGTTAACTGTCCCTGGCTGAGTGCATTAGAAGGGAGGACCGATGTTCTTTGGGCCAAAAGGAATTTACCAGAAGCATCTCTGGCAGGTTCATCTTGAACTTTAGAAGAACTTTGGTTATCAGAGGAAAGAAGGGAAGACAGAGGAATATTCCTGTACACAGGAAGGAGAATACTGTATGTCTGTTTTCCATGCCATTTTTCAAGACCCTGGAACAGAACTAGTTTAGTTGCCTGTTGAGATAGGAAATACACAGATCTAGTTGTAGAGTTCCCCACAGGAGGACAATATCCCGGAAAAGGTCTAGGTATACCATCTACTCATTATGAATGATCCTGGGTCTGCTCAAACTGTCTGCTATGGTGTTCTGCACTAGCAGAATGTATGTGACATGAAGTGTGATACCGTTCTGTATTGCTAGCTTCCAGGAAACCATTACTAGCCTGTAGAGGGAGCAGGATCTTACCCCTCCCCTCATTTGTTTATTTACCACACCACTGTGGTGTGTCTGTTAGCATTAACAGGGGTCCAGGAGTCCACGGGTGATCAAAAGCTTCGAGGGCTTTTTTGAACCATCATCTCACTGAGATTTGTGTGTCTGTGCCTGAAATAAGGCTTCCACATGCTCTGGATCCCTGGTCTTTGATTCCGAGGGAGACTGCCCCCCTTGCAAAGTCCGAAGTGCTTCTTGTGACTAACTGAGCAAGAGAATGGAAGATAAAGGGAGGCCTGGATTTACTAAGACCTGTTTGGCCCACCATGAGTTCCTTCTTTATGAAACTGAGAAGAGGAATTTGGGAGAATGAAGGATTAAAGATACTGTACCCAAACTGATTTGAGGTACCACTGGATTTTTCCTCATATTGACTCTGACAAATGTAACCATTAGAGATGATGAAGCCATATAACACAGAATTTTAAGGAACTATCTTGCTGTGGACATGTTTTGATGGGCCAGACTTAAGAAGTGGTGACTGTAAGGGATATTTTTACTGGAAAAAAGAAAGCCGTTGACAGAGTGGTGTCTAGGAAATATTCTAGGATGACTAACCTGTGAGTGGGGTCTAAATGACTTTTTCAAATTTACTTTGAAACATAGGCTGTTGGATTATTGAGTAACTAACTGAAAAACCCACTAAAGCATTTTGCAAAGTGGGAACTGAAATGAGGCAATCATCCAAACAGGGGAAATATGAATTTATTGTAGTCTGCAGAAACTATGACTGCAGCAAGGCACTTTGTGAAAACTCTTACAGAACTGTAAAGAGCAAAAGGCAAAGATGTAAACTGAAAATGTAATTCCAAAGCCAAGAATCCTAGGTAACACCTGTGAGTTTTGTGTTTTGGAATATGCAGAAAGGCATCTTTTAGGATCAGAGTGACCAGCAAAGCCCTGGGAAATGGGAAATGCTATAGGAAGAATGTTTTATAAAGTTAACTTCCTGAATTTTTGTACCAAGGAAAAACATATCTAGTTCTGAAAAATCTAAACTAGGTCTCCATGTGCCTTCCTTTCAGGGAACAGGGAAAATTTGGGATGGGCAAACTGGCTCTATCACTTCCTGAGACAGCAGATCCAGGATAATTTCAGGAAACAAAATTTGTTTCTTTACTTCTTGGCTCACAGACAGCACCCAGGAAGTCAGACTGGTCACCACTGGAGTACCTCAGGGCTCCATGCTGGACCCACTCCTGTTTGGAATCTACTTCTCAGAAGTCAAGGCTAATGTCAAGGGCCTTTGGCTGACCAAGTTCACAGATGAGTATAAAGTGGCAGCTATCAAAGACAGCCCCCATGACACAAACATCTTGCAAGAGGGTCTAACACAGACAAATAACTGGTGCCAACGTCACAGACTAAAACTTAATGCCAAGAAATGCATTATAGCACCTTTTGGGAAAAGTGCCACCGAGGCTAATTAATCTAGTCATACAACACCCCTAAAAAGTGACCTTGTTGTTGATCTGAGAACATGTATAGACAGTAATTTGGCATTCAACTAACATGTGGCTAAGGTAGTAATAAAGTCTTTCTATGTTGCCCAACTTATAGGTAAGGGTATGGCATCCAGGTCCAGGAAAGTTATAGTATCACTCTACTAAGCCCTTATCAGACACATCATTGAGTACATGCCCCCTTTGGTACGTGCCTAACCAGACACATACAACAGTTGGTACACCCACAAAGGTTCCTCACCAGGAGAATCCAGGGCATGAATACACTGTCCTACATGGATCAGCTAAAAGCCCCATCTCTGTAATCAGTGTCTTACTGGCTGCTGGCAGGCAATCTACGCCTGGCTTGTAAGACATCCACAGATCTGGTACTGACTGATCTTTTGCACTTCCATAAAACAAACAGCACTATGAACACTAGATCTAAAGATATGAACTTCACCTGTGACATAAATAGAACATGCTGGATGGACAGCTATGTGACTCAAAGGATACCGTGTTATGGAATAATCTATCTATGTGAAGTATAGTTCATCATTGATCCTATTCAAATGAAATCTTGACCACTGGATGGGAAACAGCAAATTCACCCTGGATCTGGCTTCCATGTCTCTGATGGACAGAGGCTGTCAGTAAGTAAAATATTCTACAACTAACATCCCCCTCACATATCCCTTAGTTACCTCCCTACTAACATACCCCATTCCAAATAGATGCCCAAGGTACTTGGGAACAAATTGGGTTGGGGAAGATTACTAGTGGTGGTAGTTAGCCTAGTAACACCCTATGAACCTATAAGCAGTGATTTAATGTGCGAGGGGTTTTGTTTTTTTCTACTGTTGTGCGGCTGCCGAGTTTGTATATTTAAGTAAAGCGGTGTGGGGGTATGCATGGGGGCTTGCCCTCCTAAAAAATAATTTGTTGTATATGAAGTTTGACAATTAATGTGATTTGACTAGGTATGTTTTAGATGACATACCTACAATCACTTAATCACCTTAATAAAAAAACACAACTAGTCTCAAAAATATGCAACTGCGTGTCATAAATAACAACAGTATAAAAAAGAAGTAATTTCAAAAGAAAATATTGAAATAAACAGAATAATAGTAGCCTAAAAAAGATGACATTGGCATTGTTTTTTAGACAAACATTTCAAAATGAAACAGTCACACATTGATAGGTGAGGCGCAAGTATGTGAGGTTTATGCCACACTTCTCAATTTGAACATTAGAAATCACAGTGTAGGAAACAAAAACAACCTCTTATTTTTCAGATCAGAAAGTTTTTACACATTACATCCCATACGGTGTTTTTAGGCTTAGTTTATTTCTTTAACAATATGCATACCTTTAAACAGGCCTAACGTTATGAAGAAAATAGGTAAATCTAGGAGGAGCAAGGCTAAAGCTTGGGGCAAAAATCATAGCAATTCAGAGGTATGCTGTGTACAAGACTGAAATGGAAACATTACCAGAAAGGGGATTCAAATTCATTATATACAACCTAAATCAAGATTACCAGAACCTCATTTAGAAAAAAGACGTTTGATTAGTCGGAGGAGGCAACACGGTACCCCTGTTATTCAACAGCCATGCAGCAGATGACAGATCTCTAACCAAGCGCCAAGAAGGCAAGAAAAATAGAAGTTATGTTCTTACCATAACGTTCCATGTTAGTTGTCTTCTTCTCGCCTTCTTTCTTGCTGGATGGGTTCGGAGCCAACCTCGGCTCCGACTCGGCCACTCTAAAAGCTCGAGAGTTGGTTCCACCGGCTCGAGGCTCCCCTTATATCCCACAATGCTAGGCGTGAATTACCTCAGATCTCGTTTGTGAGCTAGGCCCAGCTAATAATACAACCAGAAAAACTGGAAAAGAGTCCACCTCTATAAACAAAGGGGAAGAGAAAAGGTGACCTAAGCCTGATCTAGGAAAATATGCACAGCAGAGCATATACCTATAGCAAAGAGGTGGTAGAAAGAGAGGTCACAATCAAACTCCTCTAGGTCTGTCCAGGCCAGGGGGAAGGAGGGTGGGACGCAAGAAAGAAGGCGAGAAGAAGACAACTAACATGGAACGTTATGGTAAGAACATAACTTCTATATGTTAAGTTGTCTATCTCGCCTTCATTCTTGCTGGATGGGACCGCGTCCCTAGCACCTTGTCCCGGGTGGCCTAACGGAACAGACTCTTGAGAACAGTGGTACCAAAGTTAGCTCTATGTCTGGAAGCTAAATCCAACTTATAATGTGAAATGAAAGTGCGAGGAGTAGCCCAAGTAGCCGCTGCACAAATGGTGTCAATAGGCAGTCTGTCTTGGAAGGCTATAGAAGTAGCCAAAGCTCTGGTGGAATGGGCCTTAGGTTTGTTAGGGAGCTTCTGGTGTCTAATTTCATAAACAATGGAAATCAGAGATGTTAGCCATCTAGATAGTGATACCTTGGAAACAGAAAGTCCCTTTCTGCCTTCTGCATAAGAGACAAACAACTGGTCAGTTTTTCTGAATTGTTTGGTCCTATCCAAATAGTACCTTAACTGACGATGAACATCTAGCCAATGCAATTTTTGTTCAGACCTATTAGAATATCCTGGAAAAAACACAGGAAGGTCAATGCTTTGATTTAGGTTAGACGCAGAGGCTACTTTAGGTAAAAAGGACGGGTTGCTTCGTAAGGATACCCTGTCTTTATGGAACAACAGATAAGGAGGTCGACAGCTGAGTGCATGAAGTTCTGAAACTCTTCTAGCTGAAGTAATAGCTACCAGAAAGAGAGTCTTCCATGATAGCAATTTTAATGAACAGGAAGCTGCAGGTTCGAAAGGGGAGAATCAAAGAACTGAGAACTAAATTAAGGTCCCAAGGAGGAGGAGGATTTCTTATAGGAGGTCTGAGTAGAAAAACTCCCTTCAAAAAGGCTTTGCAAAGCTTGTGGGACATGATGGCAGACTCTGAAATGCCCACATGAAAGTTAGATATAGCTGCCAATTGAACTTTGAGAGTAGAAGGAGATGAACCTGCATGAAAGAGTTCAGCTAGAAAATCAAGAACCATATGGATGGGAGCAGTGAAAGGATCTAAGTCCCTTCCTTGGGCCCAATAGGCAAAACGTTTCCACTTACTAAGATAATTTTTTCGAGTGGAAGATTTATGTGAAGCTATTAAAATATCTCGAACAGTGTGAGATATTTGAGGAAGCCTGGCTAGGGCAGGAACTGGAGGAACCAAGCAGTGAGGTTCAGAGAGGGGAGGGAGCGATGTAACTGACCCGACTGATGGATCAAAAGATCTGGAACTAGGTCCAGATGCCAAGGTTGCTCCAACAGAAATTGATGTAGAAAGGGGAACCAAACTTGTCGAGGCCAATAAGGAGCAATGAGGATCAATGAAGCCTTCTGAGCGATAGCTATCTGTATCACTTGTGAGATTAGTGGGAAGGGAGGAAATGCATACAGAAGTCCCCGGGGCCAAACTTGGACTAGAGCATCTCTGCTGGACTGGCCTGGCAACGGAAATAGGGTGAAATAATCTCTGCACTTGCTGTTTTGGGGAGTAGCAAAAAGGTCGCAGCAAGGCTGACCCCACTTGAGAAAAATTTTTCTCGCAATAGAATCTTTCAGAGACCACTCGTGAGGCATGAGGATAGCTCTGCTCAACTTGTCCGCGATTTGATTGGACTTCCCAGGGATGTGCGTTGCTATCAGAAAACGCTGAGAAGAAATCGCCGATTGCCACAGTCTGAGTGCTTCTCGACATAGGGGATAGGACCTGGTTCCGCCCTGTTTGTTGATGTACCACACTACAGACATATTGTCCGTCTGGATTGCTATCGTTCCCAAGGGAAGAGAGTCTTGAAGGGCTTGCAACGCTAAAAGCACTGCTCTCATCTCTAGAACATTTATATGCAAGTGGCATTCGTCTGGTCGCCATATGCCCTGGACAGTTCTGCCCTGATAATGCCCCCCCCACCCGATCAGGGAGGCGTCCGTTGTCAGAATAGCAACCGGAGGGGAAGGAACAAAGGGTCTTCCCAAGAAGAGCTGAGGGGAAGACATCCACCACAGAAGATGATTCTTGCATGTTTGCGTAATCATAATGGTGTGAGACATCGGAAGTTGTTGGTATGACCATTGTGTGAAGAGCATCCATTGAAGGATTCTCATGTGGAATCTGGCTAATGGAAGCAGAGGTATGGCAGCCGCCATAATCCCTAATACTTTCAGAACTAACCTGGCTTTGGCTCTGTTGTTGCTGAAGAGAAGCGAGACCAGTTTGCGTATGTCTGTTATTCTCTGATCTGTTAGCCTCGCAGACATGTTGACTGTGTCTAGATTTGCGCCTATGAAGGTAATAGCACGACAAGGCGACAAAACAGACTTTTCGCAATTTACTGAAATGCCTAACTTTTGACAAATGCGAAAGGTGTAGTCTCTGGCCATTAGAAGAAGACGTTTGGTGGGAGCTGTGAGGAGCCAGTCGTCCAAATATGGAAACACCTGGAATCCTTGACGTCTCAGGTGAGAAGCTACCACTGCCATGCATTTGGTAAACACCCAGGGGGCAGTGGTGAGTCCAAAGGGCAGGGCTCTGAATTGAAAATGACTGGTTCCCAGCCTGAAGCGGAGGAATCTTCTGGAGCGTCTGTTCATTTTTATATGATAGTACGCGTCCCGAAGATCTATAGAGCACATCCAGTTTTCCTTTCCCAATAGGGGAAGGATGGACTGTAGCGTGACCATCTGAAATCTTGTTTTCTTGACTGACTTGTTCAAGATACTGAGATCCAAAATTGGTCTCCAGTCCCCTGTTTTCTTTGGAACTAAAAGAACCTGGAGTAGATTCCGGATCCTTGCTGGTCTGCTGGAACTGGCTGAATTGCTCTTTTTGCAAGCAGCTTTGAAATTTCCAAAGCTGCAAGATCCCTTTGAGCGGGTGGAACATCTGGCAGGGATTTTTTTGATTGGTTTGGAATGCGAACGAAGGGAATGGAATAGCCTTCGGAAATGATGGACTGTACCCACTTGTCTTGAGTTAGGGATAGCCAGGCTTCTGGGTACAGTGACAATCTTCCCCCGACTTCCTCCGAAGGTGGACAGTCGGGCAACATCTCAGGGATGCTGAAAGGGCTTATCGGAAAAGGTTTCTCGATTGCCCTGGTTCTGTGGACCCCCTCTGCCTCTGGGGCGACGTCTACCATTATTGTTCCCTCCTCTGCCTCTGGAGGGGAACCGACTCTGCGCGTCAGGCAAATTCCCTTGAGATTGTTTACGGAACCACATTTTCCCACTTTTCTGGCCTTTGGGGTAAGGTCTAGAAGGAGTAGAAAAACGGACTCCGACGGCAGACAAAGTTTTGCCATCCGTCTCGCACCTAGTCAAGGTTTCTTTCACTTGAGGACCAAAGAGAGATGATCCATCAAACGGGGAATTAGTGAAAAACGTTTTAAAGAGGTCCGCGAAATTGCATAGTCGCATCCAGGCATGCCGGCGTAAGGCTACACCTGTCCCTGCAGCTCTACTCGCTCCATCAGCCGCATATGAAAGGAGGCGCATGGAGGAGTTAGCTATAGAATTCAGGGTAGTCAGCTGGGCGTTCATCTTGTCCTGAAAACCTGCAGCTGTAGGATCCTTCAACATCTCACTCGCTTCCTTGATCAAGTCTCTCTGGAGACGAGTGAAATGGCATAAGTAGTTCAGCGAATGCATTGCAAAGGTCGCTGATGAAAACATCCGCTTCCCGTACCTGTCCATAGACCTAGATTCCTTGTTAGGGGGATGGTCAGGCACTGAAGGATCAGCTAGTTCCTTCTTGGTGGCAGCAGCTACTACCATAGCATCCACAGTAACTCCTTTGGTCAGAAATTGTTTATCAGTGGGTGCTGTTATAAACTTAGAAGGTCTCCTGGGGGTAGAGTCCACTGAGTCAGGAGCCGTCCAGGCTTTCTTTGCTACCACCTGCATGAGGGGGTCAAAGGGGGGGGACACCCAGGAGGTGGAAGGGCGAGAGCCAAACGCCTCAAGATACACAGATTCATCCTCCGAAGGGTTAAGGGCTGGCCAATTTCCCCTCTGCTTGAGGATCTCTAGAATGTCTGCAAAGGAGACATCTTCAGAAGGGGAACGGGGGAACCCTCGGAATCCTCTAAATCTGTGTCAGAGGTGACAGACTCAGGTGAGTCTATGTGTTTCCTCTTACACTTTCTCTTCCTAGGGGCTCCCCTGCCAAATCAGGAGAGGCCTCGGAAGAGGATGAAATCCCCACAGGGGATTCTTGAAGAGTTGGCTCTCTGCGGTCAGGGATGAGGGAGAGAGTAGACATCACCTGAGGCACCGAAGAGGGAGGGGCGGACGGAGCCGACTGTGGAGTTGAACCAGGTTCCAACACACTCCGCATGACCTCGAATGCACCCCTGTCAGGCAGAGCCAGAGGTCCCCGCTCCGAGAAGCTGAGAACCTCCCTCGGCACCGACAGAGATGGCTCCGAGGCCGATGTCGGAGCCGAACTCACCAGCGCCGAAGCACCGAGAGGGAGAGCGGTGTCGGACAAGGGTCCGATGCCACTCACCCCCTCAGAGCCGACGAGGGAAGTCTGGCGCCGAGATTCTTCAAAGGAAGAAATCGGAGCCGACGACGGAACCGAAGACAAGTGTATCGGTTCCGACGCTACCACAGTCTCGGTTCCGAGACGCCCCGGCTCCGAGCTCAAAGGAGTCGGAGGAGGAATATTTAGAGGGAAAGGTTGAAGCGTCGACTGATGAGTTGGGCTCTGAAGCATTTGGGCCAGTGCCTCGGACTTTAGAAGTCGACTCACTACCCTCTGAAGGTCATGATCCAAAAGCCTCGATGACCTAGAGGAGTGAGACCTATGGCTCCGTTCAGACAGCAAGGGAGACGCTGGAGCCGAATGAACGGAGCCAAGGGAGGGTGACCTAGACCTCTTTCTAGATGTCGGCTCTGACGGTCTGATCGGAGCCGACCCAGGAATTTCCAATACCTCGGCTCCAGCCGGAGCCGAGGGAACCACAGAAGCTGTAGTCAAAGACTCATCGGCTCCAGCCAGAGCCGATGTAGCAGTAGGCTTCAAAGCCTTAGGCCTCGACTCAGAAACTGGAGTCAAGGTCTTAGAAGCCTTGGAAGGTTTTCCCGAGGAAGCAGTTAGGGAACCTTCAGGCTTGAGCAAACCCCTTCGGATGAGTTTGTTCTTTCTTTCCTGCAGGACTCTAGGGCTGAAGCCATGACATACAGCACAAGAGTCCTGCAGGTGTAAAGGTCCCAGGCAGTACACACAAGAAGTGTGACCGTCTGTCAGAGACATTTTCTGACAGTACGAGTCACACTTCTTGAAGCCTGAGACCTTTGAATCCTTGGACATTTTCAAGGAACCGAAGTGTAATCACCACACAAGACACACACACACCGATTACACTATCAGAAAAGGGTAAATTAACTAAAAGCTAAAGAAATTAGTTAGTTTATATATAAAATAAATCCCTACAAAAAAACACATACACACCACTATTAGGGATGGAAGGGCCCGAAGGCCTAAGGAAAGAACTTATCAGTTCTTGTGGGAAAGGGGCTGGATAAGGGTAGAAAGGATAAAAATCCACTACACTATAGTTAAAGAAGAAAAAGCTAAGCTAAAAAGGGTTTAAACAGTTATTAAACTGATCTAATACAACTGACCTGAAGCCGGTAGAAAAACAACACCTCGATCGCTGTAGCGGCAAACGAGATCTGAGGTAATTCACGCCTAGCATTGTGGGATATAAGGGGAGCCTCGAGCCGGTGGAACCAACTCTCGAGCTTTTAGAGTGGCCGAGTCGGAGCCGAGGTCGGCTCCGAACCCATCCAGCAAAAATGAAGGCGAGATAGACAACTTAACATCTGTGTATTATAAATCTCTGGATAGAAGACATAAAGGTAAAGACAGAAGAACAGTAAAAAGTGTCTCACCTCATCAGATATTCAAGTGACAACTCAGCACCTGAGTATTTTTTCACTTCTGTTTTTACTGATGTGGTTCCTTGTTCTCGTTTCAGTCTTTTTTCCTCTTTCTTGCGTTCTTTTTTCAGTTTTCTTTGCAAAATCCTTTTTTCTTCTGCAGTAAGATCTTCACTACTTAGTTCCACATCTGCCACCTGCAAAACAGGATGTAATTAGCTGAGTATAAGTCAGAAGTAGAACCATGCTACTAAATTCGCTGCACAGCCTTTATGATGGTCAATAAAATCTTCCTAGGCACATGTACTTGACAGACTGTGGAGGAAAAGAGGGTGCAATGAACAGTATATTGCACAAAGCTATTAAATGAAATGAAACTTGAACACTACTTGGGGATGTAAATAAAGAAACATTTCAGCATGCCATGTAAACCCAAGAGACAAAAAAAAAGAGAGGCAACAAGAACAGAGCAAACTCTAAACACAATGTGCCAAAGAAAGAATACAAGACAGGCAATAGAAAGTAAAAGGCTGATTCAAATGCATTTTATTGTTTCAATGCCTTTATACCTATGAATCCAGCTACACAACTCTGTGAGATTTCAGCCCCAACCTAATCCAAGAACACAAAACCAGTATGACCTATTTGTAGACTGTTAAAGTTAGTGATTCAATACAGTGAAATGCTAATTCTGTAACATAGTCATGCAGAAGAAACAGATTGTTGTTGTTGTTGTTGTGTCTTTCGGCTTTTCCCGGTTAGGGGTCGCCACAGCGGAACTCCGGTCTGCTAATGATTGGCAGTAGATTTTTACGTGCTGACTTGCCGGGCCTAACGCACAACCTTCAACGAAGGAACGCCCTTTACGCATGTTGCCACACAGAAGATACTCTAACTGAGAATCGAACGGGCAACGTCTAACTGTGAGGCGACAATGTTACCGCAGCACCACCACCGCATCTTAAAGTCTCATACATTTTTCTAATTTTTTACTGACAATTCACATCAACAGTATAAAACAGTGCAGTTTACAAAATGTTGCAATTCAGCTCTTGGCATGTCAGCAACGACAAGAGTGAGGAGTTTTACTCTAGCATTTGTTTTATATCCCATCAGGAATGCATTTATTTTTACACTATTTAAAGAACAAATATCTCAGTGGAGATCAAGACTTATTAATTCAATTTTTCAGAATGAAGTTGTCTTTTGTACCTACACTCAGTCACAGGACATAACCAGCATCAGCTGCCTTCCCATCCACTTAAGAAAAAAGTTTATGAAGCTAGATGTATAATATTATAATGAAACTTGTTGTACATAGAACGCAGGCGCCACATTACACACATAGAACTTAGAAACCTTTAAGAAATGTGTTAAACAGCCTGAGCAAAGGTACAAGCTAAAAGTACAGCAAATACTGTATCTAATCAAAATGAACTGAATAACTCAAATGAACAGCTATAAACAAGACCACAGGGCAAGAGTAAATGCAATAAATACACATTAGAATAGCAAATTCAGCCACATATTTCCAGGGGGATGAGAAAAATATCAGAATACCCATTGAAAAACTGCTTGAAGAGGGATGCCACAAAGACAGTAAACTTCTGAACAACTAAGACAGAAAGTAACACAACTTTTTCCACTTCACAAAAAGCTGGTTAAACTTGTGTGTAATCATACAAGCTAAAGATGAATAACATATACCTTCAACCAAGATCCACAGTTCTGTCATAAAAAATTTACAAGACCATAACAGATCCAAATTATTTTAGAATTCTCTGGGACAGCGACATCACTCAGTAACCTACAAAAAGATGAGGTCAGTATAATTACAATGCAGCAAAATTACAGATTTGCACTTCCCTACACCTCATGAAGCATTAAATGAATGAAGTGCCATCTGTTCATGTTCAGTCTGACAAAGTTGAACTCCCCGACCAGTATTTTCCATAAAAAATCAATACTGTTGCAGGTTCTAAATGTGCACCAGCATAAATTCTTCTCGTTTGGGAGATTTCTGCCTTATGCATGTTTGTGGAACTGTGGAGTTATTATTAGAAGTTCAAGGAGTGTGAGGCTTATTACCAACATGGGGTACAAAGCCACTTGCTTCCTGAAGAAACAAAAAATACTAAATTTCATCACATTGATTACTGCTGCAGTAGTCTTAGGTATATGGGGTTATATCAAGGCAAGGTTAGAACACACAGCTTCCAAAACTTCAGGGCACCTTCCACACACCCAAACTTTCAGGCATCTCCAGATGAGCTGACTAAAAGACAAGTCCGGTGCCATGCCCTTCACAGCTTTACTGCTGTTGAACAGTATGCTTCTCGAAGGTTTTCAAGGATCGACAGTTGGCTTGGTTGTTCTTTTGTTGGGCAGATAAGTTCCCTTTGGGGAAAACTTTCTGTTTTCTAAATATTGTTTGTATTTTATTACTTTCTTCTACAGAAAAAATTATTTTAAAGCTAGGAGTTTTATGTTTTACTGGACTCTCATATAATTGTACTGCACTTTTAAATGGCTCTTTCAGTCAGTTTAAAAGTGGTGTAAAGTAAATGGCCATTTCTTCTGTGGAAAAATTTTTTAAGTGATTTTTTACTGTGAAAAAAGTGACTTCTAAAGTCTTGTAGGTCTTACCAGCATTTGCTGCTTACCTTCCTCGGGAAAGAAACACAGCATTTCTGAACCTCCCAGATGATTGTTAAAAATGAGATTTTAAATTCCCCTTTGGATAAAGATTTATTTTTTGGACCATCTGCTGCAAGGGTGATCAAAAAGTGGGATGAAAGGGGTAAGCAGATCCAGGAAATCTCTAAGATTTTCAGCCCTTCTTTTCCAAATTTTCAAAGGGATTCTAACTCCTCATCCAATTTTAACAAAAAGCACAATAAACAGTCTTAACAAAATACAGGTTAACAGACATTTAAGAAGAAATGGCAAGGGGAGGTCCAGAAAGAAGCCTCAAACCTCCCAAAATGAAGGAGAGTCTAACAAGTCTGAATGACTATTCAAACAGAACTTGTGCACCCCCCACCATACATACACACACACACACACACACACACACACACACGCACACGCACGTGCACGCACGCACACACACACCCTGTACTTTTTTCTTTCAGAAAGTCTGGATATCCATGTTTCTGTTTGGTAACAGATAATTTCAGACAAATGGGTTCTGATGGCAAGTGGGAGGAAATTCCTATTTTCCAGGGGGTCATTCCTCATCCTACTGATCAAACTCTCTTGTTTCCACCGGTTCTTCATCACATGCTGTCCAAAGGAATGATAGAATCAGATCCGTCTTCGCAGATGGGAAGGGTTTTTATTCAAGGATGTTCTTAGTACCAAAGAAAGAATATGCTTAGAGAACGGTTCTAGTTTCCTAAACCTGTTTGTGATAGTGCCCAAATTCAAAATGATGTCACTTCACAATCTAACTCTTCCTCTTCTTTCAAATTTCCTGGTAATATTAGACGTAAATGATGCTTATCATATTCAGCCAGAATTCAGATGTTTCTTAAAGTTTTGTGCACCTGGATCGCATTATCAGTTCTCTGCCTTATCCTTTGGATTATAAACTGCACCAAAAGTGCTCTCAAATATCCAGCTCCAGTTATAGCTTATATATATATATATATATATATATATATATATATATATATATATATATATACACACACACACACACACACACATAAAGTTTATTATAAATTGCAAGTTGAGATGCTCACAGATGGAACACTCGAAATTTGGATTTTCAAATGTCCATCTTGCTGAACATCTCTGTATCGAAAGTTCATATCAGCGAATACACTGTGGGTGCGCTGATATGAACTTGAAGTACTGTCAGAGATTGCAGTACAGTGCAGTTATGGTAATTCATTCCTTTCCTCACTATAGTGCAATCTCCGAGTTGGAATATATAAGTTGCAGGGGATGGGGGGGCTTGCCCCCTTGCAAGAACAAAGTTTAATGTTGTGCAATACAACAAGTACTGGTGTTCCTTTTGTGCTAGGTGCATTGGAAACGGTATGTCGATTCAAGTTGAATCGACTTTACTGGGTTATGTTCGATATTTACATTTTCGTGAATGTCAAATTTCGAGATAACATGTCGACATTTTAGTTGAAAATAGAACTGATTGTCGACATTATGATAGAAAACATATATATATATATATATATATATATATATATATATATATATATATATATACATACATACATACATACATATATGAAACTTGCTTATCTTTACAGAGTCTTTTTCAAAGTGTCAGGAGTCTCTCCATGGAGTGAGAGATCTCTTCCACAAGCTGGGATTCCAAGAGAACATTCAAAAGCATTTCCTGACTTCTTCACACAGGATTGTGTTCCTAGGATGTAAACTAGACACTAGAAAAATAGATGTATATCTGGATTTATTTCTAAAGTTTTCCAAACTTTAGTCAGTGCTAGGGAATACCTCCAGATTTTGGGTCTTATAGCTTCTATGATTCTCGTGATACCCTTTGCAAGACTTCACATGAAAAAGATACAGTGGTATCTGAAGTCTCTTTGGTACCAGCGCCATCACCTTTTTGAAATTCCAGTCCTGGGGTCTGTTAGAAGAAAAATCATTTAGTGGAGACAACATACAGCCTTTAATCCAAGCCTTCTCCTTCCCTGTTCCAAAACAGTCAGTCACCACAGATGCCTCGGACTTTGCTTGGGAATCAGTTTTAAGTGCATGGTGTGGTGGCACAGCAAGGACAGATGCAAACACATAAAAATCAAAGAGATGCTTGCTCTGATCAAGGCACTTAACTTTCTGAAATCATCTTTGCTCCCTGGGATCTCTTCAAGTTGTCACAGATGATACTGCAGTTATGTGGTACATTAACAAACAGGGGGATCCAAGTCATGTTCCCTTTGCAGACTAGCCATGTTAGACTGGCATATAGCTTCATAGCACAGTCTCACTCTACAGGCAACCTTTATTCTGTCATAGCAAAACTGTGTGGCAGACAAGCTGACCAAGACCAAAGCAGACCCTCATGAATGGAAACTAGTTCAGGGAATATTCCAAGATTTGATCCATATGTGAGAAGTTCATTAGTTAGATCTCTTTGCCTCCTCTCTGAACAATCACTTGCAAGATTCTGTTCCAGGACTCCATGCAAGAAGGCTTAGAAGACAGATGCCTTTTCTTTCCCTTGGACAGAAATGTTCCTGTATGCTTTTCCACCCTTCTCACCAATATCCAAGGTACTTCTGAAGATTCAGAAGGAATCTCCCAAGATCACTGATGTCACTGCCTTCTGGCCCAAGCAACTGTGGTTCTCCCTTCTTTTGCAAATGGCCAGGAGCAATTACCACAAACTTCCTCACAGAATGGATCAACTCAAACAAGAACAGTGGTGTTTGATATACTCTGACATCAATCAACTTCAACTGACTGCCTGAATGACAGGGTCTTATTTCCTTTTAGGGACCTGTTTACCGAGGATGTGCAGCAGGTTCTAATGGAGGCAAGAAGGCCTACTACTAGAAAATCATATGTTAGTAAAGGAAAAGGTTTTCTAGTTTTAGCCAGCAATGTAAGCAACACACAATCAGGGCTAGTGGTTTTCTTGTTTTACAATATTTGTCCGAGTTACTATCCTATGGACTTTCTTAGTCCTCAATCACGGTTCATTTATTGGCCATTTCGGCACGTCTGCCCATGGATCCTCCTCTTTTAATGCAGTCTCATGTCAAAATTTTTTGACAGCGGTTTTGCAGAAGAGGCTTCCAAGTAAACTCGTGCCCCCCTCCTTGGGATTGTAATTTTATGTTAGAGAAGCTAAAACCTGCTCCATTTCAACCAGCTAAGCTGGCTGGCCTGAGGTTCTTAACATGGAAAGCATTTCTGATGACTGCTCTGACCTCTGCAGGAGGAATACCTCAGTTGCAAGCTCTTATCCTGAGTAAGTCCTATCTCATATTCCATACAGGGTTTCTTTGAGAACTAATGCTTCTTTTACATCTGAAGTGGTATCCAAGTTTACTGTAAGCCACACTATCCACCTCTGTTTTCCTTCCCAAATCTAAAAATGAGGGTGAAAGGCTACTCTATGACTTGGATGTCATACTATCTTAACAGAACTAAATCTTCCCATCAATTGTTCATTTCTTGTGAAGGTAAGAAGAAGGCACAACCTGTGTTAAAGCAAACTATTTCAAAATGGTTCTCTATTATATTATATTTTTTACCTTTTGTTATACTCACCACAGCAAAAGTATTCCAGGCAGGGGTCATGGCCCACTCTACCAAGGCCTTGGCTTCATCTATGGTTTTTTGGAAAGGGTTGGATTCTAGAAGTATTCTAGAAGTAGCAACTTGGTCCACTGTACATACTTTTACAAAGCACTATAATCTTGATTCCTTCTCTAGGTCCAGCTCAGACTTTGTAAGGACCATTCTCCATGGGCTCTTGGACTCTCTTTCCATCTCACAAATGTTGTAAGCTGGTGTAATCTACCCATATACCTAAAACTACTATAGCAGTGATCAATATGATGAACATAATACAATTCGGTAAGTAAACTTACCATAACAATAGATGTTTGTATAATCCCTCCCTCCATCCCCTTGTTTTTTGGTGTGTTATTTATGCCAGGATATGGGCATGTATTTTTTGTTGTTCCTAGCATTGTCCTTTCGGGGCTCAACCTCCATCTCTCTGTTGGAAGGAAAGCTCTGAAGGGCTTGGAACTCAAACTTGTCTTTTAGTCAGCTCAGCTCGAGCTGCCTAACAGTTTGAAGCTTTGGAAGATGGCCAGCTGTTACATCCTTGACAGGATATAACCCTATACAGCTAAGGCTACCAAAGCAGTGATCATTTAAACATCTACTGTTATGGTAAGGTTACTTACACAGCTGTACTGTTTGTTTTTTCATCAATACAAGGCTTGACGTTGCTGTTTCATCAGGTTGCAGCACTGACCAAATGTAATATGATGAAGTCATAAGGAAAGTACTAATGATAATACAAGTTAAGACATCTACTCCAAAGATAAATACATTTAAAAAAAAATCATTAAAATTAGGTAAAAAATGCTAATTTAAGTATTGTGACAGATCATGACCTGGGGTTACACAAGGTAAGACAAAGTAAGGTTTAAAAACTTTTCTTCTATGTTTAGTCTGTCATCATCTCTCATGCTAATCAGCATAAGCCTCCCAAACAGAAGAAAGATGGAAACATCATTAGAGCTAAGAGAAATGAAAATGGTATGAACTTTAGTAATTACATCATAGATTACTTAAGAACTGCCAAAATTGTTGAAAGAAAAAATTTTTGTCAATAACAGAATTATCATCTCTCTGAAGTTTAGGGGTAACCGAATAAATCAATTAATTAATACTGATTATGGATAAATACCCCAAACAGAAACTGTTACAGATTCATAGGTTAGTACTAGGTTAATTGCCCTTGAGAGGCCATTTTAAACCTAGCCAATTTCCCTTTTGTACTTGAATTAACATATACCATTTGGTTACAGACTGGCCTTACACATCCCATGGGCGATAATTATATATTACACATAATGAAAATAACTGGGAAAATGCCATAGATAATTTGAGGGGACCACTGTATGGGATAAAGCATTTAGAAGCTCTCTGTCCATTAGTTGGAGAGGAGAATCCTGGGATAATTGTTTTGTTTCCCATCCATAGATCCAAGTTGCGACTGAATACGGAAAAGGATGAAGTTTGTTTTATGTGGATGAGGGTGATATACTTGTCCCTCCAAACTGATTTATCTTGCAGAACAGGTTTAGATCCACAAACCTAGTACTTCTCTTGCCATTTCACTTGCTGATGTGTAGAAATCTACCAGTATTGAGTCAGAGGATGCCTTGTATACCAGACGCAGGTCACCTCTTAGCAGTCTGTAGGATACCGACTATAGTGACAGGGCTTTGAATTTGTCCATGCAGGACATGTTGTTTAGGCCTTGTATCCTTTTAGTAAGGTATATCTGTGGGCATTCCAGTTGTTGCATGTGTCTGGACAGATACATTCCAAAGGGGGCATTATATTCAATGACCCAATGAGGGCTGAGTAAAGGGGGACCATGACATCCCTAGATCTAGATACAATCCCTTTGTTAATAACCTATGCTATACAGAAGGTTTCTTACAACAATGGACAAATGATGGTCAAAGGTTTAGTCACTGTCCACATACATTCCCAAATCCTTTACAACTAGGTCAACTTTAAGGGTTTAATGTCAATGTGGTAGTTCCCTAGAGTAGATGACTTCCCAAAGGATACAGTAATGAATTTGCTGGCATTTAGTTTCAATCCATGATTCTGACACCAGTAATTTATTTGGGAAAACCCTGCCACAGGATGGCTAAGTCATTTGGGGATTCAGTGACCGCTCCTGGCTTGCAGTCATCTACAAAATTAGTCAACCAGAGCCCTCTGACATTGACTTTTACTTCAAAAAAGTAAATGACAAACAGGAGAACTCCCAGCACAGAATACTGGGGGACTTCAATCGTAGCTGGTCTCTTTTTGGAGGCAACTTGCCCAGTTTTGAGTTGCTGTGTTCAAACTGTGAGCTTGATGGCAAACCAGTGGGTGACATAAGTTTTTTTCCACACTTTATTTAGCTGTTCAACTATGCCTGAGTGAACATAAATTTTACTGATACAAAATGTGCATACATAGACATTTGGAAAAGGAGCTAATCAAACACCTTCTGTGTCCTAAGTAAGGAAAAACAATCAGATTGAATCATTTGGTTATTTAACAAGATATGTGGATTAGAAACAGTTTAAAACAATTAGACATAGGCAACAATTTGTCTGTAATTATTTTACTACTATATGAACATGTTAGCAAGGATAGACCACTGATCAACGTTGACCATTTTTAGACTCAGAGTAGGATCACTATCTAATTAAGTGATTTGTTCAGAGTCACATATCAGGCAAATGAAGGCTGATGGCCTCTAAACCTGGACTACAAGGTGCAGTTAAACAACAGCTCTTAGCTTTAATATTAAGTACTAACTGCCAGAATTCATGAATTCTATTCGCCACGTAATGTCTATAAAAATCAGGAATTTTATGGTCTCCATGATTATTTGGCAAAGTCAGACTTTCATAAGAAATCCAATAGGATTTATTGATAAAATTAATTTTGGACACAATGAAAAATGGTTAAGAAAGAAAAAAACAAAGGCTCCTATACATAGCACAAGCAGAAAAATATAATTCATAGTGGAAAGTGATGATGATGATGAAATGGGGAAGCTCAAGAAACAAGGAGAGATTGGGATTTTGGATGGAGACCTTTAACATGAATAAGAATAATCATACAGAATATTATATTCATAAAGCAGTATAAAGTATTCTAAGAACAAAGTTAACATGTGAATGGAGAAAGGAGATTCTGCCAATAGGAATGACTGCAATTAGGGATACAGACAGTAGGTAAGAGGGGGCTGGAATTTATTGGAGAAAACTAGCAAAGGAACCCAGGTATTGGCAGCAATTAAATATAGAGGGAAAGGTAACAGAATGGGAAGACACCAAGAATTTATTTGGACTGCAGGTTAGAGACTGCCTTCCCTATCAAGGATTGACATCAGAGTATAGGTAAAAAGAAAGAAATAGGGGGTTCCTAAACAAAGGACCAGCACTGGTCGAGTTTTTAGTAGAATCTATATTAGAAGCTGAAATTAAAAAAGTAATAATTAGTACAGCATATAAAATATTGCATGATAACTATAAGAATCAATCAGAGGAGGTTATAAAGGATTGGGAAGAGAGAATGGATAAGCAATTCATAAAGAAACAATGGGGGCTATATGTATGTTTCCCAAACATGCAACAAAGTCTAGAAGATTTAGGATCTTTGCTTGGAAGTATTCACACAGGTATTTTTATACTCTAAGTAGACTCCAAAGAATTTTTCCTCAGGTAGACAGAAAATATTGGAGGTGTGATGGGGAAAAATTGGTAACTGGAAGAATATTTTCTGGGAGTATAATGAGTTGGCAGACTTTAAAGATTCCCGCAGACTGCTCTGTCAGAGATACTGGGTGAGAAAATTGGTGTAACTAAGGAACTTATTTTTTTAGCTATGATAGAGAATCAGAATTGCCTGGACAGATTAAGGGCTTACTGAGCCTAATTATGGTGGCTGCCAAAAAATCAGTTACTAGAAAATGGAAATCAAAGTCTAACCTACTTTACTAGCAGTAGTGAATACAGTAACAGAAGTAAAACAACTGGAATTGGGATCTTTAGCAAAGGGTAGGAACAAATTACATAGGAAAAATAGGAATTGTGGGAACAAGACATGCAATGGAGGAAAGAGTTTTAAATGAAAGCAGGATTTGAATGAGCTATGTAATGTTTGACTGTCAATGACTGGATAGATTATAACTAATTTATAATGTTTGCAATTACAACTGTGTCAGCACAGTTTGGAATGCATAATGTAACACTATGTCATGTGTGATATTTTAATAAAGACATTTCTTTTTTAATAAAAAAAGAAAGAATAAAACAAGAAAAATGTTCATTTGTAAAAGAAACTCTTTAGAATATATAGAAAACATTGATGCATTCCACACAATGGCATCAGTTTTACTCTTTTTCTAAACCACTCCCCAATTATTCTTGTATAATTATATGTTAAGAACGTCCACCAAGAAATGCTGTGAGATTTTGAATTCCTCTATATTAAAAAAGATACTAAACAAGGTTGCCCACTATTGCCACTATTTCTGCACTAGTAATAAAACCTTTTGCTAACTTTATCACATTCTGCTCACAAAAAGGAAATATAGAAACATAACTAGAACATATAATTTAGTTCTATAAGGCAAATTTAATCTATTGAAAATTTTAAATTTAATCATAATAAAAAAGTACATTATTAATAAGAAATTTTAAAAAGTCAGGTAAAATATTCTGATTTTAATTGAAATAACTCTCATATTAAATATCTTGGTATCATCATGTCTAATAGTAATAAAATGATGCAAGTGAATTTTCATCAGGTTATTGATAAAATGATAAGTCTAGTTACAACGTGGAATAAATTTTTCTTTACTATGGAATAACACAATGTTAATTAAGATGGTAATTCTCCCTAAAATATTATTTGTTATACAACCATTAACATTGTCACCATGAAAAAAATAATGAAAAAAAAAGCATTAAGTTTCTTTGGAATTCCAATAAACTAAGAATTTATTTTAATTTTCACACAAAAGGTTGGGATAATGGTGGAACATGATTCCCTGATATTCAATTGTATGCTACTTCAACTATTGTAAAATTCATTGCATTGTGGATAAATTCATCATATGAATCAAAATGGAAAGTAATACAACAGATAATACTATCTAAAAGATACTTCATGCCATAAGCAAATAGTTCCTACCAGTTTTGTGCGGCTGTTAAAAGATTATTGTTTAAACAGAAACATTTCTTCTAATCAAACTCCCTATATTAATAACATTCTTTCTTCCTTCCTTTGTATATTCTAATTATTATATTAAAGACCTAATCTTTTCAATTTTTCCAATAGCATGTACAAACAAATTCTTAAAAACTCACAATTTCATTAGAATGATAGATCTAAAAGAACAAAATAAATTAATTTATTGGCATTGATTTTTAAATGGAATCAAAATACTTACTGTTGAAAACTTGATGTCTAAATACAATCACGATTCTAATAATTGTAAACTAAAAAATAAATAAGGTATTTAACTTGGTTAATAAATCTTTCCCCCAAATATTGGAATTCCTAATCAATATTAATAATAAAGCAATGAAGAACGAGTCTTACTTATCATAGATTTATAGAATTCTTACTTTAAACCTCTTAGACAATATTTTTTGAAATTATCCCACAAAAATTAATAAAGAAAACTTTACTGATGTAGATAAAAAATAGTATTAAAGTCAACAGAAAAAGCTACATCGTCTTTATACTGGAAAATTTTCACCTGGAAATTCTTGCACCAAGCATTTGTTAGGATCTATATTAGATCAGTGAACGCTTAAAAAAGCAAACGCTGATTCATCGACCTTATGTAAGCGAAAGCTCACAATCTCGACCTGTCAGATCAGAGATTTTTTTCCTAGGGAAAAAAATTGCTGATCCAAAACACATACACACAACACAAGCACACCAAACATACAGAAATCCACACACATACACCTAAAATCTGACACCTAACCCTACACTAAACTATGCACACACCACTAACTATCCACTTACCTTAACCCTAAAGTCCGTCACTATCGCACACTCACCTCACCCGCTCCCTAACCCTAATTCACCTAAACCCGCCCTAACACTCACATCCACACAATCGCACACTTACCTGAATCCGACCCGTAACTTTCCACCACAGCACTGAAAATACTGAAGCAACAGAAACAGACAACCAAATTCTTACCCTAGGAAAAAAAATTGAGTTTCTGTTGCTTCGATATTTTTATCATTCGCTAAAATAAGGTCGATCAATCAGCGTTTGCTTGTTTAAGCGTTCACTGATCTAATATAGACCTATTTGTTACACCTAACATGGTTACAATTATGTATAAATTAAGCAGAATTAAATGCTGGGGATGTAATTCTGAGGTAACAGCTGACTGGATACATATGGTATATGAATGTGAGGTCATCACCCCTTTTTGGAAAAAAAATAATAGCTTTATTCAAGCATTGTGGTCAGATGTAATATTTCCAAGTCAATTATTTTATTCAATGCTCCAATCCCTGTAATAATTCTAAAGACTCAAGTGCCTCTTCTTTGGTCTATACTAGTAATAGCTAGGACAATAATAACTAAGAAAGAGTAAAACTACTTCCTCTTGTACTGAATTTCTTAGTATGGCAAAAATTGTATATAAGTAGTAGTGAGCTGCATACGATTATGATGAGAACTTCTAATACTACACATTCATTTGAGTAGTGGCTAAAACTTAAAGATTGTTTGAAAAATATTAACTGTTAATTTGTTTTATGCTGATATATTACACAGCTGTGGACATATGTAAATAGTTGTTTGTTTTATTCTACTCTGTTTATTTATTAAAATGAAATAAAAAATTTAAAAAAAGAAAGAAATGCTGTGAGATTACTCCAGTAGGTTAGCAAAGTATTAAACACAGAGAATAAGTTAAGCGCTTTCATTCTCTCAAAGATTAGCACTTCATTACAAAATACCATCTTCTGTTCTTATAACAAATCTGTCATCACATGGCCATATTGTCCAATAAAAAAATTATCAAGAATAATTACCATGCTTAAAAATCCATAAACAGTTTATGTTTTTAACATGAGAGTTTAAAGTCTTAATAGTTAAACTATCATAACGTAAAAGTATTGAAAATCTGTATTACAACTTTTTTGTGCAAAATAAAGTCATTTGAAATATGTTCATTCAATCCAGGTGATTGGCTTGCATTTAGCAAAAATCGCCAATGCAGTTCCCTTTAATATCCTATTGGAATAATTTAACATTTCTTGTTGAAAGTTTTTAACATTTACTGCTGCATGTGCAAGTTGGCTCAAAATCAAATGTTACTTTGGGAGAAAGCGGTCTCCAAATACATATAAGTTTTGACTATATAATATGGATAAAACTTTGTCTTAATATTGTGCAACTTACAATTAAATACAAATTGGATAATTTAAATTAAAATTATAATTACAGACTAAAGAGAAATTTCCACAGTGGATGAAATTCAAGGTACATCAGTCCTAAGACAGGAAGAGTAAATTGTAATGACATCAGCAAAAGAAGTGAACCTTACCTATATATGCAACAACCAAGAATCATGTCACAATATGAATAAAAGACAACTGGCTTCAACAACATGCCTAGATTCTGATGTCATTCTAAGGGTACAAAACATAGCCTGGGAAGAGATGGTAGACAGTCCAAACTGGTTTGCTAGGCATGGCCTACACCTGTCCCCTCAATGCCTCTGTAAACCTACTAAAACCTTGTTTACCCTGGTATTACATTTTCTAAACAAAGTCCATTATATAAAGTTTCTAACATAACTAAACTGAATCAGGACAGCATTAAGGCACTTCCACTCAACTCTCTCAACCTTAATAAAAACATCCATACCCTTCAAGCATTACTTATACTGGGAAATGTAGATATGCATGATCACAGAGACCTTGTGAAGATCAGTGAAAGATTTCAATGTCTACCACTTATACAGACCTAAAACATTAGAAGTAGCCACCAAAGATGGAGGTGTCTTTATAGTTTTAAAAATTCATCTCACCTCCAGTCTTGTTAGGTAAGATAATGACTTGGAATTCTTCTACATCCAACTTACTATAAGCAAAACCCTTTATTAAATCACAGCTAACTTCAGGACCCCCTCTATATCCCCTTGGCCCATACCTCCTACCTAACCAATATGGCGTCCCTATATTTTAAGAAAAACACCATTCGCCTAGAAGACTAGGATATGATGTCATTTGGTGAACAAAGCTAAGCCTGTGAGCTGTGGTTCTTAAAGAACTGGGTTTGATGCCCTCAGCCATTTGTCTACTGTATGACCTCAAGCAAGCCACTTAAGTAGATATTGCTCCCGTGTTAGCCCTGAAAAGGGACAGTATGTCCAGTGGGCCTAGCTGATTAAAAATGTATTATTATTGTTATCATCATCACCCCACCTTCACATGGTAGACTTATACATCCTGAAACATGTATGCCCAAAGACATTTGGACTTCATAAATACAAAACATGCTAGACCAGTTAGTCCACACCTCAATCAGGGGAGAGAAAATCCTGGAACTGTTTTTTTACCAATATGGGACAGCTCTGTTCCCCATCGATTGTAACCTTCTCTCTGGTGATATCACACCATAAGTCAGTCACAGTCATCTTAAGACTGAAGCTAGAAGCATCCCCCAATACATCAGTATTCAGGCTATGCAAAAGCTAATCTACTACAACTGAGTGATGACCTAACTAAATTCAAAAGCCCTTTCCACCTTGATGATCTCATTGCTTATGCAGAATTCTTTACTGTTAGGTTCTGTGCGTATATAAGGCATTGTAGCATATGTTCCCAACAGAAATAAATAGAACACCAAATTCAGAAATAAACACCTATGGTAGAACCCTAGTATAAACAGTATCTACAATAAAAGAAAAGAAATCATTGTACACATAAATGTATTTAACTCCCAAGAAGACAAATGCGCTCTTCCTAAACTAAACAAGTAAATCAGACTCCAAATCATTTAAAGCCAGATGTGATGTAAAAATGGGCACCCAGGTGAAACACAGCCACAAATCCTTCTTTAATGATGTTAGAAATCACAGAACAATGTCCAGCACTGTGCAAAAATAACAGTAAATTATATCAAATACTTAGACCCAGAAGACATAGCCAATCTAGTAGTGGACACCTTCAGCTCCAATGACACATCCTCATACTTCTCAGGTCAAACAACCAAACCTACCTCCCTCTTCAAATCTCCCACGAACAAGTTCTCAAGGCATTATCCAAGCCGAGAACATTATGTCTGGGGGCCAGCTAACATACCAGGCTGCCTACTGGCTAGACATAAACATGAATTATCAGACTCCTACAGAGGCTATTCAACATTAGCCTCAAAACAGGCTTTTTGCAGGATGACTAAAGAACAGCAACAGTTATTTCCATTTATAATGGTTGGGTTACATTAGAATTGGATAATTACAGACTCATAAACCTCACCAGCTTCATCTGTAAGGCTATGGAAAGGATAATTCTGGAAATCATAAACAGGGATATAGGTGACCTAAGACTATTGAACCAACCTAGTTCAGATTCATCAAGAGCATATCCTGCCTACTTAACCTAACTGATTTCTTCAAAAAAGTCAATAAGACAATGTATGAGGATAAATAAGTGCATACTGCCTAATCTGGATCTTTCAAAGGCATTTGATACAATCCCACACTCAAGCATCATAGAACAACTCTCCCAGCTAAATGTTAACCCCTATATAACTCATTGGATAGCAAACTGGCTCACAAACAGAAGACATGAAGTAAGGGTGGTTGACCTGTCACTTCTGAAGTGCCCCAGGGTTCAGTCCATGGGACACTTCTCTTTGACATTTACTTTTCAGAGGTCAAAGATATGGTTAACGGATTGTGGCTGACCCAGTATGCAGATGACTGTAAACTTGCTCCCATCATAAATTCCTCAGATGGGGGCGTGGCCAAGATGCCAGTCTGATAGCAGCAGAAATCCATAGCTCTGCTTAGATTTTAATATCCTGACAGGAAATATACTTTAATTTTTAGAAAAAATCTAACTAAAAGTATATTGAAAGTTAGATTAACATAGACTCTTTATTATTTTCTAAAAATTAATACAGTCAAAATAATTTTTTAATTATTCCTGTCAAGCATACATACCAACCGTACCGAATTAATCATTTTTTACCGAGTTTTGGGGTCAAATAATGGGGTGCCACGATTCCCGAGTGGCACCCCTTCATTTCCGACTTTTTCCCCAGCTTTTTTTTTTATTTATTTTTTTCCGCTTTTTTGCTGACGTTATCACGTGCACGATGACATCAGCCTGTCGGAATTGAGCTCAAGGGCTCACATGCAGCTGCATTTACGGCTGGCTGCCTCCTTCTGTTTAAATGGTCTGCAAGGCGAGCTTGAGTGGGAACTTAAGGATAGTACTGTTGCAGAGCTAAGGAAATGATCGATCAGGAACTTATGGGTACTACTGCAGACTCAGAGCTAAGGAAATGGCTGCTGTGGATTATCGACTGGCCTGGGCTTCATGGAGGGAAGGAACTGCTCCTTCAGGTATGTGAACAGAACGAACTGTCTGGTGTGTTTATGTGTACCGTACTTCGACACTTAACGCATCTCAGCAAAGCAAATAAAATTGCCACAAAATGGCATTGAACAAGACATGCTAAACAAAAAAAAATGAGCACTCTACTCTCATTTACAATCCACAACAATCACAATACAGCACCCGTTCTTCTGCTCACTCATTCTTGCCTTGGCTTTTTTGAGCTGGAAGCAGTAGTAATGAGGAGATCATCATTTTTTTCCCTTCCTGCCTACCTAGATTTGCCAGCAGCATTTCAGTGCAGTGTTCTCTGTTCTATTGTTTATTTCTAAGATAACAAGAGTATTAATAGTGTGTGAGTGACTGAGTGTTCCGAACGACAAAGGCATCAAACAAATTAGATTTCTTGTTTAATGGTGTTCATTCGTCTTTAAGAAAACAAACACCCTTTGGCCTTTGCGTCTGTACGTCCCTGCATCAATGCACATAGCTTCCGCTATTGCTTCTTTTTCCTCATTCACGCCTGTGGAATTTTAAATATAATGAACGTTCTGCTACTACAGGCTTAGCATTAAGGTAAGTGTATGGTGTACAGGTCTTACTTTAGGTTAGATCTGTGCTAACACGTGATTACTTCTCTAATTCAGTGTGATTGTTAAATGTATATTTCTGCAGTATCATGCTGACCTACATAATATATACTCATAATGTGCTGGTTTTCTGTATTGCAGAAATGAGCATCTATTTCAGCTATGGTTCTTTTTAAAGTGGTAGCACGTAATCAAGTGTTGTTACATGGGCTCTATTAACACATGCATTTCTTGCCTCATTTTCAGATTATCATAACATGGGCTAATTTTCTGATGTGCCTTTCTAATTGCATTTATGTACTGATGTCTTGTATGTCACATCCTGTTTTTGGATATCATTTTGATTCTTCATTTGTTAATTGGGGTGGACCACTGATCCACTCAGACATTGTCTGGTTAGGCAAATGGAGGCTGACAGAATCAAACCCTGGACCACAGGAAGCAGCTTAACAGCCCATATCCTTAATTATCCTTTAACTGCCAAACTAAATACAGCTGCAACGGATCACAGAACAGTTGCCCAATTATGTACATGTCATTTTCACCTTTTATTCTTAGATGCACTGTCAAATCGCTTTGACATAAGAAATATGGGTTATACTGCCTTATGCAGACTTTAGTACATTGTTCAAGTTTTACAGTAATAGTGAGCTCATTTCACATTTATAATCAATGCAAACAATGCAATCATGAAGTGTGTGCAGATGAATGGACATTTAGCTGTGCATGTTTTAGGAACACTATGCCACTGGCACCTCAGTATGACACAAAAAAATGAGCAAAGTGACTCCTGAAATATTGTTTGAGATGGGTTATTGTCATATTTTGTTTCTTTTTTGCCCAGTTATTTGAATTCAGCTGCAGTTGTTTCAAACCTATTGATTCAAATTCTGCTGAAAATGTAAATAATAATAATTATACTCATTTAAACACCATCAGGAAGCTGAATTAAAGAACACACAATGTCTATATGGTGAGTAGACTTTAAGATGGAAATGTTCTGAACTGGGTAGTTTTGTCATTATTGGTTCAATGCAGTTTGTGTCATTGCTTTCTGGAAAAATGTTAAATAAATTTAAAACTCGCTCTAAGTATGCTGTATTATATAAGGAATATAATATAATTCAATCAGGAAGATGCATCAAAGAACACGTGTTTTTCATGTGCAAGGGGCCAATGATTTGAAAACGGCCCAAAGGTCATCTTTATCCACCACTGGCCAGATGCATTTTTTTTTGGATGTGGTGTGTGGGTTTCAATGCTATTTCAATGAATGTGAGTTTCAAGGGCAGAGAAGTTTTAATGCCAAGTCTATGTTCATTGTGAGACAGTATTGCTTTGTTTAGCAGATGTCTGTTAGTGTTTTGTACATGGTTGTGCTGCAAAATGTAAAAATAAAATCCAGATAATCATTGTAGAAGTAAAGCAGTATGCACACATTAGTGTTTATGGTAAATGGGGAGACATCGCCAAGTAATGGGACACTGGAATGGCTGCAGGGGACTCTGGTGCGGTGGCGGTGCCATATTTTGGTGGACTGTTCTTCAGTTTGCGTTTGAAAGTTGGTATCCCACAGTTCCATTGGAGTGGGTGGGGCTACATAATTATGTATGCAAATTATATGTTAATCAGTGTACAAATTTGTACCTATTTTTCATGGGCCTTATCCAGATTTTTGATGCTTCCAGGTTGAGAGGTGTGCTGTCAAGACGTCGTCTTATGGAGATATCAAGATGAGCAACTCGAAGAACCCACACCAGGAGAGTGCAGTGAAGAAAGAACTACATCTTATAATAACATACATCCAGGAACTGTCACTAAAAATGGACAATTCAAAAACAAAATGGATATCAAACAAGAATGCAGTAAACAATTGGAACTTCTAAATGGAAGAGTGAGTAAAAAAAAAACAATCTGAACAGATTCTTGCCTTAGAGAAAACAGTAACTGACCTAGATACTAGAGTGACAGAAAATGAACATCACAATGAATTTCTTCTGAAACAGAACACCAGGCTGATTGAGAAACTGGAAGACCTTGAAAGTAGATCAAGGAGGAATAACATAAGAATGTATGGAATTCCGGAGAAAGAAGAGGGTGCTAAAATGATTCAATTCCTCAATAAGTGTTTTTCCTCAGCATTAAATATGCCTGAATCCCTCTCTTTTGGAATTGAGATGGCTCATTGGTCCCTGGCAAATCTGCCTTAATCTCTGAGTTCAACTAACCCCAGGTCTATAATAGTTAGATTTCTTTCCTCGCAAGACAAGAACTTAGTGATGAAATCAGCTTGGACTAATTCCCCTAATTTTGACAATGACAACACCTCTACAGTTATATCCAGAAGACAGGAGTGTGTTCCTCTGGGTCTATATTAGATCAGCGAACACTTAAAAAAGCGAAAGCTGATTGATCGACCTTATATAAGCGAAAGCTTACAATCTCGAAATGTCAGATCAGCGATTTTTTTCCTAGGGAAAAAAATCGCTGATCCAAAACACATACACGCAGCACACGCACACCAAACAAACAGAAATCCACACACATACACCTAAAATCTGACACCTAACCCTACACTAAACTATGCACACACCACTAACTATCCACTTACCTTAACCCAAACCCTAACCCTAAGGTCCGTAACTATCGCACACTCACCTCACCCGCTCCCTAAACCTAACTCACCTAAACCCATCCTAACCCTCACGTCCACACAATCGCACACATACCTAACCCGCTCCCTAACCCTAACTCACCTAAACCCACTCTAACACTCTCATCCACACAATCGCACACTTACCTGAATCCGACCCGTAACTTTCTACCAGAGCACTGAAAATACTGAAGCAGCAGAAATGGACAACCAAATTCTTTCCCTAGGAAAAAATTTGGGTTTCTGTTGCTTTGATATTTTGAACATTCACTTAAATAAGTTTGATCAATCAGCGTTCTCTTGTTTAAGCATTCGCTGATCTAATATAGACCCGTTCCTCTAATTAAGTCCTTGAAAAAAGCCGATATTAAAGCTCAAATTCTTTTCTCTGCAAGAATAAAAATCACCTTGCCAGAAGGAGTGAAGATCTTTGATTCCCTACAAGAATCAGTAGAATTTATTCAAAAGAAGAAAATACTGTTGGGCATAGCAGAATTGAATGGTCATCCCAGAGTTTGAAGAGACAGGCAACAAAAAATGGATGGTCTGTGAAGGAAGGAGCAAACAAAACTAAGAAACTAAATGACAAATGAATAAATTCCTTCTAATTTTCAATGCTTTGTTAAATTAATCATAATATATTTGATTCTGGAAAGTCTCTATGCTGTAAGGTAATGTGAATCATTTTTATTATTAACCTTCTATTTTCCTTTCTGTATCTACTTCTTCTAATTACATATAGTACTAAGTACTTAATAACATTCTCTCTCTCTCTCTCTCCTTTCTTCCTATTCCTTTTTGTTACCAATGTTCCTTTTCTCTCTTTTCCCCATTATAAGTACTTTACATACTTTTCCCTTTTAAATAAGTACAAATAACGTATGTCTTCTAATTCTTCAGTAATAGTATAATTTGACTAAATACCAAAGTGCATTTTTTCTAGTGGGTCAGTGGTGGGGTAACAAGGTGTTTCTGATTAATGTTTCTAACTAGATGTTTTAGACTCTTTGTTTTGATACATTTAAACATTAATAAAGTACATTAATGGTGTTTTATAGATAGTTAAATATAATTTATATATATATATATATATATATATATATACATACACACAAATACACACACATATATATATATATATATATATATATATATATATATATTAGATTCCCTTTATTTTTTTTTCTTTCTCTGGCCTGGTTAACTGGTGGGTAAATGATTGAAATGTTATAATATGATTTCTGATTTGAGGCAGCTGTTGTTCTAAATAGCTGTTTTTATATGAAAGGGTTATTTTTTTTTCACAATGTTGATGTTTTGTGAGGAAACTGGTGGTCTGTGTTCTCACTGTGGAGATTCATGAAATGCACTGACAAGGCAGTTTGAGTGGTTTTTTTTTTTTTTTGCTTTCTGTAAACTCTAAAAGCTTCAAGATCTGAATTTCCCACCAAAATGTTTTTTTCTTCACTAGAGACAACTTCTGTTGCGCATTAACCTATTTAGATACTTTTTAACAAGTTTATGAAGCTGCAGCTTGAGGAAACAACAGTGATGACATCATTTGACCTTTTGAACTTGTTAAATGGTTGTACTTAGAATTCTTTTCTCTTGAAATTCTGTTATCCTTCACTAGATACTTTAAATGGAAAATAATTAGTTCTGATAAAAGTGTTTAACTCTTTTGAAAATGCCTATGTTTTCTTATGGACGCATACATTCTGCAGATTCAGTGACACTATTAGTAACTAAATGACATCAAGTGAACTAGCAGCTGCATTAGAAAACTCATTATGCATATTGTGACACATGTGCACTGGCCCAGCAATCAAGGAGCCTCAATCCTCACCACTAACACCAGTGAGGGGTGCCCATACAGGGAAAGGATAATAAACACACACACAGTAAAGTACAATTTCCCTTAAGAGCACACAGGGATCACAGTCAGTCCGGGCCTGGTTTCTCACTTTCTCTCCAGGTCCTCAATAAGCCTCCCCACTGGCACAGCTATACGGTCCAGATCTCAGCCTAGTGAGCAAGCTAAAACCTCCAGCACCCTCTCTGCCCAACCAGTGCTTCATGTCCCTGCCCAAGTAGCTGATACACACTTTGAGATAAGAGTGTATACAACCACACAGACAGTCCTGGGGAAGGCTGGCACATGTTCTCCAGCTGTGCCCCTTTTACCCAGACTATATGGTAGAAATCACTGCCACCACCCAGCTAATATTTATCAGCTACTCAAAGGCCCTTATGAAAAGGGTGTCCAATTATTACTGTGCAATATTATTATCCAAATGGGAAGTGCGAATGAACAGTCAAGACTTATCTGGAGTGACTTGGTTCAGTATCACTATATACATATAATGTACTCTTAGAGCTTAAATTATCTCTACACAAAACAGCCACAGCTGAAAGGTTTAAAAATATTTAATAATAAATAATAAAACACAAGACAATACTTCTACACAGTGCTAGTCAAGACTTCAGAGAACAAAGAGAAATACTTAAAATAATACCGTAGAAAAGTTCTGACATCATACAAAAACAAACTAGTCTAATATTCCTATTTCCTAGCTATATCTAAGAGAAATACTAAAGTCTAAGATCCTACTTACATATAGATACAGGCAGTGCTGGTGATTTTGGATGTTGTCAAGACAAATGCTCTAATGCTCTCATTTTTTTCTGTCCTTAAATTGATAACACAGTACCACTGATTCATTTCAGATTACATCATTTCTTTCTGTTTCCCAGGCTAACAGACTATCAGGGGTTAATAGCCCCTTTGATCTTGCAGCTGGTCAGGAACCAGAGCAATAAAAGCAATTATACATGCAAATTCTAGCCATTAACTCAGAATTCCTTCATCCAGACATATCGGCTCAGAGTTTTGACATCAAAGAATTGACTTGTCAGCTTTGTTACAGCAAAGTACACTGTTGTTACATTTTTGCAGTTCCACATTTAACAATATTTTTCCCATTTAAGAGAACAAGCCTGTGGCTTATATTAATATTTACAAATGACAGAATTATCTACGAAATTCTATATGGCAAGCCTGGCAGCCTTCACCTATTTTCACACATATTAACATCAGACTTATGTTATATAACTAAACCTTTACTAACTCAACAGTGTGTTGTGAGGCCCCCCCCCCTTTTTTTCTCTCTCTCTCTCTCTACCCCCTTCTTGATGAAAGACAGCATAGATACTGTTAATACATAGGAGTAATATGTGTATAATTGCAAAATATAATAGTTACATTGTAATAAGTGTTAATATATATTCAACAGATCTTTACATGAAAAATGTTAGATAGATGACTGACAAAATGGTTAAATTATCTGATGTTTCTTGAAAAGTCTTGGAAACAATGACAGTCTTCTTAACCATCAGCTTCTAATGTTTATATATACTTTGAGCTGATGTGTATTTCTGACATATCTATGTATTTGAGGTGCTATTATCATATGTGACATGTTCATATAGTTTCAGATATATTGGATACTCTCATTCTAATGTATATTTCATGGATTCAGATTTCTTTAGTTGCTTTCATAATGCTTTTCTTTATTGTTTTTATACTATATTCTAAGCAGAGATGGATAATTTGTGTCATTTGGTATTGGAGAGGTGGTGGATGGATGGTTTAGTTAAGCTTTAAACTAAACCAGAAACGTTATGTTTCATGGATGTGTTTGTAAATAGTTCTGGGTTTTTGAAAGTAGTGCTTAATAACATCAAGCATCCATGATAAGTAAGTTTTCAGTAGATTTCAAGTCAACACGGAAGAAATGTCTTTCAGTTAGTAATAACATACACATTATAGTCAATGACTTATAAATGTTTATCATTAACTATTAATGGTTTGAACAATAATGTCAAAAGAGCTGGTTTGCTTAAATATATCAAAATGCATAAAGCCCAGATCATCTTTTTACAGGAAACCCATCTATTAAAAAAAGATCTACAAAAATACTTATTCAATGGCTATACTATGCTGGCTGATTCATGTTTTAAGACTAAGAGAAGGGGCATTCTTATTCTATGGAAAAATACTTATACTATGCCAAGAATTAATTCTAGATACAATTTCAGATAAAGATGGGATACTAAGCATGGTTATTTTGGAAATCAATAGAAAGTATTACATTTTGATTAGTACATACTGGATAACAGGACTGAGTACTAAATATGTTGACAAATATCTGGACCCGATTACTTTAAATGCAAAAGGGGAAATTACAGCAACAGGTGATTTTAACTGCCTATTATCAGGCAATGATACTTCTAAAAATGGTAAAACAAAAATAACATCTCAAGCCAAGAGGTTAAATAACTTTACAAACCAGACGAGCCTTAAGGATATACATGGTCTATGAGAACATTATTCCTTATTCTATACTCACTATTCATATCAGTTTGGTACACAAACAAACATTGATAAGGTCTTTGTATCAAATAATATATACTCTAAAATAAGTGATGCATCTATAATGTCTTGTCCACTTTTGAACCATAATGTATAAACTTTACATTAACTACACATACAGATGATTTAAGATTTCTACAGAGAATTCCTGCTTACATAACTAAATTAAATAACTTTAGGGAATGGATAATGAAAGAAATAGACATGTTTATGGAAACAAATGATAATGGTGACGTGACTAATACTATACTATGGGACACCTTTAAAGTTTATATATATATGGTAGAATAAAATCTTGGTACCTTAAAAAAGAGAGTCAGCGGGACAAAGAACTTTTAGACTTACAAAAAAAAAAAAATAGACAAGATAAAAATGGATGCAAAACCAAACAACAAAGTAGCACATAATGAAATTACTAAGTTAAATCAAAAATACCTAAAAGTTCTGAATCTTAAGGTAGCCATAAACCTGGAAAAATTGAAATTACAATCTTATACTGTAAATCCCAAATATCTACATAAAATAGCAATAAGATCCAAAAAAAATAAACAATTAAAATCTTATTAATGAGATTAAATATAAAAGTGATGGTTCAGTTAAGGGTACATCTAACTTAATGGGGATATTACAAGTGTTCAAAAACTACTATAAAGATACAAGTAATAACACAACACTTTTGGAGACAGATAATGTAATAAATACTTTTATTCAAGAAAATAAAACTACTAAGATATCAATGCAACAAAATAACATATTAAATAAACAAATAACACTATAAGAAGTGAAAGAGCAAATAAAAAATTAAAAAGATAATAAAGCTCTAGGACTGGATGGACAAATTCCTGAACTATATAAGATTTTTCCTGAATATATAATAAAGAAAATGATGAGTGCCTTTACTATGGTTAAGCAAAAATGTGTAACACTCCCATTGTGGAAATACTCAATTATCTCCCCATATTAAAACAAGGTAAGGACCTCAAATCTTGTGATTCATATAGGTCAATTTCATTAGTAAATACTGATTATAAAAATTTCATGACAATATTAGCTAATAGGATAAAGAAAATATTACCTAATCTAATACATAATGATCAGACAGGGTTCATTCTTCATAGAAAAGTGCAAGATAACATTATTAAATTACTATCATTAATAGACATAGCATGCATATACAAAAACAACTATTATGATACTATACATAGAAAAGGCTTTTGATTCTATTAGTTGCTCTTATCTACAAAGAATTCTGATTGGTTTTTAATTCTCTTCAGACTTTGTCAACTTATTAATGAAAATTTATAGTGGTGTACAAGCTTATGTGAAAATTGGATCATGTCTATCCTCACCACTAGAAATCCTCAAGGGAACTACACATGGTTATCTTTTGTCACCATTATTGTTTGCTCTTTCAATGGAACCTTTTGCTACAAATATCAGAAACAAGCAAAATATAAAAGGCTTTCAAATTAATAAGGACTATTGTCCTAAGGTATGTTGTTAATGTTGGGTGATACTGATGGTTCTTTGCATGATGTTATAAATACCTTAAGCAAGTTTGAAAGAATTTCAGGGCTTAAATTTAATTATAATAAATCCAAAACGTTACTATTTAACAAAAAGATCAACAAAAACCCGAGAGAGAGAATAGCCAGTTTAATTGGGAGAATGATGTGTTAGTATATTTGGGTGCCAGTATAAAGAGTACATGGAAATAGTCTGTTAAACTAAACTACAATAATTTAATAACCACCATTAGCAAACTAATCAAAAGATGGAATAGATGTTCTTCATTATGGAGGATAGGTTCTCTTTAATTAAAATGATACTTTTACCTAAAATTTAGTTTTATATACAGTCATTGATACTATCCCCTCCCAAAAACTTATTTAAAAAATTAGATTCCATGCTACTTACATTGTTATGGTTCCCCTTAAAACCTAGGATTGCATATAAATGGCACATTAGAGCTTGGAACAGTAATGGGATAGCATTCCTTAGCCTGGATCTTTATTCCTAATCAGTTATAATTAATATAAGAAGTTTGATCATTTTTATGGCATTAATCAAAAATTTAATCAAATATTTAATAACTTTAAAAATATAATTGATTGTAATTATAGCATTAAACAATTTCTATTATTTATATTCCCTATAGCATACTTCCCTGATTGCCTTGATTCTTTCCACATCAATGCAATCCAAAAATTAAAGGAAAATAACTTGATATTTTGCCATCAGTTTATTGAAAAGAAGGTATTAAACCACTAAACTCTCTTTTATATAGTTTTGATAATAGTCAAGACAGTTGGTTGTTTATATACTCATTACGGCAGTTTATAGAAAAAAAAATGAGATTATCAATCAACTTAGAGACTGAATCTATGCCTAGTTTGAATCAGCTTTTTATTAGGTGTCTTGAAAAGACAGATAATCAAAAATTAAGTCTCTCACCTATCTATAGACACTCTAAAGTTTGACTCAGATTTTTGGAATTACTATGTAAAGATTAATGGAGAACAAATATCTGATGAATCCAAAAAATATTTGAGTTCTACGTATGGTACCTCTTCTTCATTCTATTGGAGATTGTATACATGGAAATTTATGTACAGGAACTTCTATACTCCACATAAAATAAAGCTTATACTCAAAAACAGTGAAAGTAAATGTTGGAAATGTGATGAATTACTAGAGCCCAACTGGGTTCACATGTTCATTGAATGTAGAAATGTTGTTCAATACTGGAAAGACTTCAGATATTTTGTAAATGCTTTATGGTCTCATAACTGTCATATTTCTAAGTCACTAATCTTATTCAATGTTCCAATACCTAATGTAATACCTAAATCTCAGATTCGGTTACTCTGGTCAATTCTTGCAATTGCCAGAAAAGTTATTACTTTGAACTGGAAAAGTAAACAAGATTTGATGTTTAAAGATTTTATTAATTTAGTAAAAGTTGGTTGTAAAAAAGAACTGTAAACCATTTGTTATAGAACTCATAACATTACTCATAAAAAAAAATAGCATGGCAAAAATTGGAAAACGTTCTGAACAAATACTGATAACTTCCCATGGATAAAATGATTGTTTATCATGGATGAATGTAAATATTGTAAATAGTTTTGTTATTGTTTTATTGTATTTGTCATATGTACATTTGCATATGTTTATAATGAAACCAAAATAAAAATGTTTTTGAAAAAAAATAAATTCCTCAGAGGATATTAGGATCCTACAGCAGGACATGGTCCAAACAAATCACAGAGTGAAACTACATGCCAAGAAATTTATAATCATATCCTTTAGCAAGCATGACACCTTTGTAACTATCACATTGACAATAACACCCTGAAATTGATCCTAGAGTTGGGGGCGTGACCAAGATGGAGAGCTGTTAGTAGCACTGAAACTTTGCTCTGCTGATTTTGATTTATTCTGACAGTCTTTTTTTTACCAGAAAACTCAGCTTATAGCCATTTTTACTGGAAAATTAACATTTAAGCAGTTACCTATAAGATTTTTACAGCAAAATCTAGTTGATTTTTCTGTTACTTTTGTCCTGTCAGAACAACTTATTACTTCATTACTACAAGTCACTCAAAAGGAGCTACACAAAAATTAATAATGAAAAAACTGCAGTCTATACTAACCAGTATCCAGGATCGTGCATCAAAAATAGGGGTCTATATCAGTCCGTTGAAGCGGCTGAATATCGAATACCAGATGTTCGAACTGTAAAGTTCGAACACTGGTAATCGTGAAGCCACGGAACACTGAGTTCTTTCCCAGGGAAAAAATTTGATGGGCCATTTCAGTGGCTTCGCGATTAGCAGGACTGTGGTGGGAACTTAAGGGTCGGGTCAGGTTAGTGTGTGATTGTGTGGACGTTAGGGCGCGGGTTAGGTGAGTTAGGGTGCGGGTGAGGTGGGTGTGCGATAGTGAAAGACTTTAGGGTTAGGGTGGGATAGGTGGGTTAGGGTTAGGGCACGGGTCAGGTGAGTTAGGGTTAGGGCACGGGTCAGGTGAGTGTGCGATAGTGACGGACCTTAGGGTTAGGGTTAAGGTAAGTGGATAGGTAGTAGTGTATGTACAGTTTAGTGTAGGGTTAGATGTAGGATTTTGTGTGTGTGTGTGTGTGTGTGTGTGTGTGGATTGTTGTTTTTTTGGTGTGCTTGTGTTGTATGTGTGTTTCTTGGAACAGCGATTTTTTTCCCTGGGAAAAAAATCATTGTTCTAAGACTTCGATGTTTTTGCAGTTTGTGGTTTGAAGTTCGAACTTATGGTGTTAGAACTTCAGACGTTTCGATGAACTGATACAGAATCCAAATATAGATATGCTGGAGATGAAAATGGACACTAGTAAAGAAGTAAATAAGCAGATTGAGCTATTAAATGAGATGACTGAGCAACATTCACAGCAAATAAATGAAGCAGTAAAGGACGTGGATGAAAATGAGAATCACACTGAATTTATTCTTAAACAGAATTCTGAACTTATATTAAAAACAGAAGATCTTGAAAGTATGTCAAGAAGAAATGACATAAGAATCCATGGAATACTAGAGAAGGAAGGAGACAACATGATTTTATTTTTAAATAACTATCTTCCTAAGTCCCTAAACTTATCTGAAGCTCTCTCATTTGGCATTGAGAGAGCACGCAAATCTCTCTCAAACACTTCACTAAAAAAAATGCACCTTCTCCTAGATAAATTATAGAAAAATTCATGTCAAGTCAAGATAAAGACATAGTCCGGAAAACAGCCTGGGCTAACTCACCTATAAAAATAAGAGACAACTGCATAGGGTTTGATAATGACTATTCCACTTCTATTATAACTAAAAGAAAGGTGTGTGTTCCCTTAATAAAAACATAAAGAAAGTAAACATCAAAGCACAGCTTGCATTCCCAGCTAAAATATTTTTTTTTTATCTGAGGGACAAAAAAATATTCAAAACCTTAAATGAAGCAGTGGAGTTTGTACAAATGAAGAAACCTTTGGACAGGACTGGAGACATGGAATGGACACTGACAAGTTTAAAGAGACAAGCCATAAGAAATGGATGGAATTTAAAAGAAAAACAAAGTAAAAAAAGAAAAAAAAAACTAGAGACAAATGAATGAACTTATATTGGACAACTTGTAAGTTCTTAGTATACTATTGTTCTCATTAGCTTCCAAATAAGAATATCATCTAAAACAAGGTAAAAACTTTTTTATTTGTTCTTAAAGATAATGCTTTAATACAAAATTACTTATTCAATCTGATCTATATATGGGTTATTGTTGAAATAAATGAACAAAAGCCAGGGAGCTGAGCTAGTCCTTCTGACGTTAATAATAGTATTCATATTCAAATAACAGTTTAAAGTGTCTCATTACTGTGTAGTATAATTAAATGGTATAACATCTAAGTTCTATACTAATAAAAAAATATTAGATATTTAAAGGACAATCTCTGTACCAATGACATTTTAATGCTGTGCGCTATGTTTAGAGAGAGAGAGAGAGAGTGTGTGTGTGTGTGTGTGTGTGTGTGTGTGTGTGTGTGTGTGTGTGTGTGTATGTTTTCTCTCTCTCTCCTACTATGTATTTGTTTAAAAGTATATGGCTTATATAAAATGGTAAACCTGCTTCCCGGAGTGATTCTGATGTTAAATGAAAGGTATACTTTTTCATGAAACAGCTGTAAAAGTCTGTTTAAAATGTTCTATACTGTAGCAGCTCAACTGATGTGGTCATAAGCATTTTTACAAGTTTAAAAATGAAGCTAGACACTATTTTTCCTGCCTGAAGCATATTTAAATGTTTTTTAAGCTTTGGAACAAGTCTGAAGCTGCTTCTCACTCACAGAAGCCCCACAATGATGTCATAGACTTGCTGAAGCTTCAGGAAGAACTGTTTGACATTTAAACATCCTGTTAAGCAGGAAATACTTCCACAAGGTTGCAGAGGCTGAGAAGAAAACTAAATTAAACAAGTTGAACATTACATATAAAGTTTTAATGTTAATACATTAAAAAAAAGATTATTAGACATAAATAAAACTCATAAAAAGCTTCTTTAGTTTTTTTAGTAAAGAATGAGGTAAATGTATATTTGACAATATGGGAATGCATGTTTGAATATATTTGAACTGCATTGACTTTGCTGTACTTATTGTCTTGTCAGTTAAGATTTGGTTACTTACATGGTCAACTTGTTTTTTGAAGCTTTGCAACATTAAAATGAGTTACATGATTTTTAAAATAGTAAGTAAATGAAACTGTTAAAATATGCATAGTAATTAATACATACAGTAAAAGGAAACAGAGTTGCAGAGAAATACATTCTAGTATAAACTGAAATTATACAGTGATATGTGAGTTATATAATGGACAATAATATACTATTATATACTTGTATTTGTGTTTACAGAATACAGAATGTAGTTTTTAAGTGTTGCTTACTATTTAATACTTATAGGTAATAACAGAAAATAAAAATAACACTGAAGTAGGTATATTATTATTTATTTTACAATTGTTGACCGGGATAGTCTATTGGATACTTGTCCATTTTCAGCAGAGGCCCCGGGGAGAAAAGCTCCAAAGGTGGTTACATATGCAATCATCACAATGAGTAAATAAAACAAGAGTTATAATAACATTGTACAAATAAAACACACTTTACAGTCACAGTTAAATTTATACAGTCTAACAAACTTCTAATCTGGCTTAACAAATAAAGATATTTGAGTTCCATTTACAGACACAATATTAGTACACCAGTATGAATAAAGATTTAGTCAGGCTTGGAGCAGGGAAATATCCACTGAGACTTGAAATACTCCTTGAGAGCTTTTTTGAATCGAGATAGGATGGTATCTAGGGTAATGTTAGCAGGAAGTGAGTTCCAAATTTTGCCAGCAGAGTTGGTGAACAGGGAGTCACCAGCTGAGTTGTTGGATTTCATGGTTTGCACTACCAGTGAATGATCTGGAGTTGGAGTGAGGATAGATGATGTTTTTCAGTGCAGGTGTATTTTCTGGTTGGTTAAGTGCTTTGTGAGCCACAATAAGTTGATTAAACTGAATCTGCCTGGGTAGTTCTAGCCATCCGAGATAATTTAGAGTTTTACAATGATGCGTTCTATAGGGTAGACCACTGGCAAATCTAGCTATGTTATTATAGCAGCTTGAGAGTTTAAGATCAGTTTTATTTAGGTTGGCAAGTCAAGGAGAAGCACAGTAGAGTGCAGAGAGTAGATGGGAGTGGGCAATGGAAGTCCTAGCATGTGGGGTAAGGAATGGCTTTATTCTATATAGCGAGCCCAGTTTTCTATTAATGGTTTTGATTGTTTTGTTGACATGAACATCAAACTTAAGATTATCTACAACTCCTCGGAGTTTTGTATGGGCATCTGGAGAGATTATGGTACCATTATTAGACTTAATGGAGAAAGACAGCGCCGTGGATCTTTGGGTGGGGCAGAAATGTAGGAGCTTTGTTTTGTTAGGATTTAGAATCAGACAGCAAGCGGCAAGCCAGTTCTCTACTAGGTTAAAAGTACTCTGAGTTATTATTAGCAGCTCTGTTTGCGAGGTGCCAGTGCAGATCAATGTTGATTCGTCTGTGTATTGAATGCAGATGGCTTCAGGGATGACAGTATGGAGGTCATTAATAAAAATGGAAAACAGATGTGGTCCCAAGATAGACCCCTGTGGGACACTTAGGGTGTTGGGAAGGAGGTTTGAGTTTGTTCTGCCATAAGATGGATTGTTGTCTATTGTGCAGGTAGGATTCAAACCATTGGAGAGTGTGACTGCCTAGAGACACTGTTGCCAGGGTGTTGATGAGAAGATGGTGGTTAACCATATCAAAAGCCTTGGACATGTCCAAGAAAAGGGCTGAGGATAACTTGTTGTTCCTGTTATAGTTTATTGCATTAGAGAAGGTGAGGAGAGCTGTGGTGGTACTATGATTTGGCATGAAGCCATGCTAGGAGTTAGCCAGTAGGTTGTTTTGGGTTAGAAAGGACAGAAGTTGTTTATGGATGCATTTTTCCATGATTTTGCCAGAGGTGATAAGATGGCTATGGATCTATAATTAGATAATCCAGTAGAGTTACCACCTTTATGGAGGGTTATGACACAAGATATTTTCCAGATAGAGAGGACTGAGGCTTCTGATATGGACCGGTTAATTAGAATGGAAACAGGGTACCCTATGGTATCAGCAGCTTTTTGCAAATATTCAGCGGGAGAAGATCCGCAGCTAGGGTAGTAGTTTTCAATTTTTTGAGTAGTGACTAATATATATATTAGTAGGTTGATACAGTCATATATTTGATATGAGTATATATGTGTGTGTATATATATATATATATATATATATATATATATATATATATATATATATATGTTTATATTACTTAACATAAAGAGTTAGAAGTATAGTTCTTTTTCATTCATATTGATATTCTACTTACTTAAAGTAGATGTTTCTGTTTCTCTTATGTGCATAAATAGGTATTTGTATATATATTTATGATTGATAGTTCTTTAGTGGATAGTTTAACTTATACACAAATTAATATATTACAGAGAATAATAAATAGTAGACTTGGCAAATGTGAAATGTATAACAAATATACCTTGGGTGTCCAATTATGTCTTATATGTACTGATTAAAAAAAGATGATAGTAGGTACATTTTAATTTTAGTTTGAGCATAGTTAGATTTATGGTTATTTAGGTATGTTGTAGTCTGATTCATTAGTACTTTACTGTTTCATTTTGTGTTGATAGTTTAAGAGGTCATAATATAACTGATTATCCCAAGCAGTCTGTAACACAGTTTACATACTACCTATCCAAGCTTAAAACACTGGTGATAGCTATTTTATATTCCAATGTTTTCTAAAACTTAGCTACAGCCTACAAATATATTTAGTGTAACTTAGTAGCGTCCATGATTACGTGAACGCTTAGCCTATCCTTGCTTACACGTTTCCTTTTTCCAAAAAGTAAAAAAAAAAAAAAAGGCACTCGCAATTAATGGGCTTGCTACCTTGAAATCCTGCTTAAATGCCTTAACTCTCTTCGACAGCTGGTTTCCTATATCTTGATTAATACCTTACAATAATGCTGACTAGCTACTGTACGTATCCCTGGTATTGTTACTAAGAGCCTAAGGGCATTTGTGGCTTTATTTACATAACAGTCATGCATGTCTCCTGGCTTGTATTCTTTGCGATGTTCCATGTCTACATTTAATTGTTGATTGTACTGCTCTACAATAATTTTGAGGCATCTGTAAGAACAATGCACTGCTTTCTTTGTAATTATTTGATTAGGGCAGCATAATTTGGTCTTGTCCTCACTACTATATTAGCAACATTGAAACAGAAATGACTGGTATTTTATTTAATAATAGCTTCATTCTTAAGATAAAGTGCCTCATGTTACCTAGACTTAATATCTGCTGTTTCACTCTGTTTAAGGTATAAGGGCAGCATTTTCAGTCTCCCTTGCTACTATACTTTTACTTGAAAAGAAGTGTTTATTTTACTGATTCAATATATATTTAATTGATAAGTTACAGTGCCTCAATCTGACCTGGAGGTATTATATAATGTTAAACTATCTTGTGCTATTAAAACCAGATACTGTTATTTCAAGCTGTTAAGATAAGTGTTAATCTAGCATTGACTTACCTACTTAATAAGAAATAGTCTGTAACATCACTAGTTTGTGTCAATAATTACTGTGTAGTTGATTATATGCTCTTAATTGTTTTAGTATTCTACTAAAGACCGTTTTTTCTCTTCCTATCCTAACGTACCCAGCTCTCCAGCCTCCATATCCTATCCCTGGATACAGAATTCTTCTGGCCTGGCGACTAAGGAACCATTAAAACCTGCTGTTTCCTCAAACTGCCTCAGATCCCTCAACTCTATTTTTAAAAGAAAGCGAGAAAGTATGTTGTTTTACTACACCGGGCAGTAATGTTTACATTTATAAACATTAATTCTAGGTGGCTCTAAGGTCACTCCCCAGCCAGGAGAGCCAGCAGTCATATCTCCTTACTACCCTATAGCCAGCAAACCTCTCCTCTGTAATACTAAAACCCTCCTTTTAACTGCTAGGCTCTCTCACCTCTATCCCAGACCAGTCTTCTCCCTCTCAAACTCTACTGCTGTTATATCGTTTTTGTCCACAAGGTGATACACATTTACCTAGTCCTACCTTCCCTCACACCTATCCTATGACTTCATAGCCTAACCATTTCACAGCTCCAGGTCTTAGTAGTGGCTGTTAATTATTGTCCACTTTTTTCTTACTTCTAGTTTTAGCAGCCACTTATCCCCCTACTACCCCCACCACTTTACCTAAATTCTATACCCACTCACAACTTTACTTACCTTACATACACTGCATTTCACTGATTGTTCTTTTGGCTGCTTCTTCTTTCTCTTGTTTCTCCACGCTCTGTTTGCACTGCGGGCTCACTACGCTCCCCTGCCCTACCCCAAATTCCTACCCACCCCCAGTGGTCCTAGACTTATACTTCTAAACCACTCCCTCTTCCCCATTTCATCCAATCTAAAGGTCTCTCTAATTTAGGCGATATAACCACACCCACATCACCTCATATCCAATCAAACATCCCTCCTTTTTAGATAACTGTACCAAACTGTTATCTCTCAACTTGTCTTAGTACCACTCCTTACAGTTCCTTTATTCTAATTTCCACTATGCCTACATCAACTTTCACAGCACATTTTAAGTTACTTATTGCCAAGCTTTTACCTTTTCTAACCTCAGCCTACCTCAACTTCCTTTGAACACCCACAATATCTTCAAATCCACCACCCTCCCAAACAAACTACACTAACTCTTACTATCTCCCAAAATTACATAAGCATAATGGCTATTCCAAGCTACCTACTAGCAAAATATGACAGATTGACCCACATCAAGTACAATGATTTATAAACTAAGAAATCTCTAAACCAAATCTGTAACCTACATAATCCTTTGTGTAGACTTAAAAGCCATTCCTTACAAGATGGTGACATTCACCCTATTCCTGGCCCAACCAGTACTTTAACAACTATACTTCATAACCCCAGTCCCTCCAGCCCATCTTCCCCTACCAAATGTACTAACTCACTCTATATTGCACATCTCAATATACGTAGCATTAATAAGAAAGTTGCACACCTCCATGCTCTTTTAGATGTGCACTCTTTCGATGTCCTATGCCTTACAGAGACATGGCTAAAACCCTATACGCAAGATACTGAAATCATCCCACCTAGATACAATATTATAAGATTAGACCACAAAAATAGGAAGGGTGGGGGAGTAGCTATCCTTTTCAAAAATTGCCTACAAGTTACCTCTTTAGACTATACACCACCTCCAGAGAATAATGCAGAAATCCTTATTTCCAAATTTCAGCTCAATTCTAGTAAATTTATATACATCATCTGCATCTACATACCACCTGGTATTAATACTAGTATACTCAAGGATATCCTCACCTCCCTGTCATCATCCTTCCCACAAGAAACAATCATCCTTGGGGAGTTCAATATTGACTGGAAATGTATCAGTACTGAACATCCTACTTCCCATATTAACCTCTATGGCTTTTCACAAATCATTACCTCCCCAACCAGAATTAACAAACCAAACAATAAAGAAAGCACCTTGGATTGGATTATCATAAATAAACACCACCAGACTTATAAGGTAGGAATCTTCCCAGATGATATAAGTGACCACTCATTAACCTTCATAATCAGGCAAAAGATCGATATTCCCTTCACAGCCACATATAGGTCAATACAGTCCAACAAAGACTTTAACCCTGAACTATTCCATAATGAACTTAGGGCATGTGATTGGTCTCCCTTAAAAAGTCTCCCTCTTGAAGAGGCAGTTAAATGCTTTAACACTAAATTATTATCCATCCTAGACCAGCATGCACCAAAATGTTTTATAAGAATTAGGTCAAAACCAGCCCCTTGGCTGTCTAAAGACACCAGACAGAAAATCTTACTCAGAAACAAAGCTTAGACCAGGTGGAGAACAACCAAAAATACTTTAGATCAACTAACATTTAGACAGATGAGAAATGAGACAAATAAGCTATACTCTCAGATAAAAAAAGCTTTTATTGTCAAATGCAGCAGTCATGCCATAATAATCCACAAACGTTTTGGGCAAGCATGTATAGACTCCTACATCCAGGTCAGACTAGTACACTAACCCCACTAGGTAATAACCATGAAAAACCTAAGCAAACTGCTAATGCCTTCAATACATTCTTCACAGAAGCTGTACACTCTCTAGCAAACCAACTATCACCTAACAGCTCAAGCCTACCTACCTCCATTACTAGCTCTCTCCCTACATTTCAACTGCAACCCATCCCAACTTACTTCATCTACAAGCTCATCCAAAAACTAAAACCTTGTACTCCATCAGCTGACCAGCTACCTGCAGAAAGCAGCTACAGCTGTAGCCTATCCAATATCCATCCTCATAAACAGAACTATAAATGAGGGAACAATTCCAGCAATCTGGAAAATCTCTCACATTATCCCCCTACACAAAGGTGTGAACTCTAACGAACATTCTAATTATCGTCCTATAGCACTACTATCCCCCTTAGCAAAATAATAGAAAAATGTATTCATAAACAACTACTCAACCATCTAATTCAAAACAACATACTAGCTGAGTGCCAACATGGCTTTAGGCCATTCAATAGTACCTCTACTGCCCTCCTATCCTTCTCCAACTCCATTAGCATTAACAGAAATAACAACATCCTCTCTTCAGCACTCGTTATTGATCTTTCCAAAGCTTTTGACATGGTAAACCACCAGCTACTTAAAATTATTCTCAAATCTCTTTCTCTTGATGCACAGGCTGTAAAAATGGTTCAGTTCCTACCTTATTAATAGGCAGCAAGCTGTGCTCTGGGAGAATAACCTATCTTCCCACTTACCAGTCACCTTAGGTGTCCCTCAGGGCTCCATTTTAGGCCCTCACCTATTCTCTATTTTCATCAATGATCTTCACTTAGCAATTCCAAATGCTACTTGTATACAATATGCAGATGACTCTACAATTATATGCTCAGCCAACTCCTCATCTGAACTGCAATCCATAACTCAAAAAGTGTTTAACTTAGTAGAAACATGGTTTCTTCAACGTTACCTCTTCTTGAATCCAAAAAAAAAAACAAAGCTCCTTCTCTTTACTCCTAACCGTAAGTCCACCCCAATAGATTTCTCAGTCACATCTAACAATGGTACACTCATATCACCTGATTTAACAACCAAACTCCTAGGAGTTACAATTGACAACAACCTCAACTTTGATACTCATATTAACAACACAGTAAAAACAGTCAACAAAACAATGGGCTCCCTCTATAGGACCAAACTCTTCCTTACTCCATTAGCTAGATCTACTATTGCCCACTCCCATCTATTCTCAACACTTCTCTATGCTTCTCCTATTTATACTAATCTGTCTAAAAATAATCTTCAGAAACTGGCTAAATCATACAATAATATTGCCAGATTTGCCACTGGAAAACCCTTCAGAACCCACCACTGCAGATTCTAAAACAACTAGGTTGGCTGGAACTTCAGAATCAGCTTAATTTAACCAGCTTACAATTGCCCATAAGACCCTTTACCATCCTCATAATACTCCAATACTATCCAGCCTGATCACCCCCTACAAAAATCTTAACATCTTACGCTCTTCAAATAAACTACTAGTTTGCATAAGTAAATCCAATAATATGGAGAGATATCTATACCAAATGAGTGCAGCCCCCCAAACATCTCCAGCGCCCAAGTGAGAACTGCTCTCTCCAAAGCAAAAAACACAGCATCCATGGGACCCGATGGTGTCCCCGGCTGTGTGCTCCACGAACTCAATGAGGAATTAAACCCACAGCTAGGACAGCTGTTTAATCAAAGTCTTACCTCTGGATACGTACCCAGGGAGTGGCGCACTGCAACTTTGGTCCCACTTCACAAAGGCGGTGCCTCCACAGACCCTGGAAATTACCGGCCCATTAGCTTGACAAGCCTTATCTGCAAAGCCATGGAGAGGATCATAATGGACCTCATAAATAAAGACATAGGGAATTTGCAGACTTTGGATCCAACCCAGTTTGGCTTTGTCAAAGGCAGATCATGCCTTTTAAACTTGGTTGACTTTTTCGAAACAGTCCCCAAAGCCATTGATGAGGGAAAGGCAGTCCATACAGCCTACCTCGATCTGGCTAAGGCCTTCGATACAATACCCCACTCGGGTATCATTGAAAAACTCATCAGCTTAAATGTTAACCCATACATCACAAGATGGGTTGCAAACTGGCTGAGTGACAGAACCCACAGGGTCAGAGTTGCTGGCGCCATGTCAGACTCAAAGCCTGTCACAAGTGGTGTCCCACAGGGCTCAGTCCTGGGCCCACTCTTGTTTGGCATCTACTTTTCCAGTACAAGCAAACACAGGAGGGTTATGGCTGACAAAGTTTGCAGATGACTGCAAACTGAAGCCATAGTAGAAAACACATCTGACACAGATATCCTTCAGAAGGGTCTCACAGAAGCGGATAACTGGTGCCAGAGCCACGGCCTAAAGTTAAATGCCAAAAATGCATAGTCATACCCTTCGGGAAAAACAAGGTTACCCTAGCTACCAAATAGGTGGCAATCCACTGAGCACAGAAGAAGTTATCAGGGACCTGGGGACCCAGGTTGATAGTAGTCTGTCATTCGACACCCATCTAGCTAAAGTAGTTAGGAAGTCCTTCTACATTGCCCACCTTATCATGAAGGGATTCTCATCTAGATCAAGGGAGGTCATAGTCTCCCTTTACTCATCACTCATCAGACCAATGATTGAGTACAATGCCCCATTCGAATGTATCTGACCCGACACTTGCAGCAGCTGGAGAGGCCACAAAAGTTCCTCACCAAAAGGATAAAGGGTCTCAAAAATCTGTCCTATGCTGCCCGACTGAAAGAACTCCAGCTCTATTCAGTCGCTTACCGCTTGCTCAGAGGTGACCTTTGCCTAACATACAAGGCCATGTCAAACCCAGATTTGATGAATATGCTTCACCTCAAAAAATCTAGATCCATCAGAGCCACAAGGGCGGAGACTTAAACCTCGACACGGCTATTAATAGGACGTGCTGGAGGGATAGATTCATCACCCAAAGACTCCCTATGCTGTGGAACAAAATCCCGGTACATGTGAGGCAGAGCACCTCGCTGGCCTTGTTCAAGAGAAATCTTGACCAATGGATGGGAGATCGCAGATATACCCCAGGAATTACCTCAGTGTCACTGCTCGACAGAGGCCCAGCAAAATAATGGGTATAGTTCCCCATACTAAAGGGGTGGCGTAAGCCACAAAACAATGGGCTAGGCTTATAAATGCCCTCGGGCAGATAGCCTAGTATGAACCTATGAACCTATGGCAGGTGACTCTCTCTTCTCAAACACAGTTGGGAAAAACTGGAACCTTCTACCTAGTGAACTTACATCACTATCCTCCCTAACACTTTTCAAACAAAAAATTAAAATTCATCTTAAAACACACTGGCTATGCCCTTGTTGTAACCCTGACTAACCTTATACTGATTTTTATTAACACTTTTACTTCTACTACCTTTCTTTGACTAACTTTCTTGTTCCTTATTACCAGAGAAATCAGGATCTGTAAATTAAGTAATCATCTATAAGTTTACTTCTTCAGAATTATTTATCTTATGTGATCTCCTAAATTGTGTTGTCATATTAAATGAACTGTAACAATGTATACAAATATGTACTTTGCCTATATTATTGTAACCTTTATTAGTGTTACAACTATTTAGATTTTTCTTTGCAGCTTTTCTCCCCGGGCCTCTACTGAAAATGGACATGTATCCAGTTATACTAGCCTGGTCAACAAATGTAAAATAAATAAATAACACAGATATGATATAATGCACTCACTGTAATATGCTTATATTATTGGCTGAAATTATCACATTATGGTTTTATAACATAATAAATTCTGTGTTTCCCATTATTTTGGTTGCAAGTATTTTGGCAATTACATAGTCCAGTGGAATAAAACCACAGAATAGTACCATTAGTTAAGATGGGATTATGACATCATGGTTTTGTAATGTCAAAAAAGAATATGAATTACTTATAAATGGTAATTCAGGAACTGAAACTAATATGATTAATATAAGCCTAAAATGTTATGATTATCTAAAAAGAGGTTTTGACAATATAGTAATGCAAAGGTAATAAGCCTACATGTTTCATGCTAATAGTACTACAGGTCCTAAAGGTATTATGTAATTCATTTATTATGTATAAAGTCATAAAAACATTAAGAGGGGGCTTTAATAATAATATATATTCTTATTTATACATTCGGTTTCTGTAAATATAGAATAATATCAATGTTATATACAATTTTGCAGTTTTAAGCACATTAGGCTATAGTGGACAGATATACAGAAGTAAAGTTAAAGGACAACCGCACCCTCAGACTCAAAAAACATATTTATTTCATCATGGTTTGGTGTTTCCTACATTTTAACAGCACTCTGGGAATATTTTAGAGCTTTTTAGATATTTTTATATGCAATTTCTGACTCTGACCACATGGGGGGCTGGCATTTTAAAATAATTCAGACTGTTTACTCTGCCTCTAAGTATCCCAGAATGCATTGTTTGTCTCCAAAAAATTGCATCAGATCTGCCATGTTTTCCCTTGAGCTGCTGTCACTTCATTGACTTAACAGGCATTCACTGCTGTCTTAAAGTCCCCTACTTTTGGTTAAAATGTTATCCTTTTTCAAAGACTACTTCAAACACAAGCAGTGCAAATACTACAGAACAGAACTGAAAAGTACATTTTATTGCTTTTGTTTCTTAGAAATGCTAACTTGCTTTCTTTTGTGAAGGCTGAAATCTAGTTTTTCAAGGCATCTCCCCTCCTACTTCACACCTACCTTCCCTAGCTGTCAGAGTTAAGGGTAATTTGACCCATTATCTGCATGTGATTGACAGCTCACAGCAGGTGACCAGAGTAATGTACTGTTTTCTTGTCAGCCTTTCCCTCCTTACAGTGGGACACTTTTTTTTGCTGCACTCCTCCTGTCAAATTTAGAACCAAGCTACATAGCACTGGGAATAATCACCGTTTTGCAAAGCATCAAACTCCCACTTATTTTTCCTTCTCATTTGATTAAATAGCTAACAAATGACACACTATAAACATGAAATATTTCACAGACTTGCATGACAGCACCAACATGCTTTTCTAAGACATAATTTAAAAAATTACGGTATTACATACTTCTTGTAATCTGATGTAGTGTTGTCAATTAATTGTGACAGACATCTGCTTCTTATGTAAAAACATGCAATTAATGTATACGCATGGTTATTGCAAATTTATGCTCTTAGTTTTTGCAGCTGTTGCTGTGCTTCTGCCTGTACTTTGTCACATACTGGTAGGGCAATGTAAATCAATATGACAATACAAAAACAAAGTTTACAAAATTTAGAAATTGCATCCAAAAATGAGACTCACCCACACTCACTCACTCACCTCACCACACTCACCCACACACAACTCACTCAGTCACCACACTCACTCACTCACCACCCACCACACTCACCACTCACCACCCACCATACTCACCACGCACCACACTCACCCACCACACTCACTCACCACACTCACTCACCACACTCACTCTCACTCACCACTCACTCAGACACCTCACTCATCCACACTCAACTCACTCATCCACCCACACTCATCACACTCACCCTCATCCACCACACCTCACTCACCCACATTCACTCACCCACACTCACTCACCACCCACCACCCTCACCACACTCACTCACCCACCACACCCACTCACCAACCACACTCACCCACCCGCATTCAACTCATTCACCCACCCACACTCACTCACCACACTCACTCACCCTCACCCACCACACTTCACTCACTCACCCACATTCACTCACCCATACTCACTCACCACCCACCACCCTTATCACACTCACTCACCCACACTAACTCACCACCCTCACTCACCCACATTCAACTCACCCACCCACACTCAACATCTCACCCACCACACTCACCCACCACACTCACTCAACCACTCACCCACACTCAACCACTCACTCACCCACCACACTCACCCACTCACCACCCACACCCACTAAACTCACTCACTCACTCACCATCCTCACTCACCACCCACCTACACTCACTCAACAACCCACCACACTCACTAACTCACCACACCCACCACACTCGCTCACCCACCACACTCGCTCACTCACCACACACACTCAATCACCACACTCACTCACCCACACTCACCCCCACACTCACCCACCCACACACCACACTCACTCACCCACACACCACCCTCACTCACCCCCCACACTCACTCAACTCACACACCACACTCACTCAACTCACACACTCACCCTTTCACACACATAACCACAAGTTTGTTTGGCAACACCAAGAATGACCCCAGGCCTTCGTCCGAGGAATTTACGAGTAATTATGTACTTTGGCTGTGCGAACATCAGAAACAGAAACACATGCCTATACAGATCTTACACATCAAGCCGCTCCATTCAGATTCTACATGAAATGCACCCATTGAACAGTTTTCCACCTACATTTTTAAAGTACTTTAATCCAACACTAGTGAGCCATACTTTACACAGCCCAGTAAACCTGTCCACAGATTCAGCTTCTACAGCACAGTCCAATAAACTGTCTACTGTACATTAGTGTTAACACAGGACTTCCTTATCAGCATAACCACATACACAATCTTCCACCTCAGACCTTTCATGAAAGATGTTTTATTTTTAAACTTTCATCCTTCCCACTTTAGGGGTCTTACATAAATCCCAGCAAAAAGGAGACCTATAAACTGCAATCATCCTGATCCAAATCCATCCAAACATGGCTGCAAAACTAAAGGTGTTACGGTTTTCAGGGGAGGGTTAAGCAACCATGCCCACGCCACCTGGGAACAATCAAATTCTTCCTGTCTTTATAACTACACAGTTCCACAACCACAGGGAAAAAATTACCCAGCAAAGGCACACCAGTACCTAATGGAATTAAGTGACAATTCAACACTAAATCATAAATCACAAAACAGACTTTATCAATTCAGTATATGAAGAACATACCAGTATAGTGTATTTAAAGTTACATCTAACTACCAGATTGTGCTGGGACAGCTTTAGAGATAAAAGTGGTTTTGTAAAATTCAGCGGATACTGGCAGAGTGCCCTTTATCACACAAACGTGCACACACTTGCCCCTTATCACACAGACACAAAGTTTGTTTGGCAACAGCTAAAATGACCCAAGGGCTTCTTCCTTCTGATAGCAGTCTGTTAACTATAGGTTCATAGGTTGGTACTAGGCTATCGGCCCTAGGGCTTATACAAGCCTAGCCATAACAATTCCCTGGCTATTACTTCCACACTATTTTCTACCCTGGACCCCTGTCTAGCAGGGCGAGTGACGTGATCCCCGGGGTTAATTTCTTTCTCCCATCCAATCGTCAATGTTCCGTTTGAAGAGGGCCAAAGAGGCGGTCTGCTTGACATGTATGGGCAGTCTATTCCAGAGTTTGGGCAGTCTCTGAGTCAGGAACCTATCCCTCCAGGATTTGTTTATTGTGATGACAAGGTTTAGATCCCTGGAGCGTGTAGCTCTGAGGGATTGGGATTTCTTTTAAGTGTAGCATGTCCCAGAATGGGTACATGTTTTTTCCCAAAGGGGATAACTATACATTTCTTGGCACTGAGCTTGAGCCCATGGCTCTGGCACCAAGCATCTGTTTCTGTAAGGCCCTTTTCTACAGTATCCACAACATTTGGGGATTCAATAATGGCTCCCAGTTTGCAGTCATCTGTGAACTTTGTTAGCCAGAATCCCTTAGTGTTGGCCTGTACTTCAGAGAAGTACATGCCAAACAAGAGCGGTCCCAGGACTGACCCCTGAGGTACTCTGTCTTGCCAGAAGCTGGATTTGGAGTGGGCTACTTTTACAGAGTGGTTTCTGTCAGTAAGCCAGTTGGCAACCCATCGAGTGACGTAGGGATCAATGCCCAGCTTAGTAAGCATTCATACACACACACACACACACACACACACACACACACACACACACTTGCCCCTTGATTGCATTCGCACACACACACAAACAAACACACACACACACTTGCCCCTTGCTTGCATTCACACACACATACATACACACACACACACTTGCCCCTTACTTACATTCACACACGCACACACACACACTTGCCCCTTGCTTACATTCACGCACACACACACACTTGTCCCTTGCTTGCATTCACATACACACACACACATACACACACACATACACGCTTGCATTCACACATGGACACACACACTTGTTTGCATTCACACATGGACACACACACACACACACACACACTTGCCCCTTGCTTGCATTCTCACACACACTTGCCCCTTGCCTGCATTCACACACACACTTGCCCCTTGCTTGCATTCACATACACGCACTTGTGGCTTTAAAACATATACATATACATATATATATATATATATATATATATATATATATATATATAAAACATAAATGTATGACGGTTATAGTCCATGATACCTCACTGGACTATATGAACAGGGACATGGAGCTCTCTGAATACACGTGTCCCAGGTAGGTATGAATCTAGCCTTGAGTCGCATCCTACCTTCAGCAATGATTATATGAAAGGCCAGCAAAAATGACCTACTTCAACAAATGGCATAGTTTCTGGTGTCACAACAAGGGGATTCAATCTCTGACAGCTAGGGTAGACATAACCGACAAGCCACTATGCTTTTCAAGAGATGGTTTGCACTTATCACCACTTGGCTTCTGAATACTGACAATAACTTTGTCACCATAGTGCCTTTTTTAGGATATGCCAAGTTAAGCCCGCCAACATAATAAAAATCAGTCAGAAATACCTAAAGGTGCTGCTTCTCAATGCTAGTAGTTTAAATATAAAAAAAAAATATTACCTGGAAGCACTCCTTACCCTAGAAAAGTCACATACATATATGCAGTCACAGAAACATAGTTCAGAACCGTAGTAATCACTTTGGCTATTAAAGTCTACAGTGCCTTTCATACATTTTGATCCCCCTCAACTCTGAATAAAACATATGGAGGAGGTGTTTCAATGCTTTTAAAGCACTAATACAATGCTATACTGGTCCAAAAACATGACTGAATTGAGCTGCTGCTTGCCCAACTAACCACAGGTGTGAACCCCCATCATATCCTTGCATAATAGTGGTACTAAAAATAGACACAGGAATGTTTAGAGGAGATGCATTAAACACGTTATAAAGCTAAACAAGGAGCAACATTAAACCATACAGCCCTGAAATCAAGTTAGTATCTAATCATACTGCCTATGCTGATAAAGCAATTTCAATGTCCATAACTGAAAAATCTGGCACAGTATAATTAACACCACTAAAGCTACTGATGTGTTACAGTAAGACAATCTAGCAAACCTGAGCGAACGGTCAGTTTGTACAAGACCAGTGTTATTGCAAAATATCACTGCTAATAATACATATAAGTGGAAACAAATGGGTGCCACTGATGAAATTATATAGTATTCTCCATTCATAACGAATGCTCCTGCTACGCTGACTCAGCAGAAAGTACAGTTATGTACCTACCATAAATGTAGATGTTCGAGTGTATTCACTGTTGCAGTCATTACTCTTGGGTTATCCTGCTGGCAGGCTACCCACAGTCGGCCTAAATTCCAAAGTCTTGGTCTGGCGTCGGTTGCTGTCACCTCTTCCCTGACGTCAGTGCGCCAGGGGTATAAAAGATGCAGCCGATGCTATTTTCTTCAGTTTTTCTTGCCCCAGATGTCAGGTGCCCCCAAAATGGTAGGCTAAAAATTATGCCAATAAACATGCATGCACTAAGGTAATCATTTTCTTCATCTACAAGTAAATACACCACATAGGTTGTATAGAATAGAGAAGTACAGATAAGACCCAGCAAAAGAAAGGGGAGTGGTGGGAGGGTAACCTGGACTGCAACAGTGAATACACTCGAACATCTACATTTATGGTAGGTACACAACTGTACTATGTTCATCGTGTTTCACTGTTGCAGTCATTACTCTTGGATTGAATCCCAAAGCTGAGGATGGGTGGCTAGGGCTAAATAGGATTAGGAGAGGCTATGAGGTCCTGCAGAACTGCAGTGGCAAAGCCTGCTCTGGATTTAGAGTAGAGAGGTAAGTGGTAGTGCTTTGTAAAGGTGTGCACCGAACTCCAAGTTGCAGCCTCTAAGATGTCTTTGGTTGGTACTCCTCTGAGGAAGGCTGCTGCTGTGGTTGAATGTGGCCTAATGTCCTTAGGCACTGATTTGCCATGTTGTGAATAGCAGAAACGAATGCAATGGCCTATCCATTTTGAAATAGTCTGTTTTGAGATAGCCTTTCCTTGTGATCCTGCAGCATATGCCACTAAAAGTTGCTCAATCTTTCTGAAAGCTTTAGTTCTGTCCAAGTAGAAGTGTAGCTGTCTGTGTATGTCCAAAAAACGCAGAAGTCTCTCACCCTTGTTCTGTGGGTTTGGATAAAAGGTAGGCAAGTGAATGGTTTAGTTAAGGGCTATACTGGACACCACCTTAGGCATAAATGTTGGGTTTGTCCTCAGACAAACTCTGTCTGGATGGAAAATGATAAAAGGTTCCACAGCCATGAGTCCCTGTAACTCTGAGACTCATCTTGCAGAGGTTATTGCTAGGAGCAGAGCTGTTTTCCAGGATAAGAATTTTATATCAGCTGTTGAGGCTGGCTCAAAAGGAGGCAGTGTGAGTTTTTCCAAGACATAATTGATTCCCATGCAGGTATTGGTGCTCTCCTTGGAGGTCTTCTGTTTTTGGCCCCTCTGAGGTACTGCCTTATTAAAGAATGAGAAAAGATAGGTGGTTCCGTATTGTAATGGGCTGAAATGGCAGAGGCATGGATCTTAATTGATGAAAAGGATAGGCCTCTGTCCAGCATCTCAGTTAAGTATTGTAAAATCTGAGGAATGTTTGCAGCAAACGTGTCAATTCCTTGTGCCTGGTTCCAAGAACAGAATCTCTTCCATTTTTCTGAATAAGATTTTCTGGTACTGGGCCTCCTGGCCTCCAAAATAACAGCCATCACAGCTTTGGAGAGAGGAGTGTTCTGAATGGCTACATTATCCGCAATGCTGCCAGATTTAAGGTCCTGAGTTGGCTGTGCAGGATCTGACTGCATTGTTGGGTCAATAAGTGAGGAATTTGAGGCAATGTCCAGGCTGGACCTTGAGACAAGTTCTTTAGGATTGGGTACCAGTGCTGGCGTGGCCAGTATCATTTTTGGCTTCTCTTGTCTGACCTTTAGGAGTACCTTGGGGAGAAGAGGCAGTGGAGGAAAGGCATATACTGTTAGGTTTTTCCAGCTGAAGGATAAGGCATCCACTTTCCATGCTTGCTTGTGATAAGTCCTTGTGCAGAATCCCTGTAGTTGGCAGTTGTGAGGGGAGGCAAACAGATCTATGTCTGGGCATCCCCATTTCCTTGTTCTCATGCTGAAGACTTGTGGATCCAGTTTCCACTCGCGGGGATAAGTCAATGCTGTGTCCCACAAAGTCATGGCTTGTCTGCAGAGGGGGTAGGAATGTGTGCCTCCCTGCATGTTTATGTACCACATGACTGTAGTATTGTCCGTCTTTAGCAGTAGTTGTCCTGGATGAAGTAGATCCTTGAAAGCTGTCAGGGCATTTTGAACAGCTAGCATCTCTTTTTGATTGATATGAAGATGCATCTGGCTTGCGGACCATGTGCCCTGAATACATTTTTCTGCCATGTGGGCCCCCCAGGCATAATCTGATGCATCCGTTGTTAGTGTCTGCCTGGCTGTGGGTAAAGTGAATGGCTGTCCCTTGTTGTGGTGACAGGCCTGTGCCCACCATCGAAACTCCTGTTGCAGGCAGGGAATGAGGGTAATTAATGTTTCCAGGCTGTGGCAATGTTGAGTCCAAACACTTTTTAGATACCATTGTAGTTTTCTCATATGCAGTCTGGCAAATGAAATTAGCAGGATGCCATGAAGCCCAAAGCCTGCAGAATTTTTCTTGCAGATAACTGTGTCTTTCTTGCCAACATTTTGAAGTAAGAAGTCAGTTGCCTTTGTTTGTCTGGCGTGAGATAAGCCATCTGGGCAGTTGTATTTAAGCTTGCACCCAGGAATATTATCTCTTGAGAGGGCACTAGTTTTGATTTATTTTCGTTTACTGTGTACCCTAGGCAAATTAATAATCTTTTTACAAACGCCATATGCTTTAGTAGAATGTCCTTGTTCTCTGCTTGAATAAGGCAGTCGTCCAAGTAAGGATATATTTGAATTCCTCTTTGTCTGCAAAATGCAATTACTGGTGCTAGGCATTTTGTGAAGACGCTGGGTGCAGTAGATAAGCCAAAGGGCAGTGCAGAGAATTGGTAGTGCATTGAGCCAGCTATGAATCTGAGGTATCTTCTGCAAGATTGTCTGATTGGGACATGCAGGTATGCCTCTTTTAGGTCCAAAGTTACAATCCAAGCCTTCTTGCCCAGCATGGGCAGAAGCTGCTGCAGAGTCAACATTTTGAATTTTGGAACGTCCAGAAATGTGTTTAGACTAGACAGGTCCAGTACTGGTCTCCAAGCTTGGTCCTTTCTGGGTACCAAGAAAAGTCTCGAGTAAATTCCTTGTCCCTGCTCTTGCTGTGGTACTCGCTGAATGGCCCTCATGTCCATGAGGGATGAAACTTGCTTTTGTGCCTCTGCCTATTGATTGTATGGCAGGTCTGGCATACCTTTTGCCCTTGGCAGGTTGTGAAAGTGGAACCTGTAGCCCTGAGACACTATATTCAAGACCCATTTCTCCTGGGTGATCATGTGCCAATTTTGTGAAAAAAGTGCTAGTTTTCCCCCAAGGGGTCTGCCAAAAGATAAGTGCTTGGTGCTGGCAGAGGAAAGTCATTGGGACTGTTTCCTGTATAGCTGTGATTTGTCTTCTCCGCTTTTGGAGGTAGAAGCACCCCATTGTTTAGGCCTGTATGAGCCTTGGGGCTGGGATCTGCCTCTGGGGCGTCTGTATCTGCCTCTTTTTGGCCTGTCTGACACTGGAAAGGACCAATTCTTTGTGGGCCAGTTCCTGCTAAATCTGGGTGGCTGCACCTGTAAGAAATCCTTAACTGTCTGCATAGATTTTGCTTTGTCCTCCATTTTCTTCAACACCTCCTCTGCTTTAACACCAAAGTATCATGCTGTAATGGAGCATCTAATAATTTTGCTTTAACATGATCAGGCAGATTCTGTTCCTTTAACCAAGCATGCCTCCTGACATGACAGAACCCGTAACAGCGGCCCTGCAAGAGGCATCCAGAGAATCAAAACCACATTGCAAAGTATGCCTTCCCACTTGTTCAGTTACATGCAATAAATCCTGCATTTCCTTGTTTTCTGCACATTCAGAATTTGTTAATATTTTCTGTTTAAGCAGTGACATTAAGTATTGCTGATATTTAAGAATATGAAATTGACAATTTAAAGCCCTCTCAGACAAGGTAGCAGAAGTGTAAACCTCCCCCCCCCCATCTGTCCAGTGCCCTTGAATCCCTATCAGAGGGGATAGGGTTTTTTGCAGTGGAAGCCTTGACCCCTTTGGGACCCTGAGAAATAGTTTCTTGCTCAGCAGCAGGGTTTTTATAAAGAAATTTATGTGAATCTGGAACCCTGTAGTATCTGTCTGGCTTAACAGGTGCAGGGTGTAGAGTCAGGAGACAGGCCGGACTCTGAAAATACATCATCTACAATGTCTAAAACAGGGGAGATAGCAAGAGGCCTGTGCTGAGGTAGTAAAGTCTCTGAGCCTTTTCTTAGATTCTGAGTAGTCTTGGCTCTCCCAGTGGAAGTGCTCCCTCATGGTATGCAGGGTTTCCCCAAAAGAATAATCCTCAGGAGGAGAGGCTGAAGGGATAGATTCTTCAGCAGCAGAATCCTCATAGGGAGGAAGAGAGTATTCCTGTTCAGAAGAGAGTCATAAACTATATCAGGCAGCACAAAATAGGGCTAGAAGTGCATTCAAACAGAGGCTGTGTGTAGAATTACATTTTTAATTCACTAGAAAGACTTATCTTACCAATGAAGCAAAAAATGCAGATGAAAATGCAGGCAATACAAACTTTTCAGTAGTCCCTCAAGCAAATGCAGTCGACAGGATACACGTACAATGAAAAGGAGTTCCACACACCACATGGATTTTATTAGGTTGAGTGGGCTGGGTAAGGCAGGACTGACATCACAATGTGTTAGGAACACAGGCTCTTCTATACAGCATGCAAATCAGGCGGGGATTACATCACTTTGGGGGAGGAAACATCCCGATAGCTAGAGCAAGAGCAGATGGCAGATGTGACATCATAATTTCAGAGCCAGCTACAGGTTTTCAAGTTGGTTTGCAAAGTGAAACAAAAACAGTATAGAAAGCTAGGAAGCAGAACAGGGAAAACAGTTGAGTGGGTTATTTTTTTAAAGCTGCAAGGGTGATTTTTTAAGCTTTATCAAAGAACAGGGACTGGAAGAGTCAGCAGGTTGGGGAATCTGCTTTAATATCCTGTGGTTTTTCCTTTAATATGTTTGGACTAACTGAAAATGAGTGAGTTTGAATATATTATTGTAATTGATGTTAGCATTAACTGCGGTGGTGGTGCTGCTGTAGCTTTGTCGCCTCACAGTTAGACGTTGCACTTTCGATTCTCAGAGCATCTTCTGTGTGTTGACATTTGTGAATGGGCATTCCTTCATTGGAGGTTGTGCGTTAGGCCCGGCAAGCCAGCAAGTAAAAATCTACTGCCAATCATTAGCGGACTGGAGGTCCGCTGTGGCGACCCCTAATCGGGAAAAGCTGAAAGACAGTTTAATTGATATAACGTTGAAGCAAGAAACAAGGCAAGCCAAAATGGAAAATGAACCCAGCAAATACAGTCCAAACACAACGCTATCCCTGTTCCAAGATGTTCCAAGGTATATGGATTACTCGCAAAAAGCACGCCACCAACTTGCTGCAACTCCTTTATTAAACCGAAACGTTGTCCATGTATTTACCTAGGTTTCGTTCGTACCAACGAACTTCATCAGAATACAAAACACAATCTCTAAACCTTTCTTAAATACATAAGGCTCCACCCTATTAATTACTTAAACTGATATAATCTAGTTCCTAAATAATGTGTTCTATTGCTTAATTAATTATAGTTAAAAAACATAAAAAATGTGCCTAATGTAAACCCTACAATGTGTTGTGTATAAAAGAATATATTTAAACTTATTTAAACTGAAGTGTCAGGCACACAATATATTTCTTACGAAAATATTTTAACATAAATAAATTTAATGTAACCCATGAAAGACTCAAATGGTACAATAGTGTAAATATAAAATTTGTATATATAAACATATGAATGTATGTAAAAAATGCATGTGTATAGAAATAAATAATATATAACTGTGGTATTAAACTCATGGACATTATGGTAAAAAACAACAATACTAAAATAGAAGACTTTCTTAGCCAGTTGGATGAGTTGAATAATGCTATTTCTAAAGATCTTCTATTTGATCAGTATTATAACCAATACACTCACATTATCGCGGATGTCTGACACAGTTGTGACATCCTATATCAAAAGAAAAACACCAAAATCCAAAGGGACATTCATAGATATGAAGTGGGTCAAGCGTATCCCAAATCTACAAATGGTGGGGACAAACAAGGTAACCGAGGTAACAAGAATAGAGATAACAACACGGCTACCATTGATGACGTCAATCCACCTTACGAATGCGACGACGAAATCGAGGATTGTGTAGTTCATGAAAATTTTACAGAAGAAGGCGTGCGACGATCGGACAGACTTAGAAATCAGGGGGATAATACTACCTCTCAAGACTACAACAACAAAGGAGCCCGACCTAAGCAGAATTTTTTAGGCAACCAGAAACAAGGGTGGAAGCGCAAATGAATGAGAATTTGGAGCAGGTGCTAGTCAAATACAACAACGGAAGTACACAGCAGGACAATCATTCCCCACTGGGACTGTTCCATGTCAAATTATCGAGCGCGAGTGTGGATACACACAATAGTGACACTTTTTGCGACAACCTCGATTCTGCCCACCTTTTAGGTTCGCAGGACATTATGATGGATAGTAACATGGACAACATCAGTGTAAGTAATGAGTTCAATTCACAGTATGCATTGGGAAATATGACAAATGACATTCTCATGGAACTTAGTACATACGAACGCAATGTTGGTAATGGTGTCAATGAAGCTAACAGAAATGACAATATAACATCAGAAAATGATAGTAATATTTATTATGATAGAACGGTATGTGAACAAACCAAACCCTTGGTAGAAAATTGTAGTGATGTTAATTTTTTTATTGACTGTAACCCAGACTGTTACTTTGAACAAAGAATAGAGTTGGATGAACATGTTACAATAACCAACGATAATTATATAAGCATGGACAAAGTAATGAATGCAATAGAAAATGTATTTTTAAGTAATCCTACTATTGTGACTAACAATATGGGAGATTTTAAGGTGTTCAATTATTCTAAATTACTTGTTAATGAACAACAAGCAAACCTATTTTCAAAAGGTTTTAGTTTTGTGCCATGTAAGAAAGGGAATTTAGTAGAATCTGCGTTAGAATTAAAATTATTCACAAGAAAACTGAACTTAAAAGTTTTTTCCAACATGACATTGAATGCAATAATAATTGTCACAAAGAAAAACTTTGCAAACCGAGTATATTTAACCCCCCCATGAATGATAGTGTAGCCATTTTTGAAAAATTAAGTGAAATTGACATGAGGAAATTTTATAAAACATATAGGGAGAATATACATTCCAATATGACTAAAGATGAGCAAGTTATGCTTAAAGAAATATGTAACTTGAAGGATATTAGAATTACTATGTTATATATTGTATACTTTATTTCTATACACATGCATTTTTTACATACATTCATATGTTTATATATACAAATTTTATATTTACACTATTGTACCATTTGAGTCTTTCATGGGTTACATTAAATTTATTTATGTTAAAATATTTTCGTAAGAAATATATTGTGTGCCTGACACTTCAGTTTAAATAAGTTTAAATATATTCTTCTATACACAACACATTGTAGGGTTTACATTAGGCACATTTTTTATGTTTTTTAACTATAATTAATTAAGCAATAGAACACATTATTTAGGAACTAGATTATATCAGTTTAAGTAATTAATAGGGTGGAGCCTTATGTATTTAAGAAAGGTTTAGAGATTGTGTTTTGTATTCTGATGAAGTTCGTTGGTACGAACGAAACCTAGGTAAATACATGGACAACGTTTCGGTTTAATAAAGGAGTTGCAACAAGTTGGTGGCGTGCTTTTTGTGAGTAATCCATATACCTTGGAACATCTTGGAACAGGGATAGCTTTGTGTTTGGACTGTATTTGCTGGGTTCATTTTCCATTTTGGCTTGCCTTGTTTCTTGCTTCAACGTTATACCTGTTGGTGATTTTTTTGGTTCACAGTTTAATTGATGTTAGCATTAATTTAGAAGTAGTACCAATAAGATTAGTCTATACAATTCATGGCACGTCTAAAGAAGAGTTTGTATGATTACATCATCATACTAGGAATGAGTTATTTTGTGATAGGGGGTACTTTTGTTCTTAGTGTTAGTTATTAAGCTCTTGTCCATGTCAAGGTGTGCTATAAATATAAATATTCTTATATGTTTTACATCTAAAGTCATAGTAATAAATAAAGTTTTGTTTAGTATAAATGTCAAGTTATTAATGTATGTCACTGAACATTAATGGTTTAAATAGCCCAGTAAAAAGTAGTAGTCTTTTGAAATACATGAAACTTCATAAGGTTGATATTGTCTTTTTGGAAGAAACACACTTGCTATCCAAAGATGTACACAGAATGTTCTTAAAAGATTATTCTCAGTTGGGTCTTACTTAAGAACAAAAAGAAGAGGCACACTTATATTATGGAAAAATTTAGTGAATATGCCAAAAGTGATGGATTCTTATTCAGAAAAGAATGGGATGTTAAATTTGGTGGTAACAGAAATTGAAAAAAGTATTATACACTAGTTAACCCTTACTAGATCCTTATAACTGGGGTAAAAGTCTCTAAAAGTATTTAGATACTATAGCTCTTTATATGAAAGGTGAGGTAATTTTAGCAGATGATTTTAATTGTGTGTTATCGAAGAATGACACCACTGTTAACAGAAAACTTAGATTATCATCAGTTGCAAAACATTTTAATCATTTCATTAATATAATGAACTTGAGAAACATATATGATTTAAGATTATCTAAACCTCTTAATTATTTACATTACTCTTTCAGATTTGGCACTCAAAACAATATAAACACGTTTTTGTCTAAAATGCCTTATACTCTAAAACTGAAGATATATTAATTATTTCCTGTCCAATGACTGACCACAACACAATCATTTTTAATCTCACACTGAAGTCTAATAATATGTACTAGGCTTCCTGCATATATAATAAAAATTAGGGGTTTTAAAGACTGGTTTATAAATGAAATTAACACTCTCATAGAGTTTAACAATAATGGAGAACTTAAAAAGACCATTCTTTTGGATTCTTTGAAAGCATATTTAAACAGTAAAATTAGAAATGGGCATGCATGTAAAACAAGAGAATGGGATAGAGAATTAAAATTAAAAGAGTTAACTAAGATACTTTAAAGTCAAAGACTAAACCAAATGATCAAGCTAATAATCTAGAATTAAAAACCTTAAATCAAAAATATGTGGATATTCTTAAACACAATATTTCTATAAATCAAGAAAAAAATAAATACATTTAGGATCTGTAGTACCATTTTATTCAGTAAATTCTGAATGTTTACACAAATTAGCCATTAGATTGAAGAAAATCAATTAAATCATATAAAGGAGATTTCATATAAATATGGAAGTAAAAATAAAAATTACTGATTTAGAGGATATATTAGAATGTTTTAGGGATCATTACAAACAAATGAGTAAATTATAGTAATAGTAATATGATAAATAACAATAGTCTTGCAAGTTTTCAAAAAGAAAACAATACCAATAAGGTAACTAAATAAAAAATAGTATTGCTAAACCTTTTTTGCATAAGAAAATTAAAGATAAAAAAATAATGAATCTAGTAATAAACCAGCATAAATCAAAAGTTGAACCCAAGAACTGTGATTGATAATACTATTTATTTGAACACGGTATGCACTTTCACCATATTTAACTCCAAGACTTCATCAGATAACACCATACAAAAACTAGCTATTTTTAAAGACCATAAAATCACATGACTCAAACCTACCCTTTTAAAATCTTAAAGAGCTAGATACATTGTTATGCAATATAACAAATTGAAAAATTCATGACTTACATTTAAAATATATAACCATGTGACTTTAAAAAGCTTTAAATTGTAAAAATGTACAAAATGTACTCCTTAAAGTTTTTTCTGTCTTGCATGTTCTTTTAGTTTTAGAAAACAGACTATAGATGAAAGTTCACTGAAACCTGGCCAGCTACCAGCATTCAAGCATAATTGCTAGTAAAGTTATTTTTGTTCTAAAGTTAACACCCATGAACCACCTCTCAAATTCTGTACCGCTGTCTCCAATACTGTAAATTTAAACTCAAGACCTACAGTCTCATCAATGTGCTTAAACAATGCATTAGTAGATTTTTCCTTTTTCTTCTTTTAATCTCATAGGTGTGTTCATATGAGATTAAAAGAATATATATGTCCTCCCACTATTTCCCTGTAAATTGCTTATCCAATCTCTCTTCCCAAGCTTTTCTAAACTCCTCTAATTGATTTTTATAGTTATCATGCAATATTTTATATGCCCTACTAATTATCCCTTTTTAACAGCAGCTTCTTTTCTAGATTCAAATAAAAACTCTACTAAGAAGGTATTTCACTTACAATTCCCGTATTCCTTTATCACTGCCTATACTCTGATATCAATCCCTGAGAGGGAAGGCAGTCTCTAGCCTGCAGTCCAAATGTTTTCTTAGCCTCTTCAGATTCTATTACCTTTCTGCTTGTGTTATGCATATAAGTCTTAATGTTAAACTACCATCTTCTATTGGAAGGATCAGCTTATCCCACTTGACCCTTGCCTTCTTCCCCTCCCAGATAAAATCCTTCAACTCTTTATTAATTACTGTCTACAACATATCCTTTGGTTGATAAAAATTATGCCTGACCTATATTAAAAACTATATGGACTGGAAACATTTTCACTGCTTGTATCTTGCTATTCACATCCCTAGAAATGAGTTTCCAGTTTCTTAGTTTTTGTATTATCCTTTGTTTAGTCACTTTACACATATCCTTAGCTGCTATAACAGAATCCTTTTTAACCTATACTCCTAAATGCTAAAATTTTATCATGCCTCCATAAATATGGATGTTATAAGGATCATGGGAGATTATTAGGCTAATTGTCCTACGAGCCTTTTTAAGTCTAGCCTTCATGCCATATTCCCAATTATTGATGTCCACTGGCTAGAATGGCTTTGGTATATGCCTATGCCTTAGGGCATCTACAAACTGCTCTTGTCCATAAGAGCCACGGGCAACAAGCCAGATGTGAATTTGCAATTTCCCATCCACTGTTCCAAATTGTCTTTGAATAGGCTTAGACAAGAGCTCTGTTTCAAATGAATGGGGACTCTGTTCCAGAGAAAGAGTAATATCTGAGAACCTGTCCATCCAACATGTTTTGTTTGTGTCATAGATGAGGTTTAGATCCTTAGATTGGGTAATTCTAGTGTGGTTTGTTTTGCGAATGTGTGGCAGATCCATCATGGCTGGTGTGACAAATGGGATACTGCCAGCATATCTGGAATTTTGTAAATAATTGTATGTCATTTGTGAATATCAACATGATTTATGTAGGATGCTTATGTTACAAATGTATGTTGTGTATATTAAAATGCTTTGTACAGATATGTGTGTTAAAAAGGTATTTTATAAAGTACTTATGCTTAAAATGTAACCACAGTGTGCCCTACTGGAATATAACAGAAATATACATGCACGATTGTAACTGTTTAAATGTATATATTTTATCAGTGGAAACTGGAATACAGAAGATTAACTTCAAGAAGATAACTTAAATTAAATTACTTTATGGCTACTCAATAAAAGATGGCATCTTTCAGTTTTCAATGAGCTACAGACATAATTGTTGTACTAGGGAGCTTTCTGTATGGTCTTTAGGATGAAATAATTACTAGTCTTGAAGTGTGGAGGAATGTAATTGTTTTATGACTTCCAGCATCTGAAAAAGATCTGAGGTCTATGTATTTTCACAGTTAGATGCTAAATACTGTCAGCTTCCAACAATGGAGGTTTAACCTGGGATAGAGTCGGATGAGAAGAAATTATGTCATTCTGCAAGCTATCCCAGCAGTAATATTTGAGGTATTATTTTTAAAAGTCTTTTAGAGAGACAGAACATTCTGTATTCTGTGTTGGAGCTGACAACAACACGACCCATTCACCACACATCTGCCTTGATCTAATGAAGTAAGTTTCTAGGGAACAGACTCTGTCTTAGAAACAGTCAGGAATATAGTGAAGATTAGGTTAGATATTTTTTTTATTTATTTGAGACTGTCCTGCAAAGTTGTTTTAAATATTCCCTGTGATTTTGAACTTTGATGTCACTGTGAATACATACTGAGTATTTTCTTGTTCTATTATTTATTACTAAATATATTTAAACCTTTCATTGTGGCTGATCTGTGTAGAGATATTTATTTTTGACAATGTGTGGGCCACTCCTAATAGCCTTGATCTTGGTCAAACTACCATTTGTCTTAATATTAATATTATGCAGTAAGATTGGACACTCTTTGTTAAGGGCCTTAAAGTAGCTGATAAGGAGTAGACTGGTGGCAGTGGTAACTATCTTGTAGTCTGGGCAGAATGGGGCTTAGCTAGTAAACCTGTGCCAGCCTCTCCCAAGTGTGTGTGTATAAATCAAACCTCAAAGAGTGTGCATGTCAGCTACTTGGGCAGGGAGACGAAGCACTTGTTGGACAAAGAGGGTGCTGGTAGGTCTTGGCTTGGTCACTCAGCTGAGATCTCAATTCTATAGCTGTGCCAGTGTGGGGTCTTACTGGGGATCTGGTGAAAGAGAGAGAAACCAGACCCAGGGGGTGTCTCTGTGCTCTTAAGTGAAAATGCACTTGATGCAGAGAGCTGCATCTGGAAATACTGTGTGCACCTGTCATTCTCCCAATGTACATCCCCCTCTGGCGCCAGTGGTGAAGACTGAGGCTCCTTGATTACTAGTCCAGTGGTGGGTCGTCTTAGCTGGAATGGTTAATGACTTGTAGGTCAGGCACAGATAGCTCTCTCAGTAGTCTGCAGGAGACTGAATACAGGGACAGAGCTTTTAGGCAGGCCATATAGGTCATATTAATTACACTCTGCATTCTTTTAGTGAGGAACTTGTGTGGATATTCCAGCTATTGCAAATGCCTGGTCACTGTACACTGTACTCAATTACTGGTCTAATGAGGGCTGAGTAAAGTGGTACTATAATCTCCTTAGATCTGAATGCCAAGCCCTTACTTATAAGTTGTGTCATGTAGAAGGATTTTCTTACTACCATGGAAACATGGTGATCAAGGTTCACGTTACTGTCAACCTTAGTTCCCAGGTCCTTACCACTGTGTCTACTCCTAGCAGAGTGTTATCAGCATTGTAATTTGCAGAGGTGGTCATCTTCACAAAGGGTATGATTATGCATTTTTGATTGTAGTTTTAGGCCATGCTTCTGGAACCATCCATTTATTTGTCTGTGTTGGACATTTCTGGAGGATTTAATGACTGCACTCAGCTTGAAGTCATCAGCAAATCTAGTCAGCTAAAGGCCCTCTACATTTGTCTTGACTTCAGAGAAGTATATTACAAATAGCAGCAGTCCTAGTATTGAGCCCTGTGGGACACCACTAGTAACAGGCCTCTTGGTGTACGTGGATTCCCCCATCCTGACTTTCTGTGTCCCATCTGTGAGCCATTTGGCTACCAGGTGACAGAGGGATTTATGCCTAAATTTGTGAGCATGTCTACAATACCAGAGTGAGGTAGCGTGTCAATATCCTTTGCCAAGTCAAGGTAAGCAATTTGCACCATTTTGCCCTCATCCATGGCTATAGGGACCTGCCCTCGACAAAACTGAACTGGGATGGGTCCAGTGGTTGAAGATTTCCTAGGTCTTTGTTTATCAGGTCCACAATAATGCTTTCCATGTCCTTGCACAGAAGACTAGTCAAATGTAAGGGTCTGTAGTTCCCTGGGTCTGTTGATGGTCTAACTTTATGCAGACTGATGTCAGTTGCAGCCCTCCATTTCCTAAGCATGAAGCTTGTCTGGAGGCTGTGGATGAATAGAGATTGTAGTGAGTCTTTCAGATCATGTTTCAAGCTATTTAGGAGGCATTCTAGGATATTATTAGGATCTAGTGATGCAGTGTTTTTAGCTCTGGAGAGTGCAATGAGGACCTGTTTTTAGTGGTAGTTGAGAGAGAAATGGTAGAGGGTATTTTATGGAGGGAAAATAAGGGTAAAATTGGAGCTAAATTTATCAGACATCAAATTTGCTACATCTCCTGGTTCTGTATAGGAAGTTCCAGTTACTATTACTTCAGAACACTTGGATGGTCCCTTTAAGTTGCGTACATAACTGCAAAATGCATTATGGTTATTCTTAGCCTGGGAGGCTATTTTTGCCTCAAACTTGTCTTTGGTAGACTTGATTAGTCCCCTGAGTTGCTTGTTGAGACTGATGTGGGAGTTTTTTTTGTCTTTTGGGCATAGCCCTTCCTATTTTTGGACAGGATTTTCCTTCTTTTGTTCTGCAAACTACTTATACTGGGCTCCACCAAGGGGGGGTTGTTTTTGGAGTTTGTCCTAAGTTTATTTCAGTCTGATACTGCTGTTTCTATGCAGTTATTTGCATTCTTGTATAGGGTTTCCGTAAACACTTCCACATATGGCAATGTGTTCTCTAAGTTTGAAGGAGCTTGGAATTTAGCTGTGCCTTCACTTAATACGAGTCAGTTAGCCTTGGAAAAGTTCTTAAAGGTTCGAGAGTTTGCTGACAGTTCAGCCAGTGAGGACATGACACAAGGGAAGTGGTGCAACATTCCCTCATATTTGTGTACCAGATCCAGGATATTTGCACCCTTAGTAGGTGTGCAGACTACCTGTTCCAGAGAAACTTTGAGCCTGCAGGTTAGTAGCTGTGTATGTATCCCAGTTTATGATGGGATAGTTGAAATCATCCATGAATAAGGTGTGAGTGAGTGACTCCAGTACATTCAAGTATGTGGTATGACTATCCATAGACGGGGACCTACAGATAGCAAAGGTATGGTATTGAACTTTACCTAAGGTTAGCTGGACGTGGAGTAGCTCAAGCATGTGTTTTACTAATCCTGAGGTGTGCTTTTTATGCAGACTGGAACAATTCCACCTCTTGTCCCTTCAAGTGCAATTGCTGGTATGGAAGGCATTATAGCCTTGTACCACTGGAGTGCCTTTCACAGCTTTACACCATGTCTCAGCAACTGTGCAGATGTCAACACTCTCCAGGGTGAGGAGTGCTTCCAGGGAGTTATGTTTCTTGTAGAGACTGCTAGCACTAAAAATGTAATACGAACTCAGTCCCAGTAAACCAAGAAAAAGAACAGCAAAAGGCACAAGTAAAATCCAATAAACTCTTCCAAGCAGGTTTCCGAAATAACTCTTCGAGATTTAGTAATCAACTTCTTTATTGTTAAAACACAACCAGCGGAATGCACGAAAAGGAAAAAAGTATCAGTCAAGCGCTTTCACCTGCAGCTATGTCAGGCTTTCTCAAGATGAACCACAAGCGTTGTGGATGTGCTTAAATCACACCCTCAATTCAAGAATCAACAATTAAGACACCCTTAATGACTCATAATTAATGAGTTCAAATTAAAGTGCTACGTGCTTGAAATAATTTATCTTAACATAAAATATATAAACTGTTGTTCGATATCAGTAAAAGACTCTTGTAATGAAATGACATATATAAAAGTACATTTCACAGTCTAACCTAATTTCATTCTGTTTAAAATACATCTTGTATTTATAGAATGCAATAATTGACCAACACAAATCTTCAAAAAAAGCAGTAGGAAATACATTATAGAAGTTTAAATACTTGACTTGATGAGTTGTTCAACATTGAATGAGTCATAATTAAAATGTTAAGTATCTGAACAAAACTTTCCTTTCTTGCAATATATAACTATTGTTCAGCGTTAACAAAAACAGTTGATCAAGTATTGAAATACTTTGAAATGGAGTTTGCAAACAGGCATTCACTTCGTTGCTTTGACAAGCCTTGTACTAATGTAGTGCATCCATTGTTAAACATAAAACTTCAAATTACTCAAAGATGCATTGAAAATACTTGTGTGACTTGTGTGCAGAATTCTTAAAATAATAAAAGTCGAAAATTTTTCTTTATTCTCTTTTTCTTTTTGTAAAACAGTATAGTTTCTGAATTTATACGTAGCATAATTAGACTTGATATGTGTGTCGATATCCTTATAACAACCAATAATGAAAGAAGGCAGTAAATGTTGGTCATCGCGGTTTTTGAAAAAAACTGAGTAATAAATTAATATTAAGTTTACAATATAAATAACTATAGGAAACATTAATAAAAATATAATTAATTAAAAATTAAAAAATTAATTAAACTGCCTATAATTCATATTAAATGCTGATGATGAAAATGTCCTTGTGATAATTAACACTGTGTTTAAATCCAATAACTTGTGAAAAATTAATAATGGTTAAATGTTTTATGCTAGACAGCGCTTAAATAAATAAGAATTAAGAATTAAAAATTAATAATAAAATGTACTGTTGTCATTATAATAATTAGGTTGTACAAATGTTAAAATACAACAATTAGGACTATCAAATTAACTGGTTTAATATGGGAAACAAGGAACAAATAAAAAGGAAAATAATGGGAAAATAGATGGAAAAATGTGCAACTTTGTTTGAATGTAAATACATAAAAATAAAATATAGGTGTAAACCAGTGTCTAAGAATTCCATTATAATAAAAGCTGTGCACATATATTGAATATTTACAATGGTTAAAAAGTTTGTACCCAAGTTAGTCAACAGTTTTCTGATGTAGCCATATCTCTAACAACAATACTTATGTTAATATAAAAACAAGGGGAGTTGGAAATGTTTATAAATGTTTGCTGTGTAAAAAATAAGCAAAGTTACAACTTTGCCCGTCTTAGTTTCAACAGACTAGTAATACTAATGGCTTCGTTTAGACCCGGAGGTCGTGATGCATTTAATCTTAACTGCCAATTGAGTTCTTTAAAATCGATTGTTGTTTCCCAATCTCCACCCCTAGGATTCAATGGTACCTGCTCAATAACCATAAATTTTAGGGTCATCTTAGGGCAAACTGTTAAGTGCTTATAAAATGCATTTGTATCTTTCTTTCTCCGTATGTCGTAGAGGTGCTCGTAAATCCTCTTACGCAACGTCCTCTCTGATTTTCCTATATAAAAACTCTCACATTCTTGACATACTCCTAAATAAATTATTCCCTTAGATGCACAATTACAGTACCCCTCAGGTTTCACTTTGAATTTTCTTGACTTGATATAATAGGTACTGGTGTTCATAATGTATGGACACTGCTTGCAAGAACTACATTTGTAAGTACCTGATAGACAACCTTTGTTCTTAGTAACCAATGGTGCGTGTTTTTCGAACATATTCTTAAGGTTGGTATTTCTTGTGTTAACAAATAAAGATTGTTTAGGCAACCATTTGTTCGTGTCCTCATTTAGTGTTAGAATAGGCCAGTATTTATGTACTGAATTTTTTATTTTGTAAACATCATTGTTGAAGGTACAACTATATGCAGTTTGAAAATTGGGAGTGTCAGTACCTTTGTCAAGCAACGTGTTGTGCTTTGGTACATCGTCAGTTGCTATGCCTAACAAGGGACAATATAAATCAGCTCTTCTTAGAAGAACTTCTTGGTGCATTTCTTCTATCAAGGGTTTTGAGTAACTTCTTTCTAAAAATAATTTAGTTAATATTTTAACTTCCTTGTCAAACATTTCATCAGTGTTGCACATTCTAGAAGCTCTGATGAGCTGACCCTTTAAAATTCCTTTCTTTTGAGAGAAGGGGTGGCCACTACTAAAGTGTAGATATGCGTTAGAAAAGGTAGTTTTTCTGAACACTGAAGACTCAAACATTTGTAACTCAGTGTTCTTGGCAAGTAATACATCTAAGTAATTCATAACATTTTCACTAATTTTGGATGTAAATTTCAAAAAGTGTGTAGTGCTATTGATGTAATGTATAAATGCTTGAAGACTTTCTCTACTACCCTTCCATAAAATGCATATATCATCCAAATACCTTTGGTAATGCAAAATATTGTCCTTCCAAGGTGATGTAAAAATAAATTATTTTTCCCAATAAAATAGGACAACATTTGCATATGCAGAAGCACATGGAGAACCCATGGCCACCCCTTTACTTTGTTTAAAAAATTCCCCATTAAAATAAATAAAATTATTGTTTAAAATGATGTCCATAAAATCTGATAATAAATTAATCATGTTGTTATTTAAATCTGAAAATTTTATTAAAATTTCATTAAACCATTGTAGACCAATGTCGTGTGGAATGCTAGGAAATAACTCTATTACATCAATGGTGACCATAAAATCAGTAGTTAAAAAATACTCTTTTTTTAATATTTTTCAGGAATTCCCAAGAGTCTTTACAAATATGTTCAAACAGTGCTACAGTTTTTTTAAGTGAAATATCCACAAACTTGCCCAAAGGTTCTGTTATACTGCCAGCACCTGCAACAATGGGTCTAAACTTCAACGGCTGTAGTCCTTTGTGGACCTTGGGAATTCCGAAAATCACTGGAGTGAGGGGTTTATTCACTAGTAAAAAGTTAAACAATTTTTCATTAATTACCCCTTGTAGTAAATGGTCTTGTAATAAGAATTTTATCCTAGCATATGCTATGTTCACTTCATTTAAAGAAAGGGTGCTATATTGTTCTGTATCTTGTAGAATATTGTGTATTTTTTCTTCATATTCATTCTTGTACATCAAGACCACACCACCCCCCTTGTCTGGTTTCATGACCCATATCTGATCCTCTCTAAGTTGTTCTATAAGAGAATAACAACTCTGAGTTAAATTCTGTGGTCTATTACATTCCTTGGGGAAATTTCTAATGTCTATTTCCACCAGTTCTTCAAATATCTTAATAACTGGATGCAGGGGTGGATTAAATGTACTTGATCTACTCACTAAATCTTTTGTACAGTTTTTACCTTTAAATAGAATATCCAGATTTAGTTGTCTGGTAAAAAGTTTAAGTTCTAAAATAGTTTTGGTGATATCCAAAGATTTAGAGGGAAAAAAGTAAAACCCTTTAGTGAACAATTCGAAATGTGTGTCTTGTATGGGGCTCTCTGTGAAATAAAATATAGTAAAATTGTTCTTAGTTGTGACAACACATGGTGAAAAAACTGGATCTATTGAATCTCCTTTGTGTAACAATGCGTTCATCTCCGTTGCTTCCCCCACGCCTGTTGGTTCTGGAACTGTGCTCTGTTCCCTTGCCTGCGTTGGGGAAAGTAAAAAACCTGATTGTCATCATTTTTAGGAGTGTTGTTACTCGTGTTGTTACCCTGCTTTTGTGCCAGTCGTTCACTACGCCTTAAAGTTTCCACAGAAGGAGTGTCATCATTGTGATTGTAAGAATTCATAGCACCCCCCCCCCTTGTTGCTCACATATTTATTAGTCCATTTTGTTTTAGTTGAGAAACAATAAGCTACCCCATTTTTGTAGTCATTAAGATTTCTTTCTAACTTTTTAATTTTCCTTTCCATAATTCTGGAACAATGTTGGTCTACCTCGTAAAATACATTATTATATTCCTTTTTGATTCTAGAAAAACAAGAATCCGAATTAATAGAATCATTCAATGTGTTAAGTTCTTGTAAAAGGCTGTCAGCTTTCTTTTCATAGTCTTTAACCATCAAGTACAACATATCAAGTCCAGTTTTGTCAAACAGTTCTGAAATGTCATTAAAAAGTTGTGAACCAGAAACTGCATTATTAGGAAATTTGTTTATACGGAGACCTTTCGGTACTCTTTTAACCCTGATGCATTCTTGCAAATAATCAATTTCCATTTTTGTAGCTTTAAAGGTATATAATTTGTCACTGAACATTGAAAAATCAGAATCTATCTTGTTCACAACTGAAATATTGTTGTTGACAGTACCTGGTAGAAATGTGAATGATTTGTTGGACCAAACACCAAAGTTAAATGGTCTTGGGACATTGTCAGTTAAATTTATGTCCGTATGTTGTTGGGAATGTAAACCTTTTCTTGGGACAGTTCCAGACTGCTGCCCCGAAACGTTAAAAACTTGTGGTTCTTCAGCAATATTCCTTTCCGAGTTGTTCGCGCCAAATTCCTGTGCTTGGTTTGCAGCAATTCTGCTGCCGGAATGCAAGTTGCTTTCTTTCATAGAATTAGAAAGCTGTGTAAGCAGGGAAATAACCTGCCGGAATTCAGTTCTAGTAACTGGTGTATCGTCCGGTACATCACGTAGAATGAGTGGTGTCCCTGGAAAGTCGGATTGATCAGTGCCTTCTGCCATATGAACGCCAACGAACAAAAATGTAATACGAACTCAGTCCCAGTAAACCAAGAAAAAGAACAGCAAAAGGCACAAGTAAAATCCAATAAACTCTTCCAAGCAGGTTTCCGAAATAACTCTTCGAGATTTAGTAATCAACTTCTTTATTGTTAAAACACAACCAGCGGAATGCACGAAAAGGAAAAAAGTATCAGTCAAGCGCTTTCACCTGCAGCTATGTCAGGCTTTCTCAAGATGAACCACAAGCGTTGTGGATGTGCTTAAATCACACCCTCAATTCAAGAATCAACAATTAAGACACCCTTAATGACTCATAATTAATGAGTTCAAATTAAAGTGCTACGTGCTTGAAATAATTTATCTTAACATAAAATATATAAACTGTTGTTCGATATCAGTAAAAGACTCTTGTAATGAAATGACATATATAAAAGTACATTTCACAGTCTAACCTAATGTCATTCTGTTTAAAATACATCTTGTATTTATAGAATGCATTAATTGACCAACACAAATCTTCAAAAAAAAGCAGTAGGAAATACATTATAGAAGTTTAAATACTTGACTTGATGAGTTGCTCAACAATGAATGAGTCATAATTAAAATGTTAAGTATCTGAACAAAACTTTCCTTTCTTGCAATATATAACTATTGTTCAGCGTTAACAAAAACAGTTGATCAAGTATTGAAATACTTTGAAATGGAGTTTGCAAACAGGCATTCACTTCGTTGCTTTGACAAGCCTTGTACTAATGTAGTGCATCCATTGTTAAACATAAAACTTCAAATTACTCAAAGATGCATTGAAAATACTTGTGTGACTTGTGTGCAGAATTCTTAAAATAATAAAAGTCGAAAATTTTTCTTTATTCTCTTTTTCTTTTGTAAAACAGTATAGTTTCTGAATTTATACGTAGCATAATTAGACTTGATATGTGTGTCGATATCCTTATAACAACCAATAATGAAAGAAGGCAGTAAATGTTGGTCATCGCGGTTTTTGAAAAAAACTGAGTAATAAATTAATATTAAGTTTACAATATAAATAACTATAGGAAACATTAATAAAAATATAATTAATTAAAAATTAAAAAATTAATTAAACTGCCTATAATTCATATTAAATGCTGATGATGAAAATGTCCTTGTGATAATTAACACTGTGTTTAAATCCAATAACTTGTGAAAAATTAATAATGGTTAAATGTTTTATGCTAGACAGCGCTTAAATAAATAAGAATTAAGAATTAAAAATTAATAATAAAATGTACTGTTGTCATTATAATAATTAGGTTGTACAAATGTTAAAATACAACAATTAGGACTATCAAATTAACTGGTTTAATATGGGAAACAAGGAACAAATAAAAAGGAAAATAATGGGAAAATAGATGGAAAAATGTGCAACTTTGTTTGAATGTAAATACATAAAAATAAAATATAGGTGTAAACCAGTGTCTAAGAATTCCATTATAATAAAAGCTGTGCACATATATTGAATATTTACAATGGTTAAAAAGTTTGTACCCAAGTTAGTCAACAGTTTTCTGATGTAGCCATATCTCTAACAACAATACTTATGTTAATATAAAAACAAGGGGAGTTGGAAATGTTTATAAATGTTTGCTGTGTAAAAAATAAGCAAAGTTACAACTTTGCCCGTCTTAGTTTCAACAGACTAGTAATACTAATGGCTTCGTGACTCCAGTACATTCAAGTATGTGGTATGACTATCCATAGACGGGGACCTACAGATAGCAAAGGTATGGTATTGAACTTTACCTAAGGTTAGCTGGACATGGAGTAGCTCAAGCATGTGTTTTACTAATCCTGAGGTGTGCTTTTTATGCAGACTGGAACAATTCCACCTCTTGTCCCTTCAAGTGCAATTGCTGGTATGGAAGGCATTATAGCCTTGTACCACTGGAGTGCCTTTCACAGCTTTACACCATGTCTCAGCAACTGTGCAGATGTCAACACTCTCCAGGGTGAGGAGTGCTTCCAGGGAGTTATGTTTCTAGTAGAGACTGCTAGCACTAAGCAGTAACACCTTTAGATTATCTTGTGTAAAATTCACTATGATGGAAGGTTAATCAGATTGGCATTGCCTAAAAAAAGGATTTATAGGGGATGGATAATGTTTTGGCTAATAATCAAAAGCCTATTGGGGCAAGTGCAGACCATCTCTGCCAAAGCAGTATGGTCTGTCAATCATGTTCTCCCAGGCTGACAAATACTGGAACCCCTTAGAATGACACCAGTAACTAAGCCAATTGTTAAAGTCAATCATCTCCTGTTTATACTGTGGTATCAGCCTTGGAGAAGGTAGGGGACAAATAATCTGAAAGTTCCACCATGTCTCTATTCGTAGAGTTCAGTAAGGTAAACAAACTATCACTGGTACTTCTTGTTTAATGTCCTGAGTGCATGTGTGATCTGGTGGACCCTCGCCCCTGACAGACAACTGACTGTCTATCTCCTTGCCCAGCCTGCTGAGGGGAGGCATTAGTGTGTCTCACAATAGAGTTTCCAATGACCAATATATTGGGATATGTGGAAGTTTGTGTTAAAGACTTAGAGGCTGAGACACTGTGAGATGTGGTTGTGTGTGTCCAAAGGTGTTTTGTCTTTGTAGAGCGTTTGGGAGGTTGCTGAGAGCAGTGTATGGGAGACCTTTGAGTTTGGGTAGACTGTACTTAACAGCCATAGCATATGTTAGTTTGGGTGTCTGATCTACGGTAGGTGTAATGTGTGTGTTACTGGCAACCTGTTTGGAGATAAAAGTCTCTATATGTGAGAGCTTTGTCTCCAAAGACATAGTGTAATTACATCTCTTGCACACTGTGTCAGTCTGCTTAAGAATAAGGTGGCTGTCAGTAAACATGAGAAAATGGGTAATTGCCTCAAGATGTCCATTTCTACCAGGTTGGCTATACAGACAGTTCGAAAGTGCACATTCATAGGTTCATAGGTAGGTACTAGGCTATCAGCCCAAGGGCCTAAGTGAGCCTAGCCAACAAGGTTCCTTGGCTTACGCCACCCAAGAAAGTTAATTTCCTGTGCCCCTGTCGAGCAGAGCCACAGAAGTGACCCCCGGGGTGTATTTCCTATTTCCCATCCACTCATCAAGACTTTTCTTGACGAGTGCTAATAAGTAACTTTGCTGGACACAGATGGGTAGCTTGCTCCAAAGTATAGAAAGTCTCTGGGACAGGAATCTATCCCTCCAGCATGTCCTGTTTATTGTGGTGACAAGGTTTAGGTCCTTAGAGCGTGTAGCTCAGAGAGATTGGGATTTCTTAAGGTGTAGCATGTCCAACAGCTCGGGGTTTAACATAGCTTTATATGGTAGGCAGAGATCTTCTCGGAGTAGGCGATATGATACATAGTAAAGCTGGAGTTTCTTGAGACAGTCAGTGTAGGGCATCTGTTTGAGGCCAGTAATCCTCTTTGTGAGGTACTTCTGTGGCCTTTCCAGCTGCTGCAGATGTCTTGTGAGGTACATTCCAAAAGAGGCTTTTACTCTATAATGGGTCTAATGAGTGCCAAGTAGAGAGGAACAATGACCTCCTTTTTCCTGGATGAGAACCCTTTTGTGATGAGGTGTGCCACATAGAAGGATTTCCTGACTACTGTGGAGATGTGATTATCAAAGGAGAGACTACTGTCCACCTGGGTCCCAAGGTCTCTTATCACACATTTGGCATTAAATATACTGCTGTTTATGTGGCAGTTCATGGGTACAGAGTTTTTACCAAAGGGGATGACAATGCACTTTTTGGAATTGAGCTTGAGGCCATGCCTCTGACACCAGGCATCTGTCTCAGTGAGGCCCTTCTGTAGGATGTCCACATCATTTGGGGACTCGACTATGGATCCTAGTTTGCAGTCATATGCAAACTTTGTTAGCCAGAGGCCTTCTGTGTTAGCCTGTACTTAAAAGAAGTAGACACTAAACAGGAGGGGTCCCAGGACTGAACACTGTGGTACTCCACTTGTCACTGATTTGAAGTCAGATTTGGAGTCTGCAACGTTTACAGTGTGGGTTCTGTCAGTGAGCCAGTTGGCAACTCATCTTGTCACATAGGGATTTATACCTAGTTTAGTGAGTTTAGCTATAATTCCAGAATGGGGTATGGTGTCAAAAGCCTTGGCGAGGTCAAGATAGGCTGTGTGAACCACCTTACCCTCTTCTACGGCTTTGGTGACTGCCTCAAAGAAGTCGATCAGGTTCAGAAGGCATAATCTGCCTTTCACAAACCCGAACTGGGTGGGGTCCAGAGTTTGGAGGTTACCAATGTCTTTGTTTATGAGTTCCATGATGATACGTTCCATGGCCTTGCAGACCAGGCTCATCAGGCTAATAGGGCGACAGTTTCCAGGATCAGTGGTGGCTCCCCCTTTGTGGAGTGGGATAACTGTAGCTGTGTGCCATTCAGTGGGCACAAAGCCTGACGTGAGACTATGACTGAAAATGGTGCTTAGGTGGGGAGTCAGTTCATTCTGAAGTTTGTGTCCGGTCCACGGATGCTGTGTTTTTGGTTTTAGAGAGTGCAGCTTTTACCTGCATAGAGGTGATTACAGGGACTCTGTATTCTTCTTGTATAGATATGAGCCCTTTAGGGGGTGAGAGGGGGGTAAAGCTAGCAATGAACCTATCTGCCAGGATGTTGGCAATATCAGTTGGTTCTGTAATTTTCCTGCCGTTGTGCTGTAATTCAGAGCAGATCTGGGTGTTGCCATTGAGATTCTTGACATAGCTATAGAATGCTTTGTGGTTGCCCTTAGAATCAGTGGCAATTTTGTTTTCATAGCTAGCTTTGGAGGATCTTATAAGGGATCTCAGCTTCTTACTGAGGCTGACCAGGGAGTGCCTCCACTCACGGGATTTTACTCTCTTTTGCAGCAGTTTCTTCCTTCGGTTGTAGGGTTTGTTTATGGCAGGGTACCACCAGAGTGGCTTCCTTTTTTTGGAGGATAGTGTCTTGGTTCTGTTACGATCCATGCACTCGTGTAAGTGCTTATAGAGTGCATTTGTGTAGGATTCAGCAGTCGTAACTGTATTGTCCATCTGCATGGGTGTTATGAAGTTCGCCACTTCTGTCTTAAGAAGCATGAAGTTGGCTTTGGAGAAATTTTTTACCATGGTTTCCTTAATGGTGGGTGGGGGCGGGATGCGGATATCTAGGGTGATTAGCTGATGGTCAGATATGACCACTGAGGAGTTGATTTCAGGTGTGGAACACCGATCACTCATGTTGGTAATGGCTAGGTCTAGGATATTGTTGCCCCTGGTGGGGGTGTTGATAAGTTGATCCAGGGCATTGGAATTTATGAATTCCAGAAAGTGTTGAGCATAGGAGTTGGTACGAGTAGTTTTCTCAGTTATTGGTGAGGTAGTTGAAATCACTCATTATTAGGGTGTTTGGATGAACCCTAATATTTTTTAGTATATCAAGAAAAGAGGAGTGGGAATCCTGGGGTATGGTGGGGGGTCTGTAGCAAGCTATAATTTGGACTGCAGTTTTGCCCAGAGTTAGTTGCACTTGGATAACCTCGGATGCATTATGCTGCACAACTAGCCTGGAGGTGCGGATATCCTTAATAAATATGGACACACCTACGCCTTTAGTGTTCTGGTCCAGGTTAGATGGCCGAAAAGTGTGGTATGAGTTATAGCCTGGTAATGCAGGCGTGATCTCTAGAGCCTTGAACCAGGTCTCAGTCACTGCACAGATATCGATGCTCTCCATTTTAAGGAGTGCCTCGAATGAGTGCATTTTGAGATTTTACACTTCTAGCATTGAGTAGCATTACCCTCAGTTTTTGCTTGCCTGTTCCAGTTACAGTGGCAAATTTGTCATTTGAACCTTGCCTAAAAAAGGCACTATATGGGTGGCAATTGCCTTAGCCAGTATCCAGAATCCCAGGGGCGACAGGGGTAGGCCATCTCTGGCAAAGCATTGTGGTCTGTCGACCATGTCATCCCAGGCAGACAGATACTGGATCCCCTTAGAATGACACCAGAAGCTTAGCCAATTGTTGAAGTCAATCATTTTGTCCTTGTACTGCGGTATCATTCTGGACGATGGCAGCATGCTACTCAGGGCTAGCGTCATACCTACCTAGGCTACAAGATCGGAGAGCTCTTCCATGTAGTCCAGGGAGGTACATCTCTGGTCATTCACACCAACATGGACAATGACAGAATCATATTTGTACTTGTTGTGGAGTGACCTGAGTGCGTGGGTTATGTGGCGGATCCTGGCACCTGACAGGCAGCTGACAATAACCTTCTCCTTGTTTAGCCTGGTGAGTGGGACCTCAGTGTGCCTGACTATAGAGTCACCTATGACTAGTGTGTTGGGTACGTTGGTTTGCCTTATGGGCTGTGATTTATTGGCACACTGAGTCTGTGGGTTATGTGTCATTTGGGTTGTTTTGGGGAGGTGGAGGTTGCTTGCGTTTCTACTTTGGAGGTCTCTTGCTTGAGCAGATTATTACTGAGAGCCTCTGCAAATGTTTTTGTGTTTCTGTGTGTGGATTTTGGTGGTGTAGGTTTAGTTGGACTATGTGATGAGTGTGGTGTGGTGCAAGTGTTTATCTTCTCCTCTTGACTGTCAAGTTCAGTCTTGGTTGGAGAGAGCTTTACCTCCAGTTTGGCTAGATAAGTGCATCTCTCACAGGTTGTGGTGTTGGGTGATAGGAAGACTACATTGCCTCAAGATGCCCATATTCATCAGACAGACGGGAGAGAACACTGGGAGCTGACCCTTGGACTTGCCTGAATAAAAAACTACTTTCCTCTAGACAGTAAGTATAAGAGCTGTTTTTCTCTAAGAAAGTGAGGAAAGTAAGTATAAAAACTGTTCCCTCTAGGTAAAGTGCTGAGCATGAATAAGCAAATTCAAGTGCTACAACTAAGAATCTGTACCTGGATCTTGTGGTAGACAGGCTACTTAGTGCTTACCACTCCCACTGATAAGCTAGAATGCTTTCCTCTAACACAGAAAGGCTTGGGGGCTCAGAAGCTTACAAACAGTCCTGGATACAGCAAATCTGTATCTGGACTAGACTAGTTACAGGAAAGGTGGGAAACAAGCACAAACATGGGCTTTTAAACCAGAAAGTTAAAAGAGGTGGAAAAACTGCTGTGGATCCGCTTTTTTTGATCAATGATGGGTGGTGTAATTATGTTTAGAGTTCTTGGGCTGGGAGCAGAGGTCTAGGATTGATCTAAAACAACACTCTCGGGGTAATGTTTCTCAGTGGGCAAACTAGCTGCTCTACACTTAGCTAGATACTTGAGAAAGTGGTAGAGCAGGTTTTATATGGAAAATTGCAACTGTAAGTGCCTGCCTCTATACAAAGCAGGGCAAACCATTGCTACACAGCTCAGCACAGGTTACTGGAGATGAGTTAGAGAGGAATCCAATCAGTAAACAGTAAAAATGCAAAGCAAGTGTGTGTGTGTGTGTGTGTATTTACACACACACACACACACACACACACACACATATATATATATATATATATATATATATATATATATATATATATATATATAGAGGTCTACTTTGAAACATCTAAAACCCATTAACATCTAATTTCATAACACTGAGACTAGAACATCTAAAACCCATAAAAATCGAATTTCATAACATCTAACACTACAAATCACAAGAAAATAACATCCCCTCTACATATAACGACACCAAACTACCAAACACACTTTTTACTACGTTTCTGCAGGGGGCAAGCCCCCCTGCACCCTCCCACAACCTCCATAAATTAAATATACTCAATGAATGAATACAAAATAAATGTTTGCTGATTGACCCTAGCCAACAACTTTTAAGACTTCAAGTGGAAAAACCTTTGCAGTAAAACAAAGTTTAGAACACAACATACTGTAATATAATAATACCAAAAGCAAAAGGTATCAGAAATATCCCAAACTTAAATTTAGAATATCCAAACATCAATTCAGTCAAACAGCAGATTTAAACTCAGAGCTCTTGCAGCTGAACTAATTCGTGTGTAGGTACATAGTTTACAGCTATAGCCTTTCTTTTGTCTTCATTAATTTTATATCCCAAAAAAACATGAAACTGTCTCAGAATGTCCCGCAACACTTAGATGCCATTCTCTGGTTTTATCAGGTACAAAATAATAGCGTCTGCAAATGAAAAGTACAGTTTTGTACCTAACATAAATGTAGATGTTCGAAGATCTACATTGCTGCAGTCCTTACACTTGGGTAGTCCGCTGTCCTCGGTCGGCCCGAATATCAAAGTATAAGGCTGACGTCGGTCAAGGCGCATTAGACTGACATCAGGACGTCAGGGTACAAATGCGCATGACCGACGTCATATCCTCAGTCTTTTCTTGCCCCAGATGTCAGAAGACCCTAAAAAGAAAGGTCAAAACCAAAAGACAGCAAACAACCAACCAACCACCCTTGCACTAATAATATGTACAATATATACAATATACACAATATTTACAACCCAACCCACACAACCGCCTCTAACTACAGAGGGGAAGGAGGGAGGGTAAATTGGACTGCAGCAATGTGGATCTTCGAACATCTACATTTATGTTAGGTACAAAACTGTACTATGTTCTTCATCTCACATTGCTGCAGTCCTTACACTTGGGTAGAATCCCAAAGCAGAGATAAGGGAGGATGGCAAAACTATAAAGAAGCAGGAGCTGCCAAAATGCCCTGTAAAATAGCAGTGGCAAAACCAGCCCTAGATTTAGAGTAAAGTGGAAGGTGATAATGCTTAGAGAAAGTATGCACTGAACTCCAAGTAGCTGCCTCCAAAATATCTTTAGTTGCCACCCCCCTTAAAAAGGCTGTCGAAGTGGCAGTAGCCCTAGTGGAATGAGGCCTAATCCCAGCTGGAATCTCCTTGCCATGATGGGAATAACAGAAAGCAATGCACAACCCAATCCACTTAGAAATAGTTTGTTTTGACACAGGCTTGCCCTGAGAACTCAAAGCAAAAGAAACAAATAACTGCTGAGACTGTCTGAACCCTTTAGTTCTGCTCAAATAATATTGCAACTGCCTGTGTACATCTAAAGTGTGCAAAATCTTTTCCCCTTTATTTTGGGGATTTGCATAAAAAGTAGGCAAATGAATAGTCTGGTTTAAAGCCACACTAGAAACCACTTTAGGCATAAAGGAAGGATTAGTACGTAAAGATACCCTATCCTTATGGAAAATTAAGAAAGGCTCAACCGCCATAAGGGCCTGCAATTCAGAAACCCTTCTTGCAGAGGTAATTGCCAACAAAAAAGCAGTCTTCCATGATAAATATTTCAACTCGGTAGTAGCTGCAGGCTCAAAAGGTTGTAGAGTGAGTTTCTCCAACACAAAATTGAGATCCCAAGCAGGAGTAGGAGCTCTACGTGGGGTCTTATATTCTTTGCCCCTCTAAGAAATTGCTTGAACAAAGGATGAGAAAACAATGGTGGGTCACAGTCATAGTGACACGAAATTGCTGCAGCATGAACCTTAATAGAAGAGAAGGACAAACCTTTGTCCAGTAACTCAGTAAGATATTGAAGAGCCACACTTAAATTAGGCTCAGAAACATCAAAATCCTTTGCTGCACTCCAAAATAAAAATCTCTTCCATTTATCTGCGTACACTTTCCTTGTACTAGGCCTTCTAGCTTCCAAAATAACATCCAAAACTTGCTGTGGAAGTTGAGACCCTCTATGGTTCAAAACAGAATATGCCAGGCTGTTAGGTGAAGAGAGTGAAGCTTGACATTGAGTAAATGACTGTTATCCTGAGACAACAGGTGTGGAATCGAAGGCAAAGGCCATGGAGGCTCCCGTACCAGACTTCTCAGTAATGGGTACCAGTGCTGTCGAGGCCAATCTGGAGCTATTAGAATCATCTTTGGCTTGTCCTGTCTGACCTTCAGAAGTACCTTTGGGAGGAGAGGCAGAGGTGGAAAGGCATACACATGAAGATTGCTCCAATTGAAAGAAAGAGCATCCACTTTCCAAGCTGTGGGATGAAACCTTTTTGTGCAAAACTTTGGCAACTGGTGGTTTAGTGGAGAAGCGAACAGATCTATGTCTGGAGTTCCCCAAGACACTGTCAATTTCTGAAATACATGAGGATCCAATTTCCACTCGTGGGGATCCATAATTCGTCTGCTCAACACATCTGCTAAGGAGTTCTGTGCTCCCGGCAGAAACCTTGCCTGAAGAGTTAGCTGTAAACTGAGAGCAGTCTCCCACAAAATCATTGCTTGCCTGCATAGAGGATAAGAATGTGTTCCCCCTTGCTTGTTGATGTACCACATGACAGTTGTGTTGTCTGTTAGAATCAACACCTGCCCTGGAAGAAGTAAATCCTTGAAAGCTATTAATGCAAACTGGACTGCTAACATCTCCTTCAAGTTGATATGCAGATGTTGTAGTCTGGCAGGCCACTTGTCTTGTATCCACTTTCCATTTAGATGAGCTCCCCAAGCTTTGTCTGAGGCATCTGTCGTTAGAATCTGACTCGCCTCTGGCCGGGTCACAGAGAGTCCCTTGTTTAGGTGACATTCCTGAGCCCACCACAAAAATTCCTTTTGAATGCAAGGTATTATCTGAATGACAGTGTCTAGATCCTGGCAGTGCTGTGTCCATACATTTTTGAGATACCATTGTAGCTTCCTCATATGCAGTTTGGCATTGGGAAGCACCAGAATACAAGATGCCATGAACCCCAAGGCTTGAAGGACTGTCCTTGCAGTCAGCCTGGACTGATGAGACAATTGATGAAAGTAAAGGGAAAGATTCTTTTGTTTGTCCGGGGTCAAAAAGGCCATCTGGGATGCTGTATTCAGTCTTACACCCAGAAAGCACATGTCCTGAGAAGGTACTAGACTGGACTTTATTTCGTTCACAGAATACCCCAGGCATCTTAGCACTGCTATTACATATTCCAAATGATGAAGAAGCTCGTCCCTTCCTTGAGCTAAAATCAGGCAATCGTCCAAATAAGGATAGATCTGTATTCCTTTTAGCCTGAAGAAAGCAATCACTGGAGCCAGAACTTTGGTGAACACTCTGGGCGCAGTAGATAAGCCAAAGGGCAATGCAGAGAACTGATAATGAGAAGTCCCAGCCCGAAAACGCAGATACTTCCTGCAACTCAGTCTGATAGGAACATGAAGGTAAGCCTCCTTGAGATCCAAAGTTACCATCCAATGATCTTTGCCCAGCAGAGGTAAAAGCTGTTGTAACGTCAACATTTTGAATTTGGGAATGTCCAGATAAGTGTTGAGGATAGATAAATCCAAAATTGGTCTCCACGTGTTCCCCTTCTTTGGTACTAGGAACAGGCGAGAATAAAATCCTAGGCCCACTTCTGGCATAGGGACCGGCTGTATGGCCTCTATTTGAAGTAGCAGAGAAATTTGTTTGTGAGCCTCTATTCTTTGCTGAGGAAGAACGTCTGGCATGCCTTTGAAAGGGGGCAAGGTATGGAAATAAAACCTGTAACCTTGGTGAATGATATCCAATACCCATCTGTCTTGGGTAATTAAACTCCAATTTTCCTTGAAAAGTGCCAACCTTCCTCCCAAAGGTGCTGCCAGACGAGAAGGCTCTGGCAGCTGAAAAGGTAGGTCATTGGGTCTGTTTACGAAAGGACTGACCCCTGCCCTCACCCGAAGACTGTGCAGGTGAACTCCCTGTTCTAGGCCTGAAAGAGCCCTGAGCTCTGCCCCTACCACGTCTAGATCTACCCCTAGACTGGGAATCAAAAGAAGGATACGTCCACCCCTTGGTAGGCCAATTTCTACTAAACTTGGAGGCTGAACCTGCAAAAAATCTTTAACAGTCTGCATAGACTTAGCCTTGTCTTCCATTTTCTTTAAGACTGCCTCAACAGGTGAACCAAACAACACATCAGATTGTAAAGGAGCATCTAAAATCCTTGTCTTAACATGGTCAGATAAATTCTGATCCCTCAGCCAGGCGTGCCTGCGAAGAACTGACCCAGTGGCAGCCACCCTAGACGAGGCCTGTACAGCATCAAAACCACATTGCAAAGAATGCTTACCCACCTGTTCAGAAACATGTACTAAATCTTGTAACTCTTTACACTCAATACCTTCCGCCAGAGCATCTACCTTAGACTTCAATTGAGAAAGTAGATAGTTTTGATATTTCAACATGTGAAACTGGCAATTCAAAGCCCTCATAGCTAGGGTGGAGGAAGTATATACTTTCTTTCCCCATCTATCCAAAGCCCTGGCCTCTTTATCTGGAGGAACCAGATTTTTAACAACAGAAGCCTTAACACCCTTAGGCCCCTGACTAACAGTTTCTGGGTCCACCCTAGGACTCTTAAAAAGATACTTATGAGCTTCAGGCACCCTGTAATACCTATCCGGTTTAACAGGAGCAGGAGGCACAGAATCAGGATTAAGAGAAGCCTCTGCAAACACATCTTCCACAACATCCAGAACAGGAGGTATAGCCAAAGGCCTATGCTGGGGTAAAAACAAAAATTCCCTAAGCCTTTTCCTGGAATCAGAGAAGTCCTGACCTTCCCACTTAAAATGCTCCCTCATGGAATGAAGAGTCTCTGAAAAAGAAAAATCCTCAGGAGGAGAAGCAGTAGGAGTAGAATCATCCACATCAGAATCAGAATAAGGAGAATACTCCTGCAGGTCTTCAGCCGAAGACTCTGAAACATCCGAAGCCTGCTCAAAACTCCCCAACTCAGGTTCCACTCTAGGTCTCTTATCAGGAGGGGGCAAAGAACCTCTAATCAAAGTAATCAAATCTTCTGCCATTTTAAGCATATGCTTCTTGGGCACAGATCCTGAAGAACTAGGAGTGACACCAACTGAAGCTAAACCTGGCCTGCCTCTGGGAGAAGCCTTGGAAACAGAAGGAGAGGGCCTAACCACCCTAGGAAGGGAGGGGAGTACAGTAACCTGAGAAGCCCCTTCAGCCTGACCTGCCTCCTGAGAGGCCACATCCTGCACTAACAAAGTCTCCCCCTGGGACTCCAGAGAAACCTCCGGCGGAACCCCCGGCTCCACCGACACCTCTAAAGAACCGGTGTCCGGTACGGACGGCTCTTCTTGCCTGGGCTTAGCTGCTTTGTCCTTGCGCTTCTTCGAAGAAGCGAACGTCGGAGTATCCGACGGCATGTTATAATTGCACCGCTTCCCAAAGACTAGCCTGGCACAATCTAACCTTCTCTTAATAGTGCGCTTATTGAATCTAGCACAAAAGCGACACCCAACAACGTCGTGCTCAGGCCCTAAACAAGGAATACACAAAGTATGATAATCTCTATGCGGTATCTGTTTCCCACAAGAAATACAGTTATTCACTTTTTCTGACATCCGGTAAACCACTGAGGCAAGAAAAAACTAAAATATTCCCCAACGGGGTACTTAGCCAACTTTGACTCGGTCTGAAACTCCGAATACGAAAAATTTCAGAACGCCGAACGGCACTTGCAACGCTGCTTCTGCATCGGACCATGCGGCAAAAAAGACTGAGGATATGACGTCGGTCATGCGCATTTGTACCCTGACGTCCTGATGTCAGTCTAATGCGCCTTGACCGACGTCAGCCTTATACTTTGATATTCGGGCCGACCGAGGACAGCGGACTACCCAAGTGTAAGGACTGCAGCAATGTGAGATGAAGAACATCCAACTTTTCTTGATTGCCATACCAATTATATCCTTGAATTTCTGCATCCTATATTTTATTTGCCAATGGCTCTAAATATAATGCAAATAATGAAGGGGAAAGACGACAACCCTGTCTAGTTTCTCTGTTCAGACACAACTTATCACAGAGGATCACCCCATTTTACTATTTGCCACTGATCCTCATATATTCTCCTAATTAACATTATTACTTCAGGGAATGCAAATGCTTCCACTGCCCTAGACATAAAATCCCAGCTTATTCTGTCACATAGTTTTTCTGTATCAAGACCTACCAACAGCAGCAGTAGTTTCTTAAATTTTGCTTCCACCTGGATCATCATTGTTCTATTTACGTTGTCAAAGCTTTGCCAAAATTGTAAATTCTGGAATCACCTTTGCAATTTTTTTAGCTATTAGAAATATAGACACTTTATAATCATGGCTTAAAATTGAAATGGGTCTATATGAAGCTGGGTCTAATGGGTCTTTACTGTCTTTATGTATTACAGACACCACAGTTTTCTTCTAGAATGTCGCTGCTTACCCAAATTTTAAAATATTGTTAAACAAAACCTTATAGATCTTTATCACATTTTTCCTTCCTAGCTTTCAAACTTTCACAATAATACCATCTATTCCTGGAGACTTTCCTCCAGATTGATTATATATTAACATTTTTTTCTTATCTCCTCCTATCTTGACTGTTAATTGTTGAGTCTCATCTATCTCTAACCTCGGCATACTCAAGTCTTCCATAAATATTTCCATTTTAACCTTTTCCTCTGCTTTCTGCTTTACACACATTTCATAAAATTTCTGAAATAACCCTAACACCTCTAAAGGATCTCTGGTTTTATTTTTCTTGATACAGGCACCCTAAGTTTGGCAACTACCCTTTCTACTTTCTGTTGCTTAAGTCATTGTGCTAAGAATTTTGAGTTCTGGTGTTATCAAAAAAAAAAAAAAAAACAGTTGCTTAACAGTAATCTTTCTAAATTCATCCATATTATCCAGATGCTCCCTTACTGTCTCATTAGCACTCTTCTTGACCTGTGAGATTCCCCTTATTCCGCAATATTTTAATGTTAGCCCTTCTAAAAAGTTCTTGTTATTTCTCAACGCTCTCTTTTTCTTTTAATTCCCTATTTTTAATCTCCACTTTCATTTTATCTCACTCATTAGCTATATCTTCTGAAGAAATCTCTATGTTCTCTAACAGCTCTCAAATAATTTACACTACCCATTCCTTAAATTTATCTCTTTTTAACAGGTAGGCGGGAAGCAGCAGTGTCTCACATTTACCTCATTACCTTGCATGTTTATTTTGGTTGTTTTTGGTGCATGATCTGAAATAGTTATTGGTGCATGATATAAAACAGTTATTGGATATATGCTGAAGCTTTCAATAAAATGCACATTTCTGTAAAATATAATTTCTGTTTAGTCTAGCTTAGTTGTTCTGTCTTGTGGAATGATGTATACATTTTCTCTGCATTCCTACTACTGAATTTACAACTTCCATACCAAATATTTTTATAAACGTCTTCAGAAATCTATCCTCTTTTGTTATATTTTCCCCTTCAAGGTCTCCCAGATGCATCCTTAATGTTACAAATCAAGTTCCAGTCTTATCTATAAGTAATATTCCTTGCAGTAAGCTGATTATTTCACCGCAAATTTTAACTGCCAATACATCCCAGCAAAATCCTCTGCCTCCCTTGCCAGTAGCCCCTTACTACTACAGACCTACCATCATTAATTTTTCTTTTCACAATTGAAGTTCCGCTATTAATTAGTGTAAGTACTGACCTTTTCCATTTTCCCAAGTACTCTGCTAAATATCCATCCTAAAATTCTTTCTTTATCAAATTTGCATGCTCACTTCTTTCCAAATGTGCCTTCTGTTATTTGCATTCTGCACTTCTAAATATAATTCAATCCTCTTACATTTTTGTCTGTATGTGTGAGGCCATTCACGTTCCAAAAGCATGTTTAGTGTGGCCAATATGCTGAGCATTTATTATTCCCAACTATTATATACGACAACTTTTTTAAATGTCTGTTTCCAGATTTTGTGTTACATGCACTCATTAATATTTGGATGCTAATCTTTTATACAGCTGCTTCTTGTCATCTTCATTTGAACCTATGTCACATTTTACAAACTTTTTGTTTTAATGAAAACCCTCAAAAACACCCAGAATAGCCCCCTAACCTATTAACTTAAAACAACACACAAAACTATGTACATCTTCAAATAATGAAGTTTAACCCTCCAGAGGGGAACAATTGTTCCCAAATCAACAGCTGCATCCACAGTCATTAATTAACCTAAAAGAATTATCCAAGCTAATACCCATATTACAACTTGTGTTTCTACTTACACTAAATATTGTATGTTCTTGTCTCATCTTCATTTCCCTCACAGATGTGACATTAACTTTTAGCCTTAAGATAAAGTCCACTGGCTATCTTTAAATAAATTATACACTGTTCTAGTAAATGCATGAAAGTATTTAGTCACCAAAAAAGCTGTTGTCTCTTATTCACTTCCAATAATTTCAAACTTTATTTCTTACTGACCTGCTTGCCCCTCGTACCTTTTAAATTTTAAGTTTCTCTCAGTAAACATGCCTAGATTGCTTAGATCTCTCAGTTTATTGCCTTCACTTTTAATCAGCTTGTTTCCATGGAAATATAAGAACAAAATATACAGCTGCCTTTAGCTGCAGACTTTTTAAATGGCACTGAACATTCATTTGCTTAAAGAAAACTACTCATTACATTGTGGTCTCTCATTTTTTAAAGCCCACTTGCAGTCACAAAATATGTCATTAGATTAAACCAAGGGTATTAATCTAGACATTCACCTATGCAAAAGAAATAGAAAACATTTCAGTTATACATATATTATAATCACTGCACTTTTACACCCCAACAACCCAAGATTACAACCTGTTGAATTAAACATGCTTTTGTCCAGCCTTTCTTTTCTTTTTACAGTGCAATGCCTATATTTCTTAAAACAAAAAGTACATGTCAGCTTTAATATCTTTATCACATACAGCAATCACTGAAATTGCTTTACTATACAAAGTGAAATTTATATAAAAAATGTTTTATACAAATATGGTTATGAACAAAAATTGTTTTACTTACAGTTACCTTTCCCTGCCCCCTTTTTTTCCTTTTAGTGTTCTTCCAAACATTAGCATGAAGTAGGGCATATGCCTGTTAGTCCCCAACACTTTTAAACAAAGTCAACAAAAATCCAATCTTTCTCAGCCACTTTTTCATGTACATACATATTTCACAAATGTGACTGATGCTTTATAGTGTTACATTTATTCACTAAGTTCAGTGTTGCTGAGCTTCTTCCTTTTCATCTCCATCTCCCAACTCCAGACTCCAGTTAAAGTCCAAGAAACATCTGATTCTTCTAGTCAAGTCCTGTGCTTTTGCTTTCCATCTCTTGAGCAGTTTCTTTTGGAACACTGAAAAAGGTTTCACTGGCAAAGTCTCTTTATTGGCATTACCATCAGAAGAATGAGCAGCAGAGTTCCCTTCTGTTTGATAGCTTACCCCTTGCTGGACAAAATAATTTTCTCCCTTAGCCTACTCTACATGAAAGAATTTCTTTGATCTTCCAGGAAAAATATTCTGAAGACAGCTGGAATCTCACACCTGCTTCTTGACATTCTTTGATTGCTGGGATTAATTTGCATCTCTTCTGCCTGGTGTACAGTGAATACACATTTTCCACAAACACCCTATTGTCTCCAATTTTTTATATTTTGCCTTTCTGCCACAGTTTTGCCAGGATCAACTTTTTCTCCTGGTATGACTGCGTCTTTACTAATACAGGTATTGGCCGTTTTCTCATGGCTAGGTTTGGGACATACACACAATTTATCCTTTCAATTAACAAATCTTGCTGTGGAATACCATTCCAGTTATTTAATTGTGCTTTCATAAAATTAATACAGTCTGTTCCTTCCAGTTTCTCTGGTATATCAGTAAAACTCAGTTTTTCTTAGTGTGCTCCATCCTCTAACTCTATCATTTTTTGAAACATATCTTCTTGAGCAGTCTCACAGCCAGCCTTTTCTTCATTTCAGCCTCTGATTTCTGCAGTTTTATCAGTTCATCTGAATAGTTGTTTAAAGCTCATTCCATTTCCTAGCCTTTTGTTATCTGAGATGATATATTTCTTCAATGCTCCATTTATTTTAAACAGCTCTGAGCACATCTGACTATTTTTTTCCACTAAATTACTAAGAGCCAACTTTTGTACCAATGTTGCAGCTTGAACTGATTTTTGCTGAACAGCTGCAGATTTCTTCCCAGCCCATTCTTTCTCATCACCTTTTCTAGATGATTTATTTCAGGCCCTCTTAAGTGACTTCTTTGCTGGCATCGAGGCAGTGTACTTACTAGCCATTTACTGAGTTTTACTAAATCAGACAGAACTGCTGGCTCTTATCTATCAATTTCTTTTTTCCCACTGGCAGAGATGAAATTACGCTGCTGATCAGTGTGCAGCCATCTTGAAAAGCCCCAGTCCAAATGTGACTTGAGGAGATGATGGAACTGATTTTTTAAATTTTACAGTGGCTCTATGCCTTTCCTCAGAAAGTTTTTTTTTTTGCAGACATTTTAAAAGCTTTAAGTACATTTTAATCAAAGCCTGCTTAACTCATTTTAATGCAATGTAAAGATTTGCTAATGAGACATCTCCTTTACAGAGCTTCAAAGTATGTAGACCTTATACCAGGTTTAATCAAAATACCACCTACATCAAACAGCAATACATACGTCTTCTTCTTCTTTCGGCTTTTCCTGGTTAGGGGTCGCCACAGCAGATCACCTGTCCACTCATGACTGGCAGTGGAGTTTTACAGTGTCGAGTTGCCAGCCTGGCGCCCAACCTTCCACAGAAAACAGCAATACATAATAAATGATCATTAAATTCTTTTACTTGGTCATTTTCTAATATTAGGGTTATATCGCCACTTTTAAAGATCAGAAGTGTTTACATTCAAATCAAATGCAATTTACTTCTCAGGAAGGCCAGGATCATTTTCTAGCCAACAATGTTCTGGATTCAAAACTAATTCCCAAATTGTGGAAATTAACACCATTCTCTATAATACTAAAACATGCAAATGATTTACTGAATGTAGGTTCATATAGAAGTACATCAGTTTGAACCACAATTACATGCTTTTTGCATTGTGTTAGCTAGTAGCATATCTCTTATAACAGTTGATACATTTGGATCAGACACGGTTTGTACCAGGGCATAAGACATTTGATGACCTTAAAAATTCATCTTTGGTTAAAAGAATATGCAAACAGGACTTAGGGGCAGGTTCCCTTAAGAAGTCAGGACCTGGAAAAAGCATTTAATAACTGCAAATTTGACTTGCCTGTTTTTGGTTTTATCAACTTTTGGCTTCCCTTAACAGTTTATTTTGATGATTAGGAAATTTTACTCCCTTTGCAAAGAGGTATTAGAGGCAGGAGTTGCTCCTGTTTCCTTTACAATCTGCATTGTATTTAGAACCATTAGCTCACAAAATTAGAAATTTCTCCAAGGCTGGTTACATGCTAGAGGGACAATATAGAAGTTTATTAATTTATGCAGATGACTCATTGCTATATGTGGTAGACCCAGAAAGGAAACTAGAACAGATATTTGATCTGATATGGAGATATATCAGGGCACAAAATTAAAAAATGCCAAAACCAAAACAGTTAAATTTACTATGCTGCTCCTCCACAGTTAACTGAGGCAATTCCTTTCCTGAATCTGGTGGATATGAAGACCTGCTTGGGTATCATGTTAAGTACAACCTTAGAGGAGTTGATGGACAGAATGTATAACTTCATTACAGCAAGACTAAACTCATGCTATCAACAATGGAGAAGTAGTTTTCCAGATTTTCAGCTACAAACTCAAGCTATTAAATGGTATATTTAATAGCTTATATTGTATACTGCCTGCTACTGAATCCTAGTAGGAAGATAGCTATAACCATTAACACTTTGTTTACTACTTTTCTAAGGAATGCACAGAAGGCCATGTACTCATCTGAACTTCATTTTTAGCTGGGAATCTAAGTGGTATTTCTCTTCCAGATTAGATCTGTACATGAAAATGACTAGATCTCCTTAACCGACCTTTTATCCCCAAACTCCTAGCTCTTCTAATATGTATTATCAATTCAAGTAAACATCTCTCTGTAATCGCTACACTGATGAGTTTTATAATACTTTAGTTCATCACATGTGCTATATTATATTCAACAACAAAATACTGTTACATGCTGTCTTAAAAACTTCATATGTATATTTTTGTTTTTACTTGACATTCTGTCTTAAAAACTTTGTATGCATGTCTTTTCCTTTTAAATAAGTGTCAACCAACCAACCAATTAAATAAATGTAAGTAAAGTAGTTTTAGGGTTAGTTTCCCCACAGTACACAGCAGTCTGGAAAATTGTTATACTAATTAATCTGCAAGGACTTCTGGGTTTGTACACTACCCTGATGGGAGGTTCTCTTCAGGGAATAAGATTAAATGGGGGTTTTGTACCAGCAAGGATGATAACTGGAGGGTCTATATAAGATGATCGAACTTTCAAAAGTTCGACTGTCATATGGTCGACACCATATGATTGAATTTTTGAAAGTTTGAACGTTTTAACTGAGATCTCCATACAGCACAGAATGGGAAGATTTCCCTGTTCTGCAATGTAGTGCAACCTTGGAGTTGAAATATTTAAATAGGGGGGGGTGCAGGAGGGCTTGCCCCCCTGCTTTAAATGTTCAGGTAGGTTATTTGTGTAATTTATTTTTTTTATAAGATTTTTGAACTTTTACGGTGTCAACCATATGACAGTCAAACCTTTGAAAGTTTGATTATCTAATGTAGACCCTACCTGAATACAGACTATGTCCCATAAGTAGCTCAAAAAGTTTAGGGATAAATACATATAGATTCCTGAGATGATGAGAAAGTATGAGAAAATATCCTACTCTAATCTATTGTGAGCAGTTATTGGTACTCGGGAGACCGCCCTCCTGATCATAGGTTTAAGCCAGTACAAAGCTGAACCCGGCTGACCAATTTATGATAAAAGAAATTATAAAGGTAATGGCAAAAACAAGAATAAGCATAGTAACTGAGTTGGATAGGCCTGCATAGATAAAATGCTGGACATGTGTCTAGAGGAGGACAACTACCTCTAAAGTAAATATCGAGGATATATAATATTCTGTTTGCCCCTACAATTACAGATACCATCAAATTTAAGTTAGTCTGGGGAAGGGAACTGAATAGAGATTACAGCAGAACAGTTGCTTTAGTTGATAGTAGCCCCAGGGCATGCTACTAAATCCCATAAATAAAGATTCCTTTTTAATCATTGCTTCTTTAAATATTTTTACACCCCAGTCGGGTTGGCGCCGATGTCTCCAACTGTTCCACAGGTTTGCTGGTGATGTGGATTAGGGATTACAAGAGACTGGGAACACATATTTTGGGAATGCCATAAATGAAACACCTGAAAGATATGAGCAAGAGACATGCTATCAACTTTGGACATGGAGCATCCAGTTTTCATGGAATATACTCCTACTGTGATGAGATACACACTTGAACTGACCTACAAGAAATCAGAATATATTAATCTTTATAGTACAAAAAAACTAATCACAAGGTCATAGAAGAAAAACGGCCCCTGGATGTTATGGAATTTTGGTTTGTAAAAGAGAAACCCCATAATACAGCAAAACTGGACCACTTGGGTGAGTGGTTGCCCCAAGAGAAAATAGACTGTTTAACTTTTCATAGGGAATGGAAGGGGTGATCGTACGATGGGAAGTTTGGCAAATGCTGACTCCTGACACGTATTTCTCCTACTCAAATGAGAAACTTCAAATAAAGTAAGTACTGACTTGAATATCTTCTCCAGGAAAATAAGAAGGTATCCTTTTTATGGTTAGGTCTATGCAATAACCTATTTTAGCTCATTACAGCCTAGTGATGCCTCCAGGCAATTCTGCAGTTACCACCTACTGATGCCTCTAGGTGGCAAATATTACTTGTTCATATTTGGAATAGCAACTCCAAAACTATGCTTCACACAAGATATTAGGAGATTTCACATCAAAAAAGTTTCCCCTGCACGAAAGGTAATTTAAACTCCAAGACCCAAAAGTGTAAGCCAGCAAACTGTGAGGCTGAAAAAAATAAGTTTATTCAGTTAATGCAATGCACAAACAAACCGGTTTCAGCTGGTACACAACACAGCCTTCCTCAGTGTAAAATAGAATACATTTCAGTCTTTTATACATGCACTTAATTAGATTAGGCTTGTAACTGGATGGTCTAAAATTGTTCAGTTAATCCAGGTGGAAATAAACCACCCAGTTTAACAATCCATTTTTCTCCTTTGTGTCAAGAATGGAATGCCACCCCGCTTTGTTGGATTTATTCCCTTTCATGATATCTATAACCATGAAACTAAACTTGGCAGATGAATGTTTTAAACAAGGTTTATACAAAGCACTGCTTGATTTTTTTGTTCTTCATGTCACTGGTATGCTCAGAGATTCTCAATCTTAGTGGTTGTGAAGTTTGTCATATATAGAAAGAGCCACAGCCGTATGTTGCTAGATATATCAGCCATTCGCTACTGCAATTAGCAAAAAAATTGATGTCATAAACTGTGCCACAGTACTTGCTTGTGAATTGTTTGGATTTAAAAACCTTATTACAGTGAGTGCAATGTCCACATGGGACATCTGTCTGATAGAATATTAGTTAGATTGTGATCACTCTGTAAAATATTCCAGTGTCTCTGTACACTGTTGATTAATAAATCAGAATTCCTACCATAAGTGGTCACTAGTCTAATGGGTGCCAAGCTTTGCTGCTCCCGTTGTTTGTAGGTCAAAAGGTCTTCCCTCTTAAGTGTATTAGCCCAGTTGCTGGCCTGAAGAACATGCCCCATCCGATATCCCCTGTCAATAAACCTGTGAGTCAGATCCCGCCTATATTCCTGAATCCTGAGAACAAATACGTCTCATTCTGATGTATTGGGATTTGGGGATGTTTTTGGCTATATGGGTCAGATGGAAGCTGGATGCATGGAGGAGGGTACTGTATTGGGGATACTTCCGGAAGACTTCATTACACAAAGTATGATCTGATTTTGTAAAGATGGAAACATCAAGAAAAGTAATGGTATTTG